>NW_028230436.1:12273004-12577381 GCF_043228905.1 Azolla caroliniana
CAGCAGGAAGTTGTGGGTCTCACCGTTGAAGACGAAGGATCAGATGTTGTCTATCTTTAAGGAACTCCACACGAGAGTGGAAAGAGAAACCGGTTGGAAGCTAAATGCGGTTCGAGCAGATAACGGAGGAGAGTACCGAGGGCAATTCTAGGAGTACTGTCAATCGAAGGGAATCCGGCTCAAATTCACCGTGCCGAAGATGCCAGAACTAAACGGGTTGGCCGAATGGATGAACCAGACCGTGATTGAGAGAGTCCGGAGCATGTTGGGACATGCAAAGCTACCCAAGATGTTTTGGGTTGAGGCATTGATGACAGCAACATATGTGATAAATAGATCACCCTCAGCACCCTTGGACGAAGACACACCACAGGTGTTCGAGTGTCTTGCATATGTGCATGTTGCAAAGGAGAAGAGAGAAAAGTTGGATCCGAAGTCCAGACCATGCATATTCCTCGGATATGGTGATGATGAGTTCGGTTACCGGGTGTGGGATTTGGTCGACAAGAAGGTGTTCCGGAGTCGGGACATAGTCTTCATGGAAGACATGACCATTGCCGACTGGGAGTCGGAGAAGAAGGTGACGAACTCTAGATCATCCAATGAAAACCCGCTTGAGGACACAAGGACTTACTTGGTTGAAAATCGGATGATAGCAGGTAATCGGATGACACTCGACGAACCAGCCAGATTTGGACAAGAAACTGAACCGACCGAAGAAGAAGACACTAGAACCAGACAAGATCGTGAATCGGATTCGGATGAAGAACATACGGAGGAACCGTTAGTCAGAAACCAAGGACGAAGATACCCTCTCAGAGAGAGAAGAGCCCCCCGGAGATTTCCGGATGTAGAGCACGTATTGCTGACCAATGAGGGGGAGCCGGAGCGCTTCGAAGAAGCAAAGAAAGACACCACAGCCGCAAGTGGTTAAGTGCCATGCAGGATGAGATGGATTCCCTGCATGAGAACCACACATATGAATTGACGGAATTGCCGAAAGGAAAGAGAGAACTCTAGAATAAGTGGGTGTCCAAGCTGAAACTGGGAGACGCCGGAAATCCACCGAGGTACAAGGCCCGGATCATGGTCAAGGGTTTCCAGCAAAAGAAAGGTGTGGATTTCGATGAGATTTTGCCCTAGTAGTAAAGATGACATCCATCCAGACGGTATTGAGCATAGTGGCAAGCATGGACCTCGAGGTAGAGCAACTGGACGTCAAGACGACATTCCTACATGGCGACCTCGAAGAAGAGATCTACATGCATCAACCAGAAGGATTTGAGTGGAAAGGGAATGAGCACTTGGTATGTCGGCTAAAGAAGAGCTGATACAGATTGAAGCAAACTCCCCATCAATGGTACCGGAAGTTCGACTCCTTCATGATAGATCAAGGATACCACAAGACGCAAGCCGATCACTACGTGTTTGTGAAGAAATTTGATGGAGGAGATTTCCCGATATTGCTCCTGTACGTGGACGACATGTTGATCGTCGAACGAGACCAAGTCAAGATATGAATGTTGAAGGCCCTAAACCGGACCTTCTCAATGAAAGATTTGGGTCTAGCAAGACAGATATTAGGGATGCACATAATCCGGGACCGGTTGGAGAAGCTGTTGTGGTTGTCACAGGAGAAGTACGTGACAAAGGTGCTTCAAAGGTTCAACATGTCGGAGGTGAAACCGGTCGGAGGCGCAACCGGTTGAATTGACACTTCTGGCAAATTGCAAGTTGTTCGGAAAGCAGAGCCCGAAGACAAAGGCAGAGAAGTTGGATATGACAAAGATACCATATGCCTCTCCCGTCGGAAGCTTAATGTACGCAATGGTGTGCACCCGGCCGGATATTGCATATGTTGTCGGAGTTGTCAATCGGTTCATGAGCAACCCGTGAAGAGAGCACTGGAACGCGGTCAAGTGGATACTCCAGTATCTAAAAGGCACCTCAAGTATATGCCTCCGGTTTGGTTTTGGTAAACCCCAACTTGATGGATTCACGGATTCGGATATGTTGGTTGATGCGGATACCAGTCGGTCTACATCCGGATATGTCATGACTTATGCAGGGGGAGCTTGCTAGGAATTCGGTCCCTCCGGATGGGATCTGGATGAGAACCGGAGGAGTCGGATCGGACGAGCCGGATGAAGGAACCAGATCCAGAAGGGTTCTGGATGAGACCCAGAAACTGGATTGAGTGAATCTGGATGGATCTGGTGCAAACCGGATCCAAGGACATATGTGTAAATAGGTTTCATGGTGATCCCATCGAGGCTATATTTGTATATATCCCTAAAGTCATATAAGTATAAATATGACTTAGGGCATTCACTTTATTATACATGGTGTAGTAGTGATTTGTATCATTGTTGTACACAGAGTGTGAGAAAACGAGCGAGAGAGAGAGAGAGATACAGAACTAGTTTCTGTTGTAACCGCCGGTTGGCAAAGACATGAGCTCGAGGTCGTTGCCTCTGAGTCTCACATTGTATTCCTCCCCTCATAGTGATAGTTGGAGTCAGTGGGCTCCCGTTGTTTTTCCCATTTAGGGTTTTCAACGTTAACACCCTATTTCATCTCCGTCTTAGTCTGTTCTCTTCTATTCCTTGTTGAAGAATCGGTTGTGGTCGAGCGTTATTTCTGTACAGAGAGGGTATCAGAGCGAACAAGAAAATGGAAGAGTCATTCGGAAGCATGTTCAAGCTCACTAGCTCCAACTATCCAGTGTGGAAGTCGAAGATGAGGGACATGGTCGTGGTCAAAGATCTCTGGTTGCCGGTACAATTTGGGGACAAGAAACCGGATAAGATCGATGCCGCGACATGGGAGGTGATGGACATGAAGACGGCGGCGTACATCCGGTGCTTCATCGACATGAGCCTATATGACAACTTTAATGAAGAAAGTAAAGCTCATGTGCTCTGGGATAGTCTCATATGCTATGTTCACTTCTCCCCGGCATATCCGGGCATGCATCAGGTACAAGGTTTTGATCTTCCGGGCTCTAGTAACTATTAGCCTTCCTTTGCTGAATTTCATGACTCCATTCCGGATGCTACTTGTGTAGCCTTCATCATCTAGCCGACCGCCTGATATCATGTTGAACTGAATCTCCGGGACGTGTCGGACGTCCTTTAACATCCACTTGCATCCAGTTGATGTCGTCGGTCCGGTGTCAAGTGGAACGATGGTCCGGAATCAACAACCCTGGCAAGGTTTAACTCATTCTCCTTTGTGATGAGCATCAATTCTTCTTCACTTGTTGCGATCGCTGACGTTCCTTTCCAATTCGGACCTCTCCGGTCCGAACCGTTTCGGTCCGAACTCTTCTTTGGATCGATGGTGTCGGCCCCTTTCTCTTTCCGGAAATGCCGACAGTTCTTCTAGAAGTGCCCCGACTTCCCATAGTAGAAGCAAGTAGGCCTCCCCTTGACTTTGATCTTGTCCCCGATTTGTCCCGGTTTTGGAGACTCCGATTTCGGCCTCTTCCCCAGTTATGGTCATCTTCCCCGATTTTGTCCTAGAGCACATGAGCCTTACTTTCTTCATTGAAGTTGTTGTATTGACTCATGTCGATGAAGCAGCATATGTATGTCTTCGTCTTCATGTGCATCACCTCCCATGTCGTGGCATCGATCTTATCCGGTTTCTTGTCCCCGAATTGTACTGGTGTCCTGATGTGGCATGTCTAGTGCCAGAAAAAGTCAAAAATTGAGGATCCACACACATTTCATGAATACTTGTAAAAATGTAAATAAATCAGTAATAAATAAATGTAGGTCACAATGGCATTGAGTGCATGTAGAGGGTTGCAAGTAGGATTTGAACTTTGCACCTCTAAGATAAGAGGCAATTACCTTACCACTAAAGCTACTAATAAGTTTTTAGATTTTCTATATTTCTTTTTCATATTCAGTATTCCATAGGAAACAAACGTACAAAACCGTATACACAAAACCATGGTTTTTTGCATGTCACGAAGCAAAACTGTGTGCACAGAAACCATGGCTCCAAGCTAATGGTTTTGTGCATGGACAAACCTATAAAACCCCTAGTACGGCTTGTGTAAAGGGGGGGGCTCAATATGTGATATTATCATCATCACTATCACCATCAATATAATAATCTTCTTCTTATTATTCTTGTTTATCTTCTTCTTGAGTGTAAAAATTTCGGATCTTCTCAAGTGTAGTGCTCATTGTTTCCCCAAATCTTACATTCACATCGTCCTCTTCTCAATAACTCCCTGGTCCAAGACCCCAGTGGTCCCGTTCATGTGAAGCACGCACGCACGCGCATCTTCGCGACATCTCTTGGTGAACCTTACATGAAGAGCGACAGGGGAGGATGAAGATGGACGAGGAATATCTCATGAAGGCAATGTCAAAGATGATGATGGAATTTTCGAGAAAAGGTAAACGACGAGATGCGGCCCAACAAGCTGTCGAAAGCATGGTCAAGCGAGTTGGCTATTTCAACGGGGGCATAGTCCAAAATTTTCTAGACACCTACAATGCCATGGCGGGCCATTGGATATGATAATCCACTATTGCCTTTGCCAAGTGAAGATTATCGCAAATATGATAATACCGAGATGGATTCGAGAGGTGTAAAAGAAGCTATGAGGCTGGAGTACTTTTGTTGGGTGGTGGCTGAACCGAACTACAAAGAGGTAAAAGAGCTTCAAGAAGCTCATGATTTGTGGGTGACTTTCAAGGAGGCTCTATTGGAGGCATATGGCTACGAGAGACCGAAGGGACAAATTTTGTACAAGTCGAACAATGGGTGTCATCGATGAAGACCCACTAGAGTGCCATGGATGCGTTCGTTGAGTTTCAGTGTCGCTTTGCTCAACTCTTAGAGAGGGATCAAAGA
Source organism: Azolla caroliniana (assembly GCF_043228905.1). Lineage (NCBI taxonomy): Eukaryota > Viridiplantae > Streptophyta > Polypodiopsida > Salviniales > Salviniaceae > Azolla > Azolla caroliniana. The sequence continues at coordinate 12,277,880 of NW_028230436.1, forward strand.
TTGGTAGGGGTGAATAAAGTTCTACTATTTGTAAATTCAATCAATCGGAATGAAAGGAAGGCCATTGGAATCCAACTCGAGGATGACGATGGTGCAAATGGCCTCATCGAGGATTGGGCCAAAGTGAAAAGGGTATGCCGACAACACGACAAGAGAAAGACGAGATTCTCGTTGACAACAACATGACCCAGGAGGGATGTTGAAAGGAGAACGGGATGCAATACACCACCACCGAAGGAAGAAAACTCGAAGAGGGAAGATTCGATACTCAACATAGAAGCCTTAATGAGAGAATCATTCAAGAACTTAAAGGTGCAAGGTGATGCTGAAGAGGAGCTTAAAATGGAACGAAAACCGAGGAGAACAGTGATCGAGGAAAAAGAGACCTCCCAAAAAATATGGGTTAATGAAGTGGCCGATACAAAGGCTCAAGTTTTTTATGACAATACGAAGAGAAAAGGTGCAAAACAAGTCACCTTCTCATATTGGAGAGAAACAAGGGTCAAGTATAAGGTTGAAGACTCGAGAGCGGGAAATGCCACTCTAAGAGTAGACAAGCATTTCGAAACACACATTGTGTCCGAAATATCAAGTGATGAAGGTGCAAGCGTGAGCAAAGCTTGCGTGATCGAGGGAGATAAAGAGTGCGAGGTCGACGTGATTGAGGAGGTAGCCACGACAAACAACATCAAGACAGAGATGGCTATGGACGAGTCGATGGCGGATGGTCGTGTCGAGACTTTCCCAACACTTGATCTAGAGACTTGGGCAGTTGCATCCAAGAGCCAACATGGGACCCAAGAGACGGAAAGTGGTGGTGAAGCAAAGATTGAAGTCAATGCGAATAACAACATTGATGGAAAGATGGCTATGGATGAGAAGACGGTGACCGATGGTGCCAAGGTTCTCCCCACAATTGTTCTTGAGACTTTGGCAGTTGTGCCCGAGAGCCAACATAAGACTGGAGATATGGAAGGTGGCAGTGAAGAGATGAGGGTTGAAGCTAGCCTATACTAAGTAATGATGGCCAACAAGGAGGCCAAAAACAAAGCTAAAACAAAGTTTGATAAAGAGACAGACAACAAGAAGCAAGGAAGAACCAAAAAAAAGTTTGGATGGAAGATGATGTGCTTGGTTTTCCAATCCGAATGAAAGCCAACCCAGATAGGAGTTGATCGACCGGGTCCTACCCAATCGAAACCCAATCCAGCCAAACCTGATCAGTCAAACCCAATCCAGAAGGGAATAGACTCGTTTGAAGCCAATATGTGAGTCTGATTTGGTTGATTGCGAATCCGAACAAAGCCCGAGCAAGCCAAAAGTTGATTGGTCAAGACCGATCCAGACTGAAGTTGAGCTAGCCTGGCCGGAGGTCGAAGCAGACAAGACATGACACCCGATCGAGGCTGGTGAGCATGAGGAAAAGCAAGCATGAGATGAGAAAGGACGATCCGAGGAAGTTTGATGACCAAGGAGATGGTCGAGACGAAGGCGGCACATGTACCATGCATGAAGGGTTACGCTCTAGAGGAGCAAAAGTGGCTATGACAACTGGTCATGGCAATGCGAAGGGCGATCAAATGATATGGTGGATCGGATGGCAACGATGGTTCAGCTGGAAGGAATGGACGAGCTCAAAATGGAGGGACAAAGGCAATGCGGGAAGGCACAAGAAAGCAGCAAATCAAAGTTTGACAACCTTTGGTCCCACCACATCACTCTTTTCCTTCTTGGCACATGCCGAAGGATGTGTGGAGGATCCACACACATTTCATGAATACTTGTAAAAATGTAAATAAATTAGTAATAAATAAACCTAGGTCACAATGGCATTGAGTGCATGTAGAGGGTTGCAAGTAGGATTTAAACCTTGCACCTCTAAGATAAGAGGCAATTACCTTACCACTAAAGCAACTACTAAGTGCTTTAGATTTTCTATATTTCTTTCTCATATTCAGTATTCCGTAGGAAACAAACGTACAAAACTGTGTACACAAAACCATGGTTTTCTGCATGTCACGAAGCAAAACTGTGTGCACAGAAACCATGGCTCCAAGCCCATGGTTCTGTGCATGGACAAACCAATAAAACCCCTAATACAGCTTGTGTAAAGGGGGGGGCTCAATATGTGATATTATCATCATCACTATCACCATCAATATAATAATCTTCTTCTTATTATTCTTGTTTATCTTCTTCTCGAGTGTAAAAATTTCGGATCTTCTCAAGTGTAGTGCTCATTGTTTCCCCAAATCTTACATTCACATCGTCCTCTTCTCAATAACTCCCTAGTCCAAGACCAAGTGGTCCCGTTCAAGTGAAGCATGCACGCACGCGCATCTTCGCGACACCGGCAACCAGAGATCTTTGACCACGAGCATGTCCCTCATCTTCGACTTCCACACTGGGTAGTTGGAGCCGGTGAGCTTGAACATGCTTCCGAATGACTCTTCCATTTTCTTGTTCGCTCTGATACCAAATTGTGAGGAATAGCCTCGGCCACAACCGTGAGTGAAATACTTTATGAAAGAACAAAACTGAAATGGAGGTTCATGCACTTACACAAAAGAGACGACATAGGATGTTTACATGGAAAACCCTAATAGGGAAAAACCACGGGAGCCCACAGACCCCAACTATCCGCTATATGAGAAAAGGAGGTACAAGAGGAGACTCAAAGGCAAGACCTCGAGCTTTGTATCTTCGCCAATCGGCGGCTTCACTTTTCTCTCTCTCTCTCTCTCTCTCTCTCTCTCTCTATACTACTATGATACAACTAACAACGATAACAACAACGACAACACTCACCACAACTAAAGTGATTGCCCTAAGTCATATTTATACTCATATGACTTTTCAGGATATTTACAATTATGGCCTCGCTAGGCTCACCATGAAACATATTTACACATATACCCTTCGATCCGGTTTGCATCGGATCCATCTGGATTCACTTGATCTGGTTTCCGGGTCTCTTACGGATCCCATACTGAGAGACCGAATTCCCAATAAGAAGATTGTTGAGCGAGCACGTTGAACCGGATCCAAATCGGCTGAATAAGTTAGAGGCGGATTGGTATCCAGAAGGGAGAACTGGATCGGTGTCTGGATGATATCTGGAACCAGGAGCCGGATCAGATTGAAACAGGTAGGCTGTTAGAGGCCTACGGATGTAGCCTAGTACATAGGCATATTTTTGTGAGTCAGTGTCAGTCGCTCATATGAGCATTGAAGTACCTGTCAGTACTTCTGTCAATCCTTTATGGACTTGTATAAAAGTGCTCTTTGAGCACATTTCTAGGTAGATAGAGGATTATTATTTTTTGAATTGAGTTTATGCTTTGTTCTCTCTCTCTCTCTCTCTCTCTCTCTCTCTTTGTATCTTCTGTGTATACTAAACACTCTCAAGCTTCCATTGAACCTGTGTCTTTTATTCTCTGTTGCTGCCCGGCTAAACCGGTTTTGTCAAGCTTCCGCACACTAACTTTCACAAAGATATAACAGAAGATAGGCACGGTTTAAGCTTTAATGTAACCTCTATTATTGCATTCGTTCTATCTCTCTCACTCTCTACGACTCGATTTACAAGATGATCAAGAGGTTATTCTTTACAACGTTAGGTTATTGCTTATATACTAAGCCCTAACTCTTTGGACGAGTTCACACTAGGATACAAATTGGAAGGAGTCGGCCTTTTATGCCAACAGGAAGGACTTATTGCTTTTTACAATGAGGTTGGGTCACATTAGGGTGGTCATTTGGCTACAAGTTTTAACTGTGATTTACTTTATCCCCCTTTTTCTAGTGTCCTAGTGAGCTTCATGTTAATTCTTTGTGTTGATGTCTTCGTGGTTCTTGTCCTGGATGGCAGGTTCTTAACAATAATTAACATCGTTTGGTGGTATTATTAATATGAAAGCAAGGTAGCATTTGACCTAGTAAATGTCAAAGTTATAGACAATTACTATGTCCTTAGTTCCATTAATCATTCTTAGTTTAATTTCAGATGGGGACATTATAGGACTCCCCCACTTACATCAACACTTGTAACTAATGACATTCAACCAAACACCTATATCGAGAATCGAGGGTATAGGGACTTTGTTGACTATGATTGGCAATGTCCAAGTATTGTACCCACTCCTTGTCAACAAATACAATACACCTTAATGGATAAATTGAGGAACTAACCCTAGAGTACTTTCTAAGGTTCACTGCAATAAAGTAGATTATGAGTCCTAACAAGGAACCATCTATCTTATTCAGTGCATCATTCTTTCCTTGATGAGAGCCCTTTGTCATTCTTGATGTCCACTAAGAAGGGTATTCATGAGGCAAGCCTTAGAAAACTAATTTGTATTCAAAATTATGTGCCAAATTACATTTCATTGTAATATCCATTGCAAATTGATGCAATATGCATCACATTGGGGAGTAAAAAGTCTAATTATAGAGATAAATAGAACAAGATCAAAAATATATTTCGTCAAATTTAAAGATATGAAATAGAATCTATAAGTAACAAATATATGAACTTGTTGGTCGAGACCGACTTGGGACTTGCAAGAATGAGATTATTAAGATATTATATCAAAGTGCACATATGTTACTTATTTGAGTCTTCCATATCATGTTTATTAGGGAGATAATGTGAAATCCACATGAGCCATGCTATTTGTGTGGATGCTTTGTCAAGATAATCATTTGCAAAAATTACAAGAAAACAAGATATGGAGATTAGTTGTCTTCATTCGCAACTTCCTCATTTGATGGGCTTGTTTGGACTCAAGTGCAGCCCTCATTTGCTCAGCTTGCTTCTCCAAAGATGCTATCTTCCTTGATACCTTCTCAACTGCTTTTGCTCTTAGCTTCTCCAACTTTACCTTCAAAACGACAAAGTTTGGAGAAATTATTTAAATTAATTAAACATCACAGTGTTTCTTAATCGATCAATTTCCATTTTCATTCTACGGTCCATTGTTGTTCCATTTTGTGAATTGGATTGATTGTTGTTTACAATTATCATGTCTTAATAGATTGATGATATCAATTTGCTTGGACTTTTGTATATGGCTGGATCTATTGTTGCATCCTTGATGAACTGAAATTGTGGTTCAATTTATACATCAGATTAAAAAATGTTTCCATTTTTTGAATTGGATTGGTGGTTGTTCCATCTAATGAATTTGGTTGATTGTCACTTCAAGATACAAATTTGGTTCATTCAGGCATTAGAGTGATTCTTGTTTCATTTATATTCTTCTTTTATAGAATGTATTCGATAGATTTCCACATTAGTTCATTTTACCTCTAGCCTCTTTAACTTTGTGTGTGCTCTAGCCCTTTGGAGGTCTTCCCATGCATCAATTCGAGCTCGTTCTCGTTTATACCTGATAAAACCATAATCCAACTATAATCGTGAAGCCAAACTTTGTAACCAATTATGGTAATGTTGAGAAAAATCCATCAATTGCAAAGCCTCATCACATGAATAGTCACATTTTCTGATTGTTAATTTATTGACTTAAATATTATGTAAAAAGGGTTCATTGTTGAAGTGCAAAATGAAGATTAAGCCAAGCAATTAAAGAGAAACAAATTCTAAAGATGAAATCAATAAAAAAAGACAAATCTCACTCACTCATTCTCTTCGAATAATAACAACAAATAAAGGGGTTGTTTGTTATCATGTCATTCACTGATGAAAACAACCAGAAACCGTGTCAATGAAAAAGAAAGAGAACCCACTTAGCAATACATTTCGCTCGTTCGGCTTCCTCCCATGCCGCCGTATGGGTCTCCAAAAGGGTAAAGGACCCCGAAATGTTTTTACCTTCCACTGCATGACAATTCTCCTCGGTCACTACATTCATTGGACTATGTGCACATACTTGCTCATCACAGGATTGGAAGGACACGTTGCTTCCACAAGGGAGGTCCATAAGAGCCAAATTAGACATGCGGCACCCCTCCAAAATCTCCACATGATTGATGTAATCGTTACTATCAAGAACTGAATTGTCATTGCTACTAATATTATCCTTTTTCATCACATCACTATTCCGCCTCTTCTTGACCGGTGTATTATGTCGTGGGGGTGAGCTATTTCTAACAGGAGAAGAACAAGAACTTGAGAATGGGGTCATTTGAGTACCCATGTCTCTTTTTGATGTTGAAGGTGAGACCTCGGTATATGCATCTTTTGTCAAAACTGACCGTCCTTCTGCTAGCCCATCAACAAAAAGTTTCTTTTGCTCCACGACACCTACGTCTGAATCAACTGCAAAAACATACAAAATGATCAAAGAGAAACTTTTTTCTCATTTGACATTGCAATACAGTTACACATACATAATACTTCTTCTTAAGTCTAGTCACTAATGCATCCATATACTTCTTCTGACTAAAATATCCACATGCTTCTTATGACTAGGCACAGCATATACTTCTAGGACTAACTCATACATATACTTTTATCATACATATACTTCTTATGACCAACTCATACATATACTTCTTATGGTAACACATGCATGTATTTCTTATGGTAATACATAAATATACTTCTTAAGGTAACAAATACATCTACTTATTATGACGAACCATCCATAGACATCGTATGCTAACTAGTACAAGCATGTAGTTCTTATGCTGACATATCCATATCCATTGTATCACTAACAAACATACATGTACTACTAATAACTACCAATAGCTTTGATCCTTTTCAATGAGTGAGCAATCCATGATTATTACCCACAGTGTTTGATTCCTTATGAACCAATGTTGAACCACAAGGGCTTGAATAGGGATATAATGTTAAGCAAACCGATTTGCAATTATTGTTTGGAGTATAAGATGATCGTATTTGGCTTTTAATAGAAACTTGAGGCTTTTTGGCATTAGGACCCTCGGAGTTATAATTGTGGTGGCCATATAACCATTTTTCAGCATCTTCCCACTTAGTGGATACAGCTGGTGATGTGAGTATAGAACTTCCCCTGAGCACTGTAGTCATCATTCTATTTTCAGTGATTGCTCAGACAAATCACCACACATGATATTACATTCTAAGGAGAAAGGATTGTAGTAATCTCACATGAGACATAACATAACATGATGCCATAAAATATATCTTCACATCAACATTGTGCCATAATGGCCATATGTACAGTCAAAGACACAAATCCTATACATGATAATAGGCAGCCTGATGTCACAGGAGATGGCTATTTTACTGTCATACAATAATATGATAACATGATGCAGCATGCATCTTCACACCCATATATATGATTAAAGACCATTTATATATATGTATGGATATGAACAAAATTAGGTAAACAGCTACTTCTACATCAACTTCCGTGATCCTATGCACAACTTCATATCCAACTCACATCAACAAATACTAGAAAAATACTACTCATACAGTGTGTGTGTGTGTGTGTGTGTTTATGCATGTGAAGAAATAGGACATTAAGAAATGCAAATGCACTTGAGCATGAACATCTGTGATGCAAAATATGCAGCTTCACATCCACCTATACTGTCAACGATCACTTCCATACAATGTGTACGGAAGAAAGAGTGTGTTAAGGATTTAGCACACAGATTTCAACATAGAAGAAGGAAAGAAAGGCGGATACCATTGGGAGGGGATGAAAAACAGGGCTCTGCGGTCACGAGCAGAAAGGGAGGAGCGCTATTACTTTTTGGGAGGCTTGTGAAGAAATCAATGTTCTCCTGGAAAAAGTCGTTTCGTGCAGGCAATCAAGTTTTCTCGCCATCGCCATGTGATGATTGATCTTACTCGCCGAAAGAAGCAAAAAGAGCGACCCCCTGTTCTGCATTTTAATTTTTGCTTTTTTGCTTTTTGCTTTTGTTGCTTTTTGCGTTTTGGGTAGCCTGTTTTTTTTTTTTGTAACACTTTTATCACTAGTGGGAAAACTCAAAGTGAGGTGAAACCCACAAAGAATAAAGAAAAATATACAAGTGTCCATTAGACACTAAAGAGCTTAAAAGCACTCAAAGTAAAGATTGTAAATTTGCAGTGTGATGTTTCTAAGTTGCAGACAATCAAATAGAGATTGCCTGAGGGATTGCTTAGAAAAGCGAACTTCATGCAGTTGGTTTCCATCAAAGACCTTATTATTGCGGGTTGTCCAAATGGTCCAGAGTGCCCAAAATCATGTCCATTGAAGAAAATAGGCATTGTTGGATAGGGCGCACGGAATTTGTCCAAATATCCAAAACTGTTTGCCAAACCTTCGGCCAGGAAATCTGTGATAAAGAGATGCACTTAGTCTTTGTACAAATGTTGTAGTGAATGAGCAAGCCTATAATAAGTGTGGGGCCATTTCCAATCGTCCACCACATCTTGCACAATGCGATGAGGCAATCAATCTCTTTTGAAGATTCGATCCAGTCGGGAGCATACCCAATAGGCATCTCCATAGGAATACCCATTGCTTAAGTGGAAGACAAAGCTCCATAAGCTTGTAAGCCTGTTTTTCCACCAGGACTGCGTTGTGTGTAGGTTCCATAATGCATTTGCATGTTCGTGAAACCATGGGACAGGTTGCAAGAACATATACATTGAATGTGTTGTAATGTTATGCATTGGAATAACAATTTTCCCTTTTTGTAACATCCAATCCTGAATCCTGCGATCTCCATCAAGAGGTGGCACAGGTACTAAGGAAAGTACCAACTCAGTGACTTGATTCCAGTTAACACGATGATGTGGCCCAAGACTATAACGACATGTCATGTCATTGAAGTGCAATAAGTGACATTGGTCATTTACCACATCTGAATTGATTACCTACAATTGCAGGGGGAATGGGGAGAGTAGTATGCTCCCCAAAAACTACAAGTACTTCTAATAGATTTTGCATTCTTTGGGACATAGATGTTCCGATCTTGGAAGTTATCACCCTCAACTCGGATGATCCAACTATTGGTGCAAGACCTTTTAAGTTGGAATGGGCCAAATTTGCAAGTGCATGTTACACATGTAACAAGTTTGGTCATATGCAATCAAAATGCCCAACATTGACTATTCAACCACTTGAAACCGCAATGTTGAAACCTGCATCACTAAAAGAAAATAGTCAGGTTTCTTCTTCAAAGGCAACAAACCAATCTATGATGCAACCCATCCAGAAATTGAGAGTACAAGACAAAGGGAAAAGTGAAGTCCCGCAGACAATTGGTAATGTGCAATCAAACATGCACGATTTGAGACAGGCCTTTGATATGGACAAAGAGAACACTGAAGGATGGCAAATATCTAAGAAATCCATTAGAAGCAAAACACCTGTGGTGGTGAGGATTCAGGAACTACACTCACGCACTTGAGAATCAAGGTTCATTTTTACAGGTTAATGCTTCAATGCTCTCTTCAATCTCAAAAGCTTGGAAAGGGTGAGTAGAGGTTCATATGTGGACATTTACAAAGATGGATCAAATTCAGATATTAGTATTTATGCAAATAAGCATGGTGGTGATACTAATATGCAATCAGATTAGTATTTTGCTTTGTTTGATATCTTCAACCATATTAATCATGCATAAACAAGTAAAATGTGTCTCCTTCAATATACGGGGTCTTTGTAACCCTAGTAAATGGAAACTATTTTAGAACTATATTACCTCTTCTCAAGCAGATGTAATTTGTGTTCAAGAACATAAACAAGTTGAATTCAATGGTCAAGTTGGTTCATTTGGAGGTTTTGACATCTTCTATGCAGGTCAAGGTACAACATCTGGAGTGCTTATGATCATAAAACATGAGCTAAATCCTATGGTTGCCTATAATGATCAAAGTGGGAGGTGGATGGTTGTACAATGCATGATAAATGGTGAGACGTATGATTTTGTTGGAATGCCCCGAATGCCTCAAGGCACAGAGCTTTACTTTGGCAAGACATGTGTGCTTATCCATGGTCACAAAATGCATTTATATGTGGAGATTTCAACAACTCTCCAAATGCAGGTGATAACACTAGTGAACAAGGTCAATGGTATAATATGCAAAACTCATTGGATTGGGTTGATTTATGGCAAATGACACACCCACATGTTCTTGGTTTTACCTTTAATCACACCACCTACTCTGCATACTATGCAAGGCTTGATAGATGGTATTTGTTGCATGCTAGTCGGTATTAAAATTTCACTTGTACAATGCATATAGATCATGCTTTGCAGTTGTCAGATCATGCTCTTGTCTGGCTAGACCTTCATTTTGGGAATCATTACTATGAAGTGCATCTCCAAAGAAAGAGACTTATGGTCATTAACAACAACAACCTCAAGCATGAAGTCTTCAAGATGATGGTCTATGACATAATACCTCCTCTTTATGTAGAAGTCAACATAGATCATGTACAATGCATATAGATCATGCTTTGCAGTTGTCAGATCATGCTCCTGTCTGGCTAGACCTTCATTTTGGGAATCATTACTATGAAGTGCATCTCCAAAGAAAGAGACTTATGGTCATTAACAACAACAACCTCAAGCATGAAGTCTTCAAGATGATGGTCTATGACATAATATCTCCTCTTTATGTAGAAGTCAACATATATGTTGATATAGCGTGGGTACATTTTGTACATAGATTACAAACAATAATACAAGAGTATGGGAAGTGGTATGTCTCAAGACAGACATATTACACTCAACAAGCCAAATTTACTTGTCAAGCCCTAACGGAGTTAGCACATAGAAGATCTTTGACTTTACATAAAGACGATGCATTATGTATGGCCAAACACACATTGATGCTACATGACAAAAATAAATTGGAAAAATGGCAAGTTGTCATGATATGGCAAGACTCAAACCCATGACCTTATATTACATGGGTCGAGCTCTTGACCATTACACTATCTATTGTAATACGTAGGATATTATTTTTATTTAAGTTTTACTATAGAAAATTAATGTATATTCCAGATTTCTCTGGAACATTCTAAAAGCTTCAGGACTACTCCTAAGAACACTATAAAAGGAGGCACAAGGCATTATTTCGAACCAAATCGGTTCAACGCCAGTCTTAAGCCCCCTAGCCTTCCTTGTATATTCTTCTCACATAATATATCGTTGTCATCATCATTTTCTCTCCCTCGATCTCTCTCTCCCTCCCTCCCTCTCTCTCTCCTTCTCTTGAGTGTTTGACACCCTCTATTCCTCTTAGTACTAATTTCTTCTCTGTCTCAGTACTATTCCTGACACAAATTAGGTCAAGACAGTTCCATTGAAAGACACAGGATGCTCTTCTAAATCCTTCTTCAAAAGGTTGCATTTAATACGCCAAAAGGAATCCATTAAATTCATCAAAACTAATGATGGTTTGTGGACTACAAACCGACTTGAACTAGCCAAAGAATGTGTAACTCACTTCTCTCACATCTTTGAGAACAATGTAGTTGTTACAGATGTAGTTAAACAGGCCAGAGATACATTCTTGTCACTAGTTCAAGCCACTATTTTTGTTCATAAAGCTATTGCTTTGGATGCAACATTCACAATGGAGGAGCTTTTGGAGGCTCAGAAGGGCCTCAGGAAAGGCAAAGCGCTTGGTTGGGATGGTATTACGTTAGGGTTCATTGCAAAATTTTGGGATATCCTTAAGGATTTAATCCTATCTATGGCAAATAATGCTTGGCAACAATGGGATATGCCGATCTCATGGAAAGAAGGTTTGATCAAATTAATACCCAAGAAAACATTGTGTGAATCTTTTTTGCATTGGCGACCAATCACTCTCATGCCAGTGATCTATAAAATTATTGCAAAGGTAATTGCTAATCGTATTAAGGGCACTTTGTTGGGAGACATCCACATAAACTAGTACGGGTTCATTCCCGAAGGCAAATTATAGATAATATTTCTAATGCCTATATTGGAATGGAGGATGCCAAATTCACCAAACAAGATGTATTGCTCATGCAAATTGAAAAGGCCTTTGACACCATCCAATGGGATTTTGTGGTAGCCACAATGGTCAAACTAGGATTTGGTCCGAAAATGTCTCAAGTAATCTATTGGCTTTATAGGTCTAGCACATCTTCATGCATTATTGAGGGTGAATTGACAAATTCATGGAGCTTAGCCAAATCAGTACTACAAGATTGTCCTATAAGTGCATTGTTGTATGCAATGGCAACTCATCTACTATATTGTACATGGATCATCTAATATTAATTGGTCAACTTTGCGGTTTGCAAATGAAAGGCGAACATGATTTCGTGGCTCAGGCATATGCATATGATACATCATTCCTGTCACAAAACAATCCAAATGATATGAGGGTGATTATGGATGCCCTCAAATTGTATGGATTAGTTGCTAGATTGCATGTTAACTTCAACAGGTCCAAACGTCTACCCTTGACACCATATAGTTGGCATCAGCTTTTGTGGCCAGGTCAAGTTGTTAGCCCAAATGAAATGGTTAGACATCTTGGCTATCCATTGGGATGGAATGCAACAGGGAAAAGAAAGGTTGAATGGGTTCTGTAAAAAGTGCGACAAAAGTTAAGCTATTAGAAGATTGCAACATGGCCACTCCATGTCAGATTGCATATAGTGCAATCTATATTCATGGCTTACATGCAATATTACTTAATTATGATTGATTGGCCGAAACACATGATACAAAAGATTAACTCAGAAATTATAAGCAACGTTTGGTGCTCTAAGTACTCGCATAGAGGTATATGACTCCTATCCCTAGAGAAGATATGCACTCCACGATTGAGTGGAGGGCTAAATATTCTTAAATTGCATTTGCATATGTTGGCCAGAAAAGCTACTTTATTGCCAAATTTTTTTGACAAACATTGCCTTGGGCAAGAATGCTATTTGATATGTTTGATCATGACGCGAAATATGCGGAATATTACTCAGCCACAACCGAGTCTCAGATCGTGTTGTTTCGAATCGAACACCGAGAATGGGAATGGAGGTGAATACACGTACACACAAACAATATGAGAGAGGGTACACAGTATGTTTACGTGGAAAAACCTAAATGGGAAAAACCACGGGAGTCCACAAACTCCAACTATCACTATGTCGAGAAGAATACAACATGTGAACACAGAGGCAACAACCTCTTGCTCACAATCTTTGCCTGGCGACGGTTACAACAGAGACTCGCTCTGTATCTCTCTCTCTCTCTTTCACTCTGTACAACAGTTACACTCAATAACTCTATACAACAAATAATGACAACACACCATATGTGTTTGCCCTAGGTCATATTTATACTAATATGACATTAGGACTATTTACATATATAGCCCCAATGGGCTCTCAAAAACATATTTACCTATATGTCCCTTCATCTGGTGAGAGTTTCTCACCGGGCCTGCATCATCCGGTTGTCACCGGGTCTTCCTTGCCGGGTTCTCATCATCCGGTTCTCACCGGGTCTTCCTTGTCGGGTACTCATCATCCGGTTCTCACCGGGTCTTCCTTGCTAGGTACTCATCATCCGGTTCTCACCGGGTCTTCCTTGCTGGGTACTCATATCCCATCCGGAGGGACCGAAATCCTAACAAACTCCCCCTTCACTTCGGCATGGGATGCCTCGTCAGCCCGATCCGCTTCCGGCATGCGTCCAACTTGTTGGGTGTCAGTACCTTGGTTAGCATATCCGACCCGTTCTCTTCCATGTGGATCTTCGTCAACACGAACTCTCGATCTTCTACTCGCTCTCGGATCCAGTGGTACCTGCGCTAGATGTGCTTCGTTCTGGAATGGTATGCCATGTTCTTTGCAAGGTGGATGGCACTTTGACTAGCGCAATAGAGCCGGTATTCCTCTTGCCGGATCCCTAGCTCTCCGATGAAGTCCTTCATCCATAATATTTCCTTGCTGGCTTCCACGACTGCCATGTACTCCGCCTACGTGGTTGACAACGCAATCGTCTTTTGCAGCCTCAACTAGCACGAAACAGCTCCCCTTGCATAGGTCATGACATATCCGGAAGTTGACCGACTGGTGTCCGCATCAGCCAACATATCCGAATCTATGAAACCATCAAGTTGAGGTTTACCGGAGTCGAATCAGAGGCACATACTTGAGGTGCCTTTCAAGTACCGGAGTATCCACGTCACTGCGTTCCAGTGCTCTCTGCCGGGATTGCTCATGAACGGGCTCACCATTCCTACTACGTATCGTATCCGGTCGGGTACACACCATTGTGTACATTAAGCTCCCGACGGCAGAGGCATATGGTATCTTCATCATATCTGCCTTCTCTGCCTTCGTCTTCAGGCTTTGCTTACCGGATAATCTGCAGTTTGCCGGGAGTGTCGATCCGGCCGGTTTTGCTTCTAACATGTTAAACCGTTGAAGCACCTTTGTCACATACTTTTCCTGTGACAACCACAATTGCTTCTTCGACCAGTTCCGGATGATGTGCATCCCTAGTATCTGTCTTGCCGGACCCAAGTCTTTCATTGAGAAGGTCCGGTTAAGGGCCTTCTTCAACATCCGTATCTTGACTTGGTCTCGTCCGACGATCAACATGTCGTCCACGTATAGGAGGAGTATCAAGAAGTCTCCACCTTCATACTTCTTCACAAACACGCGATCGGCCTGCGTCTTGTGGTATCCTTGATCCGTCATGAAGGAGTCGAACTTCTGGTACCATTGCCGGGGAACCTGCTTTAGTCCGTATAGGCTTTTCTTCAATTGACAAACCAGGTGCTCCTTCCCTTTCTTCACAAATCCTTCCGGTTGCTGCATGTAGATCTCCTCTTGAAGGTCACCGTGAAGGAATGTTGTCTTCACGTCTAACTGCTCTACCTTGAGATCCATGCTTGCCGCTATGCTCAGTACCGTCCGGATAAAAGTCATCTTTACTACCGGGGCAAATATCTCGTCGAAGTCCACTCCTTTCTTCTGTTGGAAGCCCTTCACCACGATTCGGGCCTTATACCTTGGTGGATTTCCAACGTCCCCTGAACTGAACTGGCAACCAAAGATCTTTAACCACGAGCATGTCCCTCATCTTCGACTTCCACACTGAGTAGTTGGAGCCGGTGAGCTTGAACATGCCTCCCAACGAATCTTCTATTTTCTGTGTCGTTTCGCTTTGATACCAAATTGACACAAAATATGTGGAATATTACTCAGCCACAACCGAGTCTTAGACCGTGTCGTTTCGAATCGAACACCGAGAATGGGAATCGAGGTGACTACACGTACACACAGACAATATGAGAGACGGTACACAGTATGTTTACGTGGAAAACCCTAAATGGGAAAAACCACGGGAGTCCACAAACTCCAACTATCACTATGTCGAGAGGAATACAACAGGTGAACACAGAGGCAACAACCTCTTGCTCACAATCTTTGCCTAGCGGCGGTTACAACAGAGACTCGCTCTGTATCTCTCTCTCACTCTGTACAATAGTTACACTCAATAACTCTATACAACAAATAATGACAACACACCATATGTGTTTGCCCTAGGTCATATTTATATTAATATGACATTAGGACTATTTACAAATATAGCCCCAATGGGCTCTTAGAAACATATTTACCTATATGTCCCTTCATCTAGTGAGAGGTTCTCACCGGGTCTTCCTTGCCGGGTACTCATCATCTGGTTCTCACTGGGTCTTCCTTGCTAGGTACTCATCATCCGATTCTCACCGGGTCTTCCTTGCCGAGTACTCATATCCCATCCGGAGGGACCAAAATCCTAACAGATCATTGGAAAACCGAGTCATTTGGCTCATGGGATACTAACCATTGGGATGTAGTGTTTGGAAAGCTTGACGGGCACATCAAAGGATGTCCGTTTAGCTCAAAGCTTCTATAGCATTGGAAGGTGTTGGGATTTCGGTCCCTCCGGATGGGATGTCCGGGGATGAATGACAGCAAGCCCGGTCGGGTCAACCCTCCCGGGAAACTGCAAGTTGTCCAGCAAGCAAAGCCCCAAGACAAAGGCTGAGAAGGAGGACATGATGAAAGTACCATATGCCTCTGCCGTCGGAAGCTTAATGTACGCAATGGTGTGTACAAGACCGGACATAGGATATGCAGTTGGAGTGGTGAGCCGGTACATGAGCAATCCCGGCAAAGAGCACTGGAACGCGGTCAAGTGGATACTCCGATACCTGAAGGGCACGGCAAACGTGTGCCTCCGATTCGGCTCCGGTAAGCCCGAATTCGACGGCTTTACCGATTCGGATATGTCGGCTGATGCAGATACCAGCCGGTCCACATCAGGGTATGTGATGACATATGCAGGTGGAGCTGTTTCGTGGCAGTCGAGGCTGCAGAAGACGGTTGCGTTGTCAACCACGGAGGCGGAGTACATGGCGGCTGTTGAAGCCGGCAAGGAAATAATATGGATGAAGGACTTCATTAGAGAGCTCGGTATCCAGCAGGAGGAGTACCGACTCTACTGCGACAATCAGAGTGCCATCCACCTTGCGAAGAACGCGGCTTATCACTCCCGGACGAAGCACATCGAGCGAAGATATCACTGGATCCGGGAAAGGATAGAAGACAAGGAGTTCGTGCTGACGAAGGTCCACACGGACGAGAACGGGTCGGATATGCTAACCAAGGTGCTCACACCCGACAAGCTGGAAGCATGCCGGAAGAGGATCGGACTGGAGAGACATCCCATGCCGAAGTGAAGGGGGAGTTTGTTGGGATTTCGGTCCCTCCGGATGGGATGTCCGGGGATGAATGACAGCAAGCCCGGTTGCGGTTACGGAGCCGGATGATGAAGACCCCGGTTACGGAGCCGGATGATGAAGACCCCGGTAACGGAGCCGGATGATGAAGACCCCGGTTACGGAGCCGGATGATGAAGACCCCGGTTACGGAGCCGGATGACGAATGTACCCGGAGAGAGATCCGGATGCGGAGACATATTTGGGAATATGTTTGCCAAGAGCCCTTGAGGCTATATTTGTAAATAGCCCGAAAGTCATATGTGTATAAATATGACTTAGGGCAAACAGTTAAGTTGTTGTTGCTCATTTTCTGTTTTCCACTAAGAGGGAGCGAAGTGAGAGCAGCCGAGAGAGAGTGAGAGAGAAGGAGGAAGGAAGAGGTCGACGCCTCTGTGTAATACCGCCACCTGTGGCGAGGACAGCGAGCTCAAGGTCGTCGCCTTGCAGCTCGCCATTGTACATTCCCGCGTATAGTGATAGTTGGAGTCTTGCACTCCCGTGGTTTTTTTTCCCACTTAGGGTTTTCCACGTAAAACATCCAGTGTGCCCTTATCTCTATTGTTTTTTCGTGCATTGTTGAATTTCCCGTTTTCTGTGAATCGATCCTGTTCCTCGGTTGTGGCCGAACACGGAATTACGACAAACTGGTATCAGAGCGACGGTAACACAGAAAATGGAAGGCGGCAGCAGCGGGCAGCCGGGGATGATGGTGCTGAATGCGCAGAACTACGCCGACTGGAAGATAAAGATGGAGGATCTGCTCATTGTTCGAGACCTGTATGAACCGATCGACAGGTCGGAAATACCCAAGGGGGTACTTGAGACGGAGTGGAGGCTTCTGAACCGGAAAGCCGTTGCAACCATTCGGCAATACGTCGACGTGAGCGTTCTACAACACGTGGCGAACGACACCAACGCATATGAGATGTGGAGGAAGCTGTCGGGCCTCTACGAGAGGAAGAATGCGTTGAACCGGACCTCCCTGATGAGAAAGATAGTGAACCTCAAGTACCGGGATGGCGAGAGTATGGTGGAACACGTAAGCACGTTCATGGGATTCGTGAACCAGCTTGCGGCGATCAAGTTCCCGTTGGAGGATGCAATGCAAGCCATCATCCTGATGTGTACATTGCCGGACAGCTGGGAGAACTTGGTGGTGACTCTCAGCACCTCCTGCGCCGAAGATAACTTGTCCCTACAAACGGTAAAGACAAGTATTTTGAACGAAGAAGCGCGTCGGAGAGATAAAGAACCGGTCTCCGACTCGAAGGCGCTGCTTACCGAATCGGAACGGGGAAGACAATGGAACCGGAGTCCGCAAAGACGGGAGAAGTCGGGGACCCGGTCGCAGTCAAGAGGAAGACCCACATGCTTCCACTGTGGGAAGCCGGGGCACTTCCGGAAGAATTGTCGGCATTACCGAAAAGACAACGGAGCCGACGACACCGATTCGAAGAAGTCACCGGAGAGAAACGGTGCATACCGGGGAGCCACGGACCGGAGAGGTCCGGATCGGCGAGGGCAGGACCGGAAAGGAACGACGGCACTCGCGGCAAGTGAAGAGGAGATCATGCTCATCACCGAAGAAGGTGATCTAAACATTGCCGGCGATGAGACTACCTGGGTGGTCGATTCCGGAGCGTCGTTCCACCTGACCCCGGAAAGCAGATACTTCTCATCCTACACAGCCGGTGAACATGGCTGTGTTCGGATGGGAAATGAAGGTACGTGCCGGATTGCCGGCATAGGAGACGTATGGTTGACAACCCCGACCGGATGCAAAATGCTGCTGAAGGATGTCCGACACGTTCCGGAGGTTCGATTGAACCTGATTTCGGCCGGGAGGCTAGACGATGAAGGCTACACAGGTAGCATCCGGAACGGCGTAATGAAGTTCAGCAAGGGAAGCCTGATAGTGGCTCGGGCCCGGAAAGTCAACACACTGTACCTTATGAATGCCTGGTTGTGTCCGGAAGAGCTGAATGTGGCAGCCGACACTGCCGGTGAGCTGTGGCACAAAAGACTGTGCCACATGAGTGAGAAGGGGATGAAGAGGCTTGCAGAAGACAACCTTATTCCAGTAAAGCATGTGCACCTGGAGAAGTGCACCGATTGCCTGGCCGGTAAGCAGAACCGAACCTCCTTCCACTCAAGGCCACCGACGAGACGTAGCGCACCATTGGAGTTGGTGCACACGGATGTGTGTCAGGTAGAAACGAAGTCACATGGCGGAGCCCAGTACTTCGTGACTTTCATTGATGATCACAGCCGGAAGCTGTGGACGGCGCCGTTGAAGACAAAGGACCAAGTGTTGTCCGTCTTCAAAGAACTCCACGCGAGAGTGGAAAGGGAATCCGGCAAGAAGCTGAAAGCGATACGAGCGGATAACGGAGGGGAATACCGGGGGCAGTTCCAGGAGTACTGTCGCTCGAAGGGAATCCGGCTCGAGTTTACCATGCCGAAGACGCCGGAACTAAACGGGCTGGCCGAGAGGATGAACCGGACCATAATGGAGAGGGTTCGGAGTATGCTGGCACATGCGAAATTACCCAAGGGGTTTTGGGCTGAGGCAATGTCGACGGCGACATACGTGATAAACAGATCACCCTCAGTACCTTTGGACGGAGACACACCGCAGAAAGTGTGGACCGGTAAGGAAGTGTCCTACCGGCATCTGAAGGTGTTCGGGTGTCTCGCATACGTGCATGTGGCAAAGGACCGGAGAGGAAAGCTGGATCCAAAGACCCGGCCATGCATATTCCTCGGTTACGGCGACGACGAGTTCGGCTACCGAGTATGGGACCCGGTCGACAAGAAGATATTCAGGAGTCGAGACATCATCTTCATGGAGGACAAGACACTCGCCGACTGGGAGTCGGAGAAGAAGATGAAGAGCTCCAAGTCGATCAGTGAGGATCAACTCTACGAGGAGCAGTCCCGACCGGCAAGGGACCGGTTAACACTCGAGGATCCGGCCGAAGACTATGAAGAAACAGAACCGGCCGAAGAAGATGAAAATGATACCGGAACCGGCCCCGATCCCGAAATGGATTCGGATGAAGAAGAATCGGAAGAACCGGTTACCGAAGCTTCAGAACGGAGATATCCTCTAAGAGAGAGAAGGACCCCCCGGAGATTTCCGGAACCAGAGCACGTGCTGCTAACCGACGAAGGGGAGCCGGAGAGCTTTGAAGAAGCAAAGCATGACACCCAGAGCCGCAGGTGGTTGAGTGCCATGCAGGACGAGATGGATTCCCTGCATGAGAACCACACATACGAACTTGTGGAGTTGCCGAAAGGAAAGCGGGCACTTCGAAACAAGTGGGTGTTCAAGCTGAAACCGGGAGATGCCGGAAACCCCCCGAGATACAAAGCCAGGATCGTGGTGAAGGGGTTTCAGCAGAAGAAGGGCGTCGACTTCGACGAGATATTCGCCCCGGTAGTGAAGATGACCTCCATCCGGACGGTGCTGAGCATAGCGGCAAGCATGGACCTCGAGGTAGAACAGATGGACGTGAAGACGGCATTCCTTCACGGTGACCTCGAAGAAGAGATCTACATGCAGCAACCGGAAGGATTCGAGAAGAAAGGGAAGGAGCACCTGGTATGCCGGTTGAAGAAGAGCCTTTACGGACTGAAGCAGGCTCCCCGGCAATGGTACCGGAAGTTCGACTCCTTCATGACCGACGAAGGGTACCACAAAACGCAGTCTGATCACTGCGTGTTTGTGAAGAAGTTCGAAGGAGGAGACTCTCTAATACTCCTCCTGTACGTGGACGACATGTTGATCGTCGGACGAGACCAGGTCAAGATACGGACGCTGAAGAAAGCGCTTCACCGAACCTTCTCAATGAAGGACCTGGGTCCGGCGAGGCAAATACTAGGGATGCACATCATCCGGGACCGGAAGAAGAAGCAGTTGTGGCTGTCACAGGAGAAGTACGTGACGAAGGTGCTTCACCGGTTCAACATGTCGGAAGCAAGACCGGTCGGGTCAACCCTCCCGGGAAACTGCAAGTTGTCCAGCAAGCAAAGCCCCAAGACAAAGGCTGAGAAGGAGGACATGATGAAAGTACCATATGCCTCTGCCGTCGGAAGCTTAATGTACGCAATGGTGTGTACAAGACCGGACATAGGATATGCAGTTGGAGTGGTGAGCCGGTACATGAGCAATCCCGGCAAAGAGCACTGGAACGCGGTCAAGTGGATACTCCGATACCTGAAGGGCACGGCAAACGTGTGCCTCCGATTCGGCTCCGGTAAGCCCGAATTCGACGGCTTTACCGATTCGGATATGTCGGCTGATGCAGATACCAGCCGGTCCACATCAGGGTATGTGATGACGTATGCAGGTGGAGCTGTTTCGTGGCAGTCGAGGCTGCAGAAGACGGTTGCGTTGTCAACCACGGAGGCGGAGTACATGGCGGCTGTTGAAGCCGGCAAGGAAATAATATGGATGAAGGACTTCATTAGAGAGCTCGGTATCCAGCAGGAGGAGTACCGACTCTACTGCGACAATCAGAGTGCCATCCACCTTGCGAAGAACGCGGCTTATCACTCCCGGACGAAGCACATCGAGCGAAGATATCACTGGATCCGGGAAAGGATAGAAGACAAGGAGTTCGTGCTGACGAAGGTCCACACGGACGAGAACGGGTCGGATATGCTAACCAAGGTGCTCACACCCGACAAGCTGGAAGCATGCCGGAAGAGGATCGGACTGGAGAGACATCCCATGCCGAAGTGAAGGGGGAGTTTGTTGGGATTTCGGTCCCTCCGGATGGGATGTCCGGGGATGAATGACAGCAAGCCCGGTTGCGGTTACGGAGCCGGATGATGAAGACCCCGGTTACGGAGCCGGATGATGAAGACCCCGGTAACGGAGCCGGATGATGAAGACCCCGGTTACGGAGCCGGATGATGAAGACCCCGGTTACGGAGCCGGATGACGAATGTACCCGGAGAGAGATCCGGATGCGGAGACATATTTGGGAATATGTTTGCCAAGAGCCCTTGAGGCTATATTTGTAAATAGCCCGAAAGTCATATGTGTATAAATATGACTTAGGGCAAACAGTTAAGTTGTTGTTGCTCATTTTCTGTTTTCCACTAAGAGGGAGCGAAGTGAGAGCAGCCGAGAGAGAGTGAGAGAGAAGGAGGAAGGAAGAGGTCGACGCCTCTGTGTAATACCGCCACCTGTGGCGAGGACAGCGAGCTCAAGGTCGTCGCCTTGCAGCTCGCCATTGTACATTCCCGCGTATAGTGATAGTTGGAGTCTTGCACTCCCGTGGTTTTTTTTCCCACTTAGGGTTTTCCACGTAAAACATCCAGTGTGCCCTTATCTCTATTGTTTTTTCGTGCATTGTTGAATTTCCCGTTTTCTGTGAATCGATCCTGTTCCTCGGTTGTGGCCGAACACGGAATTACGACAGAAGGAAGTATTGCATTACATAAAATGGAGAGGGAGGAATTCAGAATTAGGGAACTCTTTACGCTTCGAAAGCTTACACTGGAGTGCTATATTCCTAGAGTCACTAGTTGAACAAGAGCCTATGAAAGCTTATTTTTTAGCAAACAAGAGGCTAAAATGAATTTTTTTTTCGGTAGCCTAGTCATACTGTGTGTGTTGGGGGTTGTTATTCAGTCCATATTGTCGATTAATTGCCATTAATTGTATGTGTATCTGCAATGAATAGAACATCACGAGAGAGAGAGAGAGAGAGAGAGAGAGAGTAACTGGAGTCCAAACATTTCTAGAAGCGATCAATTATTATTGATGCCACAACGTTAGATTGCAACACAGCTCTTGACATGAGAATTCATTGGAATAGGATGATTAACCTCGGATTCGTAACAAGGAAGCTACAAAACATGGATTGCAAGATCATAGCTTTTACACTTTGCTTGCACGTCCAATTTGGTGCAAATCATGTAGATCAATTGTGTTAGGTTAGGGCTTCACGAGGTTAGATACCCTTCTAAATATATAGAAACATATAGAGCTTTCCAGTTTGCACTTCCAAATTTTTAGGCACCTTTCACTGACATGCGCCTTTTTCTATTGCAAAAAGTTCCCCATGAAATTGGTTCCATTCAATCAAGTTTTAATAATCTTTCATGCATGTTGGTTCCGTCAACATACCTTCTATTGCATGAACTTCCCCCCGGATTAGTTCCATTCAACCAAGTTTTATCTTGCATGAATGTTGTGCAAGGAAAGTTCCATGCACTCTATACAATTATAGTAGTTATAATGAGCCATTTCTATTTCTCGTGCATTAGTCATGAAGTGAGTAGTTTGAGAAATCTATCTATAGGTGGAACTTAGATTGATGTCTACAGGCCCAAAAAAATAAATGCATGAACTAGATTGACTCAATATTGCAAAGAACTTATCATCAAGGGCATGAAGATGTTTGGGCTTATAATTAGTTAATCAATATGAGGCATGCATATTCATCGTTGAGACAACCAATCACGAATTATGACTTTACCAATACATTTTATGAGCCAACAATGGATTTGAATAATTTATGATTGGTATGTATGTTTAAAGAGATGTCATACATACACAAACATTTTGCCCCATAATAGAATAGAACACATGAGTAAATTTCATCAAAAAATCTATTTGCCTCATCATGGAACTAAGCAAAGTTGATCCAAAATATCACAATCTAGTTACTTGGATTAACCTAGAGGCCTATGGCAAGGAATAATCTAATTACTTGTTTGTACAAATGTATTTTAACATGGGTATGCATGTATGTAATTAATTGACTTTCCTTTGGGGAATGAATGAGCTATTATGCACAAATATGCATCAATACCTTGTGGCAACCCCTATCCTACATGACCCACTTCCCTTACAATTTATCAAGCCATGCACAAATCACCTACATTTGATTGCTTAAGATGAAAATAAATGGGTCTAAGAATCGTGATCTTCAGTTGATCCGTCAAAATCAATTGCGTCACCTACTTTCACTCCTTGGACTAAAATCGATCGGTCTAAGATCCGTCATCTTTTGAAACTCTGGGAAATTTACTTGGCCATCACCATCCAAATCCACACGCTTGATCATGTCATCATACATTGACTTGTGATCATTGGATCCCTTAAGAAGTTCAAGATTCTTTAAAGCAATTGAAACACTGGGTCATTTGAAACAGGTAATATGTCACATTCCTTTATTGATAAATACATGAGATGTTAAGAATTACCATTTTTGAACAAACTTTCAAGAATCTATCACGATTGCACACACGGTTTTTAAAAATATCACTCAAAAATACAATTAATACTATCAAGATTTCAAATTGAACCAATATTTTCTCAATTCATATACAAATTCATCCAAATCTTAGATAAGATTACGGGGATATAATTGTAATATGCTTTATTGTACACAATGTTAAATTCGAATCCAAGACAACAAATTTAGTAATTCAATTTTGTTGCTATATTTGTCTCTAAATCTTATAGAGATTGTTATATCGTATTTGTAAATATGATTTTTGGGTATAATTTGAAAAAAATTCAGAAACGAATATCTCACGATATACCACACATGCCCAAAAACTACTACGAACATTATATCCCAATCATACATGAACAACGTGAATGTATTATCAAGTGAGAAACAACGTTGACTTAATATTATTGTGTTTATTAGAAACTCAATAACCAAGATTAAAGACAACATAGATCATACAATAAAGCTAAATTCAATTATATTAATCAAGAAACAATTAGAACCAACATTTGTCATACTAGGGATAGTTCATCATCCTCTATCAATGAAAATTATACTTAACCACATACTTTACGAGTCAACCTTTGCAAACATATAATAGACACTTAAAGTTCAAGACACCAATCGAATAGTGTAAAGAAATGGTACTCAAACAAAAAAATCTTATATGACAAAAGAAGTTTAGGGTTACAAGTTTTTAGTTACAAATACAAAGTATTATACAATCACTCCATTAGGAGGTCTGGAATAGGCTGCTCTCCAAGATCAGCTAACAATTGTGTTGCATCTACATGTTCTGTCTCCTCAACTGAATCTTGTAATTGATCATACCTTGGTGCATCTTCAAGGTCGACAAGGTCCCCTCCTTCGTCTATAGGTTCTATCGGCTCTCTAGAGGTCAGCTGAAACATCTCAGTTTCATTTATATGCTTTGCCCCAACCTCTTGGTCCTGGTCGGGACAATTCCAGATGCCTTGGATCCTCATCTTAATAAAATTTACTTGCTCGGGGTCTTTCTCTAATGCAACACAGTTCCTGAACCATTTAAGAGCGCACACAGTTGTTGTCCATAAACAAAAAATAACACATGCAAAAGTCAGAGAACAAAGACAGGAAATTCTATTTTATTTTAAGAAAAATTGATTAGACTTATGACATTACCTGTACTAGAAAATAAGTCGAGCACGGGCAATCATCAGGGTTCGAGAACAACTCGACCAGTCAATTAATCAATCGTTGGGGCTTTTGATATGGGTTTACACGACTCTTGTCGCCAGACACATGGCACAGTTTCTTCATTACAGTTGGGCACATGATATAGTTGACGATGTTCCATTGATTCACATGTGCCCGAGCCTTCTGCTTAGAAATAACGTCATAATATCCCACGCACAAATGCTCCACAATGCTCACCATTGGATCACCTGGGGTACAAGTTATGTCGTTTTAACCCTATTTTGTAATTGAATTGAAACCAGTTAATATATATATATGTAGTAAGCACCATAGAATCCATATATTAAATATATAGTAACATAAAGCTTACCAATGCATGTGTTCGGTAGCATGACATCTCAACTTCACTGCAGTAGTGACTGATAAAGCCTGACCCATACTATGAAATATAACGATTCACCATAATGGAGACAGGGTCAACTCTGCAAAGTCTTTTGCCATATTCTCTATTTGCGGATATTTGTATGGTACATCGTCGTATGTAGAGCCTGATATCTGAAATCCATACGGTATATCCGCAACGAGCAATGTATAATGTCTCTTGGGTAACATGTCAAGCATATTACCCACATCACCATTATAAACACTATAGTACAATTGTCAGAAAGGATCAGCCTTCTGCAAAAGACTTTTCACAGTTGTCATTCGTTTCTCATATTTTGCTCGTTCCAAATGGGTGATGAAGACGCTTGGTATGCCTTCATTGCTATCACCCATTTTCTTTGAGCGAGGTGGTTTCTGTAATTATACGTTTTGTAAGAAGATACCCATTATCCTAAAATCAATTAATATTTGTAAAACATACATATACCCATTCTCTAAACACAATGAAGAATTCTTCAAGAGCCTTGTATGATAATGTTTTGGGGCACAATCGCTCCACCTCTTCCCGCTTAGGCAGGGGCAATTGTTTCTTCATCAGCTCTTGTATCTTCATATAAACCTTATGGCTAAAAATTAAAAGAAAGTAAGGTTAGAATAAAGAGCAAATCATTCCCACAATACAATGAAAATAAGTCATCACATAGAATACTCACTTTTGAAACTCTGTGACCATTTCATCAAGGTTGAACTCCTTGGTGGCCACTCTTGTTAATAGAGATATTAATAATCTGTCATCTTTGATTCCTTGCAATGACCGCCAAGGAAGCAACTTCATATCCTCGGCTAATTCTTCAATTACTAAGTCACTTTTACGTGACTTAGACTTTATCTCCACTTGTGGGTCGAGCTTAGCCTTCTTTGATCTTTGACCCTTTATTTCTTTTCGCTCCCACATACTAAAAATTCGATCTTGGAAGTCCCACACCTCCCCTGTTCTGAATGCAAGTTGAAACCACGAGTCATATTTCCTCAGGCCTTCAGACTTGGTGCTTTCATCAATTGCTATCCCCACTTCAAGCAGACATTGTCGTCGCAATCCAGGATGCAGCCTAGGACCAAATTTTTGCAACGAATCAAGGTACTCGTGATGGAAGAACTTGATGCACTCGATACATGACATCTTCTGTCTGCAGTCATTATCATTGTTATGATCCCAAGCTAGCAACTTGTCTTCTTCATGTGTAAGGCCAACGTACACTTTACATTCTGCATATTTGAAGAATGGGGTAAGAGGATACTCCATCACAAGTTGACGTCAAGCTTCCGCATAGTGGGATCCTCCAATCACGTAATATGTGTAGTCGTCAGCCAAACTGTACTTAAAGTCAACAATAGTTGGGCATTGATTAGGGTCTACCATTACTAAGAATGGCACTACAGTGGCATGTGGATTTATCTTCATTTTGCTTTTTAAGTTTTGCACATGCACTTAATGTGGCTCTCTTATTTCTAGAGCTCGTCTTCCTGTTTTAGGATCATTGGGTGGCCTCTAAATAGAGGAGATTGGCAAGTGAAATAGTTGTCCTTTACGGACAAGCTTTGTCTTTACAATGTTTTCTCTGATCCGATTTTGCTTTGAGGTGAGTATTCCCGATGCAATGTGCTCCCTTGGAGGAATAACTTCGAGCTCCGTATCTTCCACGAACTCGAGTACCTCGGGCTCCTCCTCCTCAGGTTGCTGCCTTTTCTTGTACTTCTTATGTTCCGGTTTTGATTTATTGGCAAATTTTGGTGGTGTGGTTGCTTGCGCGACCATCAGGTCTCCCTTAATATAAGGGCGCAAAGCAACAGTCAAATTATTTTTGGTTTGAACATCGTTTTTCAAAGCCTTCGGGTTGTACGAGTCAGTTACGAAATTGTGTTCATCTATCCTGACTCTACACATCCCCACCTAGCTATCAACATCAAACAAGAGGTTTGATGAGTCATTGTCTTTGTATTCGAGGTTCTTTACATGGCTCTAGGTGAAAGTCTTCCCCACCTGCAACTTGCCTCACCTTCAGATTTCGCAAAAATAAGGAGCTAATATACTTCGTCCTGGGTATAGATTAATCTCCACTCGACATGAGGGTAGCTCTTCAGGCGAGGCTCCCCACTACTCTTTTCGCCTAAAGTGTGTGAAGTCCCATCACCTCCCGACTCAATAAATGTTTTCCGTGAGTCAATGTAAATAAATGGAGCCGGTGGTGTAATGCAATGGAAGATGATTGAGTGTGAGTGTGTGTGTGTGTATGCATGTAAGGCAAAACAGAGAGAGAGAGAGAGAGAGAGAGAGAGAGAGAGAGAGAGAGAGAGAGAGCTTAGGACAGAGATAAACAATTGTATGTTTCATTAAACAAAATACTTCCAAAAATAACTAAGTTACAAGGGGTTGGTTTAAATACCAACTAAACTAGGGCAAGTGCCCTTTCTACTATTTACAAGACTAGCCTAGTATGACCATAAGCTAGTGTGAAACCTATTACTATGGGAAGTTGAGTTCGACTCTCAACACGCCCCTTCGAACACAACTTCCATTTGTCGAAAAGTTGTTTCGGTTCAGTCTTCGGAATCCGGTTTCCGGCGTTCATAATCCTCGAACTGGATTGTTCGGCTTTTCGGCTTTGTGCTCGGTTTTATTAACTAGTTGTTGCGTACTCACGTATCGTTGCATGTGGCGTATCGTGTTGTGTTACGTCCATGTTGCCTGTAGTACTCCCCCTCAAGCTCGGCAATGTGGACGTCCTAAGATCAAGGTCAGATGCGAATTGCACGAGCTTGTCGACTCCTATGGCCTTCGTAAAAATATCAGCAATTTGGAGGTGCATACTGATATGTTGTAGATTGATAGCTCCGGCCTATACGCACTTGTCAATGAAGTGGTAGTGCACTTCGATGTGTTTAGTCTGCGCGTGGAAGACGGGGTTCCGAGCGAGGTAGATGTTGTTCATGTTGTCGTAGAAGAGGCGAATTGGATTCGTAATGGGAACACCCAGATCCTTCAGTATGCACTTGAGCAATACGGCTTCGCATGCGGCAACTGCCGTGCCCTTGTATTCGGCTTCCGTGCTCCACATTGCGACTGTCGGCTGCTTCTTACTACTCCAGGAGATCGCTCCGCTGCCGAGGGAGAAGACGAATCCGGATGTGGATCGTCTATCCGCTTTGTATCCTGCCCAGTTTGCGTATGTGTATCCTTCGGGTCGAATGGTCATATTTGACTTATATAGAATGTCGTAATCCATCATCGTACTGACATACCGGAGTATCCACTTAGAGCAATCGAGATGGAAGTTTCGCGAATTCTGCATGAATTGACTAAGTAGGCCGACCGAATAACTAAGGTCAGGTCGCGGAATGGTGAGATAGATTAAGTTGCTGATCAGTTGACGATACCGAGTTCACTCACACACGGTTGTGTTAGAATCGGCATCCATTTTGAGATTATGATCGAGAGGGGTGGACACAGCTTTGCATTCGGTCATTCCGAACTTGTAGAGCTAGTTGAGAACGTAGTGCCATTGAGAGATCATTACTCAACCAATGTCCGAATTACTTCAATGCCAAGGAAGTAATGGAGCTCGTGCGGGTCTTTCATTTTGAATCTGCCGGAGAGAAGTGATTTGACTTTGTTATCTCGGTGAGATCCGTTCCTCCGATGACCAAATCATCCACGTAAAGGATGATGACAATCGGGCTATCCGACTCGTTTCAGATGTACAGAGAAGTATCGGATTTTGACAATCGAAATCCGATCTGATGAAGATATTGCGTGATCTTCAAGTGCCACGCATGTTGTGCTTGTTTGAGGCCATAGAGAGGCTTCTTGAGTTGGCACACGACGTTCAGGTGACTGCACGATTCAAAACCGGGTGGTTGGATCATGTACACCTCCTCTTCCAAATCGCCTTGAAGAAAGGCGTTCTTGACATCCATCTGGTGGAGGTGCCTCCCTTTTGCTACCACGATTGCGATTACAGTCCGACAGTTGTCATCTTTGCAATCGGGGCAAAGGTCTCTTTGTAGTCTACGTCGTGTGTTTGCACATATCCTTTCACAACGAGCCATGCTTTAAAGCGATTTACGGATCCATCGGCATTGTGTTTCACTTTGTAAATCCACCTGCAGTCAATTGCTTTCTTGTTCGGAGGGTGAGAAACGAGATCCCAGGTCTCGTTTTTGCATAACGCTTCCATTTCCTCATTCATCGCATTGACCCATCGCGGATCCTTTACGGCTTCGGACAGCGTCTCCGGCTCCCATTCTGACGCTACCTTCATCATGAAGGCGTAATGGTATGCCATATAATCGTTATAGCTGAAACGGCTTACACGGTTCTTTTCACGGGTCAATCGGTGGAGCTTCTCATTTGCTGATACTAAGGCTTTCTTCGCTCCATCTATTCGGATGATAGGGATGTTCAGGCCTTCAAACTCATTGTCGAGGGAGTGAGTTGATGCGTTGTCAATTGGATCTTTGTATTCGAACATCTTGGCCTTCCTTTTGTCGAGTTTCGGACTCCGTCGAAATGTGCTTTGGTCACTTAGGGGCTCCCATCGTCCACTAAGCCGTCTCGTAATCAAGCTTTCTTCAAACATGCGCATGAGCCGATCTTCTTCTTCTATCTCCATTTCGGCCGATTTCGGGTCGAGCGGAGTAAGAGTCGAAGTTGTTTCTGGTGTGTACCAAGATGCAGACTCGTCGAAGACTACGTCTCGACTTGTTCGAGCTTTTC
This sequence comes from Azolla caroliniana, assembly GCF_043228905.1. NCBI lineage: Eukaryota > Viridiplantae > Streptophyta > Polypodiopsida > Salviniales > Salviniaceae > Azolla > Azolla caroliniana. Next base: position 12,308,193 of record NW_028230436.1, read on the forward strand.
GGGTAGATGGGATGTAGCATTTGTACCCCTTCTATTCGAGTGAGTATCCTAAGAGGATACATTTCTCTAACTTCGGTTCTAGCTTTTGTCGTGTATCGTTAGGAATATGTATGTAGGCGATAGAACTGAAAATGCGAACATGTGATAAGTCCGGCCTCTTTCCAAAGAACTTCTCATTAGGAGTTACGTCGTGTACTCCTGAGGTTGTGCACCTATTCATGAGGTATACAGCCGTGTTCGCCGCTTTTACCCAGTACGATTTTGGCAGTTTCGTCTCATTCATCATAGCCCATGCGACTTCTACTATGTGCGAATTTTTATGCTCAGCTACACTGTTTTGCTGAGGTGTGTGACGGCATAAGAACTCTGATCGGATTCCTTCCTTTCGGAGATACGTCGTAAACTCATCCAAAAAGTATTCTTTGCCTCCATTTGATCGAAGGCAGCGTACGTGCCGACCCGTAGTTTTCTCCACTTCGGCCTTGAACCTCTGGAAGTGTCCGAACACTTCGCTCTTCTGTCTCACTGGGTAGATCCAGGTGTGCCTGGAGAAGTCGTCGATGAACGTGACGTAATATCAGCATCCGCCAAGTGTGCTTATCTAGTATGGTCCCCATACATCTGAATGTACGACATCCGGGATCCCTTTGCTCACATTCCCCTCTCTCGGGAATGGATGTCGATGTTGCTTTCCGAACTGGCACACTTTGCATACGCCTGTAATCTCCTTCACGGTAAAGTTCGGGAGTCTGATTACGACTCCTTTCGATTGCATGTTGTGAAGCTTCTGGAGTTTGATTTGACCAATTCTCTTGTGCCACAAGTTTAGGTCGGTTTCGACTTTGAGGCCCTTTGCAAACATGGCCAATTTTACCTCGTTCGATTCGAGGACAAACATACAGCCTTCCCGACGGCCGTGAGCTACGACTTGATCTCCTCTTTCGATAAAGCACCCATCATTGTTGAATCGTACCTACATTCCTTGTTTGACAATCTGGCCGACCGAGACCAGGTTTTTTGTGATGGTAGGGACATGCAATACGTTCTTGAGGTAGGTTTGTTTGTCATTGTTTCCAAATGGGACGTTCCTGATATGTTGTATTGGATGCGCCGTGTCATCGCTTGTCTCGACATATCCGGGTCGTTCGGGTTTTTGTAATTCCCGAAACCAATCTTCATGAGACATCATGTGGTTGGATGCTCCCGAGTCAACAAACCATACGTTATTTGAGGCGGAGGTGCGCTAGTTGAGGCCTGTGCTGACATTGAGTGTGCTTTGTGCCTCATTACGAACATTCCGCCACGGTCTCCGTAGTCAGAGTTCGTGGTGTTGTAGTGAAGATCCGTCACTACGTGCGGATCATGTGGCGGAACCACTGGGGTTCTAGACCGGAAGGATTAGAAGTTTGCACTAACTTTAGCGAGAAAGTATTTAAGATAAATTGAGAGAGATTGATATGACGAAAGAGAGATATTGAGATAAATATTGAACTTTAAAGTTTTAGATTTAAGAGAGAAAATACATCAACAATAGGATTACAAGTTTCTTATTTTTCCCAAATTTTTCATTAGTTTTCTCTTGGTTTATTCCTCCACTCTTTTATAGATGCCCCCATGCATATGGTGCATGTGAGGCTGCAAGACATGCACGTAATGCATGAAATGCATGTTTGCCATGTCATCATCTAAGCTCTCATGTATGAGAATTTACATGTAAAATGATCAAAGTAAGAGTTTTGAAGATATGAGTTGGCTTAGTGGTAAGCCTAGATTGACTTTCAACTTGGAGGTGCAAGGTTCAAGCTTTGCTCACATCCCTTTTAAAACACAAAATACTACTAGGCTTTTGGTCTGTCCCGACTGGTTCAATCCGATCCCGATCCTGATCTGATCCTATCCGTCACCATCCAGTCCCAGTCTTGGTCGCCGTCTGGTTCGGGTCAGCCAAAACCTTTATAAGTAATTAGGTCACACCCATTCATCCAATTAGTTTAACTGAAGTCACCTTGAACATTTTTATGATACAATCATAGACACAAAGTAATGTATTATGGCCCTGATTATATACTTTGGGATCCTTATTTGTCCTGTCTATGTGGGATATCTCGTAGTTTTGTTTTTCCTCTTCTTCTTCGCAAACTTCATACCCACATAACTTGCCACTTAGTTGTCTGTTTCTTATGTGGTAAAGAGTATTCGAAAGCTCTTGAAGACGTTCATCTTTTTGTACCAAGATATTAAATTAGTATAAAATAATATCTTCAATATTATTGTTTTATGTTGTGTGTGAAGAACCACACTCGATTTTGTACGTTCCTCGCAATTTTCACACCGTTGCCGAAAATCTTCACGACAGCGTACTTCGTAAACATTCTGCTACGATCGGCGTAGTCAAAATTCGATGCGTAATTCGTGAACATTCTGCTATGATTGTCGTAGTTGGAGTTCGATGCGTAGTTCGTGAGTTGTCGGCTAGTTGAAGCCGAGTCTCGTACCTTTTTCCGGCACTCCTCTTCATAGTGGTTGTGTTTTCCATAGTACTTGAATTTGATTGGGTTGTTACGATTGCTCGATCTGGCATGATGACTTCCCCTTCTGTCGAACTCTCCCGGGCCGTTCTTGTCCATTTGCCATTGGTGGGGGTTACGCTCTTGAGTCGGCAGACCATTATGGCCTTGTTTGAATCGACCTCTATTTCCACGGTCGAAATTTCTTCTATCATCCGATTGGGAGTAGAGCATATGACCCTCTAGTGCGTTGCTCCCTTGTCGGGCATGATTTTCCTCAACCAACAGTATTGATTGGAGATCGAAAAATGAAGGAGGGTTCTCCCTTGCAAGGATGGCCGATCTAATTGAGCCAAATCGGGGTGCTAAGCTGTCGAGACATATTTGCACCATCTCGTGATTGTTGATTAGGACATTAATCGATTTGAGGGCATCACATAGCTCCTTGATCTTTAAGGTATAGCCTGTGATCGACATGTCCCTTTGTTGCATGTTGTTTAGCTCCTATCGAAGTTGGAGCTTTCGTGCAGCCGTGTTGGCTTCAAAAATCTTCTTGAGACTTCCCCAAGCTTCTTTCGGTGTTTTTGATTCTCGAATATAGCCAAACATATGATCATGAACACAAGATGCAAGGCAATACAAAACACGGCTTGCGGCCTGCTCCCAAGCGGAATAGTCGGCGTGTGTTGGGTTGGGTTGAGTTTCGTGAGCTTCTTCAATGTAGCTCTAGTAACCTTGTCTGACAAGATATTGATGCATCTTGTATTCCCAATATACGAAATTCATTCTGTCAAGCTTCTTGGTAGGAAGAGCGCTTCCCATCTGAGTGTTCATTATGTCGATTTCTACTCTGTTGATGAGCCGATTCTGTTGATCTTCGGCGTGTACCACAACATAGTTGAATAGATTTGATTAAGCAACCACACGCTCTGATACCATGTAAATAAATGAAGCTGGTGGTGTAATGCAGCGGAAGATGATTGAGTGTGTGTGTGTGTGTGTGTGTGTGCACGTAAGGCAAAACACACAGAGAGAGAGAGAGAGAGAGAGAGAGAGAGAGAGAGCTTAGGACAGAGATAAATGACTATATGTTTCATTAAACAAAATACTTCCAACAATAACTAAGTTACAAGGGGTTAGTTTAAATACCAACTAAACTAGGGCAAGTGCCCTTTCTACTATTTACAAGACTCGCCTGGTATGACCATGAGCTAGTGTGAAACCTATTATTATGGGAAGTTGAGTTCGACTCTCAACAATCAGGCTTGGGCATGCTGTCAAAAGGTTTTTTTGTTGGGGAGGGAATCTTTAATTTAAAGGATGGGACCTTCTATCGTGATTCACTGAAAACAACAGATAATAACACAATGATATATCAATAATCTTAAAAATCAACAACGTAAACCTAAAAACTAAGGTAAAGTTCTGCAAAAGTAGGCGAAAATCACTCGTTTTTAAATGTAATGTTACATAAAAAACATTGAGAAAAATGCAAAAAAATAGCAAGAAAGTGACCAATTCTAGTATATTGATCATGAAAGTCCCCCCTTTCAACGAGAACTCGATGTAGTGCATCGAGTTCTCATTGAAAGGGGAGTGAACTCGATGCACTGCATCGAGTTCTCGTTGAAAGAGTGTTCTCTTTCAATGGGAACTCGATGTTCTAGACGTAGAAATTAACAAACACAAAAAGGAATCTTTTGGGAATCTTTGAAGAATCTAAAAATATAGTTCGGAAAATATACCTAGTTATCTTCTTTCCCTTGTTCATGTTGTTGACGTTGATGTCGACTTGACCAGGGAGGCGAAAATTGGAAGTCTTGGTTGCTTTGTGCTACTGTGCTCTTCTATTTCTTGAACACGATAATGACAATGAGAAGATGACTTTCCCTTATATAATTTTGTTTTTTATTTTTTATTTTTAAATTTTTTTTAAATTTGTTTTTTCTTTTATGTTTTTGGACATGGTGCATATTATAGAACTAAACTTTAGCCTATTTTGGATTCCAATGATCTTAGTTAGCCTTACTCAAAATGTCCTCAAACTCGAGTAAAAACTCTTTGTTTTCTATTGAGCCTTTTAAATTATCTGATAACTCGTTATTCTCAATCGAGGAATATAACCATGTTAATAATAAACGATGCCATATAAAGTCAAACGATGATCGAGAGCAAAGTTCGATGTCAGTTTTTTTCGATAGAGCCTTTTAACTTAGGTAAAATAAGAAATATTAAATTAGATACAAATCATGACGAGTCTAGTTTATCGATTGTTGACAACGACTATGTCAACAAGCTTCTAAATTTTCGAAGAGTTCCTCGACAAGTGAGTGTTAAACGATATAATTTTCTGTGTTCAGATCACCAAATTGCAATTGATATATGCAAGGTATGTTGTGTGGGAGCCTTTGTCTATCAAAATTTGGAAAGGCAAACTTGCGGGGGTTGCGACAAAAGTATTTGTCTCTCAATAGCGACGAACAAGATACATTCTTGATTGCCAATATACAACTTGTTAAGGACCATCTGGCAGTGCCATGTTCTCAGCAGGTGGAATATTACCTTTCACTTACTATGAAGAGTTGTCGAGTTGCTTTTAAAATTGCCTATAGCATCGGGAACATGAGGTTACAAAGAATTCAACATCGATTACTTAAGGGGTGGTGGGTACCTTTCAACAATACAGAATCTACATGTAAGGGTCTAATTGGGCGACATGCCATTAGATGCATGGAGATATATATTTCTCGAAGCAATGTGATGTTATGCCCACCACTGGAAGGTTACATTTGTCAGATACCTTCACTTGTCGTGAGGTATACCAAGCATATAAGGAGGACATGTTATTAGAAAGTGTACCTTACATACAATATCGACATTTTAGTCGTTTATGGAGATTGAAGTTCAACAATGTGGTCATACCCCACAAGGTCCGGATGGGTGTTTGTTCTATATGCGTGAGTTTAAAAAGCATGGCAAAGAGTGGGACAACAGATGAAGAAATAACAAAATATAAGAATTTATTGAGAGAACATCGAGAAAGCCAAGCGTTGGAAAGATCTAAAGCTATGCACCATCGTCAAAAATTGCTTCAATTGCTAGAAAGATATATGTGCTTGATTATAGATGGGATGGATTAGAAGAAAACTTGTTTGCCACATTTTCGAAGGTTGCCCAAGGATGTTGGAGATGAATGCCTAATGCAGATGAACTTAGTAGGATGTCTTTCGTATTGTTAGACAACAAGGCCTCAAGTGTTCCTAACTTATCCAAATATCCACAATGACCCTAATCTTACAGTGACAGTCATGCAATGAGTTTTGCAGAGTTGGCAAAGTTTACTCCCACCAGTACTATACGTGCAACTTGACAACATAGCGAGAGAAAACAAGAACTCAAGTGTTTGGTTATTTGAGCATGTTCGTAGACAAGGGTATTTTCAAAAAGATTAAGGTCAACTTCTTGCTAGTTGGTCATACACATGATCACATAGATCGAATGTTTAGTAGGTTCTCCAAGAAATTAGCAAGGTGCAATGCTTTCACACTTCCTATGCTATCAAGGTTGATCATTGAAGCTTATACCCCCAAGCCAAATGTGCAACATTTAGATGAAGTATATGATTTCAAATGCTTTTGTTTGGATGGTGATGGGACTAGATGTAGGGTTCTTGCTCCACTTAATAATATAAGTTTTAACCATGTCTTCCTCATCCAAAAAAGTGTGGTCGGTCACAACCAGACCATGTTGTATGCCAAACAATACTCATCTAGTTCGTAATGGAGCCACAAGACGGATGTAGGCTCTTATTGCATTTCCTAGATGCAATAATCTATGGTGCTGAGCAAATGCCCTATGAAGACCATAAAAGATTGGTTGTTGGTAGTTCAATTGAAGAGCAAAAGATATATTGGATGCGGTGCCTTGAGGAAAAATAGAAAAATATTGAGCGAACCAAAAAGTACGTTGGTGATCAGGATGTGGATTGGTGGGATGTCTTCTTTAATCATCAACATACAATATTATATAATCACTTTACAGGGTACTAGCCACTACAAAATCAATTCGAATGAGCGCTTGGTGGCCCCTCAATGATGAGCACAACTCCTTTACAACCACTAGATAATCTTGAATTGAATAATCTAGTTCATCCAGGAGAAAGAGATATTTACGTGGGACCAAGCAGAGGCAAGGTGGCAAGGCATTCTACATGAGCTACAAGTTGGTATGTTGGTTGCAACATTAGCTGGGGGTGATAAGTTGGGCCATCCCTTTTGGATTGCTAAAATCATTGAAATTATTAAAGATGATGAAGGCAATCAAGTAAAGTCTATTATGGTTCATTGGTATCATACCTCTTCCAAAGATGCATTTATTGGGAAGTACTCTTTAGAGATGGTTAAGGATGTTGAAGGCACATACAGAAAGCGGAGAAGAAAGAATCTACCAAGCACGTCTACTCTAGCACTTGCTAATGTCGACATTCTCGTGTATGAGTTCTTCTTGACCAAAACAGACCATCTAAGACCGACTACAATCAAGATAATAAAAGAGAAGATCCTCGATGTGCATGTTGATGCAACACAGAGACGAACAAGGAGTATGTCTCATAATCACGATGACGTTGGATTGCAATTGGGTGAAGACAATGCATTGGTTGCTAGTGATGATGAGGATGAGACCTCACAAAGCTCTTCTAGTTCATCGGGTGGGTTTGAAGGGGAAGACGTATCTCCGAGAAGTGATGGATCTCATAATATGAAATGTAAATATTGTATGTTACATCCATATGGCGATTCACAAATATATATAAATATACATGTTAGTCATTTTGCAATTTTTGTACGTTCTCTTGCAAATTTCACATTGTCGCGTTATTACGCGCGTGCGTGGAGAACAAGGCGGGACCACTGGGGTCTTGGACCGAGGAATAGGTGAGAAAAGGGGGAGAAAGAGAGAGACGCTCACACACGTATAGACAAAGAAGCGCACGGGGATGCGGCCCAACAACACAGGAGACACGAGTTGAGAACACTAGCGTATGTATATAAAAATATGTATGTATTTGTATGTATGCGGACGACTCGAACGGTTATAGCCGATCAGGTCGGCGAGATGGATGCCGACGCCTGATCACCCACGCACACAGGGGAGCAAGATGGAGATTCTGTCGGAAGCACACGGGCGTTCCACGGAGCAGAATCAGCCTCCTGAGAACCTGCGCAAAAGAAAGCTATAGAGAACGACAGAGAAGAAGAGCTTGGTCCCAGTCCGATAGCACTTCGTCCCCTCTAGCGCGTGATTCCCCTTCTCCCCCCCGTCTCCCTCTCTTTTATAGCTCAAGGAGGGAGACCGTTTCACCCGTTTACATCACATTAATTCTCTCTATAGAATATTGCTACCTAGGATTCGACTTTTGTGCCTACCTATCTACTATACAACAAAGGGGCGTGCCCACGTGTAAGGGCCGGTTCACACACGCTATACACGGTTTGCGCTTGGGGACGGTTTTCTTCACGACATCCGCCCCCACCTAACCACGCATCCATCGGTATGTGCCAAAATTGGGTTCCTACTGGAGATAATTGGTCCTTGCTTTTATTCCTCATTTACCGGTTCGTCCTCCGACTCGGGCTGCTTGTCGTTGATGTCCATGCCCCCTAGCTCCGGCTCACCGTCGTGTCGTTTCTTGAAGGCTTTGATCCTCTTCCCCGCTACCGGTATTGCCATTCTCGTACCGTCGAGCTCCGTGAGATGGTACGTCCCATTGTCGTTGGCGCCCGTTACTAGGTAAGGCCCGAACCACCTCCTCGCAAACTTCCGCGTGGCCCTGTGCTGATTGTCGAGACTGCTATCGTAGACTAGCACTTAGTTGCCTTCCTCGATCTTCCTTGGCCGGAGCCGGTGTGTTCGGTCGAACCGGGCTTTGTTCCTTATCCTCGCTACCCGAAGTTTCTTCGCGGCTCGCTCTACGTCCTCCGGTGTCCGCGTCGCCAACAGTTCCTCCCAGCTCACCTCATCCCTCCAGTCCACCGTGGCCCACGAGGAGATCGTTCGCTTTGTTGGCATGATCGGCTTCTGTCTGAACATAAGCTCAGCCGGCATGAACCCGGTTACCCAACTGTGCGTAGTCCGGTCCGCCCACAAGGCATAAGGTAGCAGCCATGGCCAGTTCCCGACTTGGCCTCCACACGCCCGTACTAGCGCTTTGACAATCGGCCCGTGTCCGCGCTCTACCTTCCCATTCGCCTCCAGATTGTACGCTGTGGTAAACGAAAGTTTGACTCCTAGCCAGTCGAACAGCTCTTCGGCCTCTTTTGCGTCCAACTCACCACGGTCAGCCACGATCTTCCCTACGCACCCGTATCGACATACCACGTCCTCAATCAAAAACCGGCACACGGCTGCAATCGTCTTGTTCTGCAGGGCTCGGCCTTCAACCTGGTTCGTTAGATCCTCCCGAGCCAGCACCAGATACCGCATCTGTCCTACCCCCATTGGCATCGTCACCAAATCCACCATCCACTTGAAGTGGACGGTCGGAGGGTAGGTCGGGTGAAGCTCGTCCCGGTGTCGGATCATGGAGTGCACCTGACAGCTTTCGCAAGTCGTCACGAACCAATGCACGTCCCGGTATAGTCCCGGCCAGCAGTACTTCCCCTTTAGCTTTTCGAACGTGGCCCACGTTCCACAGTGTCCAGCCCAAGGACTATCGTGGTACGCCGCCAGCAAATCCTCCTGTTCCTCCTTCTTCGCCACCACTCGGAGCGAGATGTCATTCCTTTTCTTCGGGTGCTTCCATATGTACCCGTCCCGGAGAAAGAATCGGTACGCTTTCTTCCGAATCCGGTTGGCCTTATCCTTTGTCCATGCCGCGTCCGGTGTCATTGTTTTCAGGAACCCGCCGATCTGCAACCACTCCCCGTTGTACTTCCTCTCATCGAAATCGTTAAGCGTTGGAGTGCATTCCCTGCCGGTTGTTACGTAAGCCGCCTCGAAGAAGTCCACGCCGACTTCCTCGTCCTCCGAAACCATGTCACCCTCGTTTTCGAACCTTGCCCTTGAAACCATGTCGGCCATTGCATAGTCTTTCCCGGAAATGTGTCGTACTTCCGGATTCAAGGACTTGATGTACGTTATCCACCTGAGCATTGCCAGGTCCGGCGTCGCGCATCCGGAAACCATCCGGAATTGGCAGGCAATCCGTCTCGATAATTACCTCTGTCCCGATCAGTTAGTCTTTATCGGCCTTTACCACCGAAACGATACCCAGAGCTCGCGTTTAACCTGGGTGTATCCTCGCTGTCGCTCGCTGAGGACCTTCGCGCCAAACCGGATCCGGAAACGCATGCCGTCCTCGTCCTCTTGGTTGACGACCCATCCTATCCCGGTCGGACTTGTGTCTACCGTTACGTAAATTGGAGTGTCCTTTCCATAGACAACCTTTCGGAGCGTCGGAGCTGTGGCAAGTGCTTCCTTCATATTTCGGATAGACTCCGTATGCTCGTCTCTCCACTCGAATTTTCGCCCCTTTTTCAGCAACCTGTATAACGGCTCCGCGACGTGGGCGTAATGCGGGATCCATATGTGGTAGAACGCACATGCTCCCAAGAACCTCCGAACCTCCGTGACCGAGCTACAGTCGTGCTTCATCACGGAGATGGATTCTACCTTAGCCGGAGACGGTTTCCGGCCGTACGACCCGCATAGGTGTCCGACGACCATGATCTCTGATTGCCCGAAGGCCGATTTTCCCCCAGAGAAGGTGAACCTCGCGCCCTCTAACCTCTGCAGCACCTTCTCGCAATCATCGATGTGCGTCGCCACGAATTTCCGGCACCCGTCCGGTCCGATCGTCTCGTCCTTCTCCTCCACCGGGCATCCCTTGATCGGGACGTCGTCCAAAAACGGCATGGTGATGTCCAGGATACAATCCCTCAGCACCTTGTTCATTGCGTTCACCATGTGAGCCACCGAGTTCGTCCCTCCTTGCGGTAGGGTACACATCCGTACTAGGCCGAGAGGAGTTCGCATTGTCGTGATGTCTTTGCTCTCTATGGCTAGCTGGAACTGATCATACCCCGAGTAGAGATCACCGACCGAGTAAATCGACCTTCGGGCGAAGGCCTCCGTGAACTCGTCTATTGTCGATCCGATTCCTGCGTTTCGAATGGTCACCTTGTTGACCGGCTGCAGGTCTTGAATAAAGCGCAGCGTGCCATCCTTCTTCGGCACAGTAAACCACCGATTCGAGTATGGGGCACTCGACGGTTCGAGGATGCCCATCTCGACCTTCTGCTTTAACAGCTCCATCAGCTTCGGGATGTGAGCTCTGGGTACTAGAATCGGTTTGAGACTCCACGGCACATGCGGTACCGTGAATATCACCATCGGTTCTATGACTGTCGGGTCTACGCACCCGATCTCCTCCGGTGAGAATGCGAAAGCCTTCCCGTGCCTTCCGAGCATTCCCCGAGACCGGTCCTCTTCCGCCAGCAGTAGGAAGCCGCCCCCACCGATTTTGAGCTCACGTAGCGTTATGTCGGTGAACATGTGTCCTATGCGGGCCGGATTTCATAAACTCGGGTTCTACGCAACCCCCTTTATTCGCAACTCGCTGCCCTCCAGCAAGGGAGCTGCGACTGGCCTCATCTTCCGGTCCACAGTCTTGTACCTCGTGTCCACCCGGGCCGTCCGATCCGACTCGAGCCCTCTACTGAAGTCCGTGATGACTTCGTACATCCTTTCCGAACATACCGGAACCGTCCGGTCCTCTTTAAGGACTCCTCCGACTAACTCTCGCAGCTCCCCCAAGGTATCGTCGAAAGAGACCGCCTCCACGGCTCCGTTGATTTCCTCTCCAGGGCCGAGGATAACACATGCCCGAAGTCGCTCCTCCGCCCTTTTCTTCTTCCGGCCAATGACGTCGACTATCGTACACCCTCCGTTGTCGGAGAACCAAAATTTCCTACTTATAGTACAGGTCTTCTTCGCTATCGTACACTTGTGGGGTTTTCCTGGAGTGTCCGGACTATCGCGGCCCCACGCCTTGTTAGCCCTCTCTAAAAATCCTCTCGGCTTTCGCCCCCGAGGGTCTCGCGGTTCCGCTCATGGTTCGGTCTCACTGTCAAGAACTGGACCGAGTGACGCCCATCCTGGCTCTTGACCCTTGCATAGGCCGAGCCGTTGTCCAACACCTTGGTCTCCATCCGTGCTGCCATGATGTACGGTTCTCCTAGTATAACCGGATGTGAGGACGTCTCCTGCACAAAGAAGTGCTGGTCAATCTCGACATCGCCGATCTTTAATCGTACATTCGGGCAGGCTCCATGCAGTTCTTCAGTGGCACGCGTCGCTGCCCGTATTTTCCACCCGTGCTTGGTGTTGATCGGCCATTTCCCCTTCTTGTAGAAGTCCATGGACATCAAATTGATTTCTGAACTGTTGTCCACCAACGCCACCACTGGTTCATGAACATCTCTGATCTTCACGGGGGTCTCCGTGGTCGCTTTGGCCCAATGCGGCCTCGAATAGTGGCTCTCTGCCAACTCGTCTTCCCGCGCTATGTCCTCTATGTGCGTCGTTCGCACCTCCACCGGCTTCTCCGGTTCTGTCTCCGTCAACAGCCTCTTCCTCTTCACCAAGTCTACGATGGAGTCGTGGAACTCCTTCTTGGCGATCCCGAGCACTTCCCTTAGCGACAGTTCCACCTTGTTGTCGAGGATTCGTTCTTCCAGGACCTTTCGTAGGTCCGTGGATCTTTCCATTTCTGTGCCCAGCCGGTACCCGCCCCTCTTGGGATTATCCTGGGCGCCGGTTACACCGGCCTCATTCCGCCTTTGCCCGAATCGAGTTTCATATCGTTGCGAGGGCCCGACCCCTCCGGGTTTCCCTACCCGCTTGTCCTCCACCAGAGCCTTGTAGTTTTGACAAGCGGCTTCGACGAAGCCCGTCTTTTCTTCCACCGGGTCACTCCACCTGGTTACCTCCCGGACCCGTTTTTCCATGCGGTCCGCCTCTTCTTTCCTTAGTCGTGCGCCGGCGATGCCTTCTAGCATCGTCGGCCAGAACCCGGCTTGGTTCGTCTTCGGGGCCTCGCCACCTCTGACCCAAATACCAACTGACGCCGAGTAGTGGACAATCTCCGCGTGACGAGCCGCCGCCTCCTCCATCAGCCTTTTCATACCTCCTCGCCCGACGTTCAGGTCCAGGGCCCTTCGGGTCTCACTGGCATGCACCCGACCGTTCCACAGGTACACCACGTTGCTTCTCATCGCCTCGGCGAAGTCCCCGCAGTCCTTCCGGATGTGGCCAACCGTGTCACACCACATGCACTTGTTTCCAGCCAGAGGTCGTCGGTCACGGCCCTGTTCGCCACCGTCCCTCCGTGCCTGGGCAATCTGGAGATCCTTTACCATCCGCGTCAGTTCCTCCAGAGCTGCTGCCCCGGACGAGCCCTTGACCATGCCGATCGAAGTCGATCCGGTCTCGAGCCAATCTCGGGTCTCTTCCCTTCACGTTGGTGGTGTTGGCTCGAGCTTCCTTGCTGCGACAGAGCCCGCCTCTATCAATCCTTTGTCAACCCATTCCCGTTGTTTGTCGAAATGGCCACAGACCCTCTTCACCACGGCCCAGTCGGCCGTCAGCCCGTCATCAGTCTCCAATAGGAGGCCTACTTGCTCCCGATCCCGCTCGTCAACTGACTTAACAAACAATAGGACACAACTTGTGTCCAGAATGGTCCAGTCAAGCACCGAGAGGCGCGCGAAGCGTTCCTCAAACTCCCGGAGGAGCACGGACGCCTTCCTTCCTTTGTCGGGGGTCTCCACCCACTCCATGAAGTCCCGCTTCGAAAGTCAAAGCGCATCTTCAAGCCCGTATTTTTCGAGGAGCCGACCTTCGAACTCCTCCCAGGTCTGGCTCTCGGCCCGTACCTCGAGCACCTCCGTATGGATGCCCGGCATCACCACTCGAGGGAATCCGGCTAGACGCCTCTCTTCCGGAATGTCCCTCATTACCATCTCAGCCCGGTAGGACGCCAAGTAGCTCGTGGCATCCTTCCCACTAAACCGGCCAATTGTACCGACAACTGCCTCGATAGCCCTATCAAGGGCGCTGGTGCCTTCGCGCACACTCACTATACGGTCCACAACCGAAGCCATGGCTTCTGCGAGGTCTGACCCCCTCATCTTCTACTCCTCTGCCGCCTGTTCACGTCGGGTTCACCAAAGAGATGTCGCGTTATTACGCGTGTGCGTGGAGAACAAGGCAGGACCACTGGGGTCTTGGACCGAGGAATAGGTGAGAAAAGGGGGAGAAAGATAGAGACGCTTACACACGTATAGACAAAGAAGCGCACGGGGACGCGGCCCAACAACACAGGAGACACGAGTTGAGAACACTAGCGTATGTATATAAAAATATGTATGTATTTGTATGTATGCAGACGACTCGAACGGTTATAGCCGATCAGGTCGGCGAGATGGATGCCGACGCCTGATCACCCACGCACACAGGGGAGCAAGATGGAGATTCTGCCGGAAGCACACGGGCGTTCCACGGAGTAGAATCAGCCTCCTGAGAACCTGCGCAAAAGAAAGCTATGGAGAACGACAAAGAAGAAGAGCTCGGTCCCAGTCCGATAGCACTTCGTCCCCTCTAGCACGCGATTCCCCTTCTCCCCCCCGTCTCCCTCTCTTTTATAGCTCAAGGAGGGAAACCGTTTCACCCGTTTACATCACATTAATTCTCTCTATAGAATATTGCTACCTAGGATTCGACTTTTGTGCCTACCTATCTACTATACAACAAAGGGGCGTGCCCACGTGTAAGGGCCGGTTCACACACGCTATACACGGTTTGCGCCTGGGGACGGTTTTCTTCACGACAACGTGTCGATTATTAGGGGCATTTTTTGAAAGCCCTAAATTTTTGGACATGGTATAAATCAATATATTTTGATTCAATTTCCAAAACTCTTTACACATGCGATGGTCACTTTGTGCATTTTTTAGACGGACAGTTCTTAAATTGCGACATATTACCTGTTTCAAATGACCCGGTGTTTTGAGACCTCTTTAGGAGAGATAAACCCATTATAATCTTTATCGAAAAGCTCAAAAACCTCAGGAAGCATTAATGTATGCAACAACTCTAGATCACTTGAATGAGATACATGTGTACACCATTTTCAATTTAATTGATCATTGTTGAGAATCAAGCTCAACCTTAGTCTAGTGTGTGAACACATCATTTGAGAATCTATGAGCACTCAAAGGTCAAAGGTCACCACCACTTTGTACACATTAACTATGTGTCATAGAATCACATTCTATGACACATAACTAATGAGTTCCATATTCCCCATAACTAATGATTTTCTACATTCCCCAAGGTTCTAGGGAGAGAGTGGGCATTTTAATGAGAGAATGTAGAGAGAGGGTGACCTTATGTAAAGCACTCTCCTCCTACTTTGTAATGTGTCGATTAATCTCCTTTGTAATATTCATATTCTTGTAGTTGTTCTCCATTTCCTAATACATACATCTTCTTGAGTATTTCAATTTTCCTATCTATTTATCTTGTGTTTCTCTCTTGTCCTCTCTCCTCTTTCACACACACACACATAACACACATCTCTAATCTATTCTGCTACATAGAATCACACTCGATCCTTTACATGGTATCAGAGCGATTTGGTAGCTCAACCTAGCCCATCCTCCTGTGTTGTGTCTATGCCGACAATTAAAGGAAATTCGGCTCATCGCTATCGTAGTGTCACTATATAGCTCGTGTCCAAGAGTCTCTACATCGACCAACATGAATACTCAAATGGGTAGCTCTTTTCCCACCGAGAAGTTGGACCGAAACAACTTTGCATTTTGAGAGCACAAGATGCACCAATACCTTGTCGGCCAAGTTTATTGGAGCTACATCAAAGGAGCACAAGAAAATAACCGGAAACAACCAAGGAACATTCAGAAGAAGGGGGAGCTACCATGCTAGTCCAAGCCGACAAACAACTCAATTGAATGCGGATATTACAATAAATTGGCCACCATGAAGAAGAGTGTCGAAAGAAGAAGAGTGAGTAGGCTTCCACAAGCCGACAGATTACCAATTACGCCATCAACTCCGACTATGATGACCATGGTGGAATGTTCGTGATGAGACATAGAGAAAATTCTATGTCAGCCTCTACTCTGACTAGTACTTCCAATCCGGAAGAAGTATGGTTTGTCGACTCCGGCGCCTCAAACATATGACGTCCCATCAAGAATGGTTTTGGGACCTATGAGAGCCAAATCAACCCAACTATGTTGAGACAGGAGACGACGCTACTCATCCGATTTGACACATTGGGAATGTCCGATTCTACAAAGAAAGCAACCAAACATACATTAAGAATGTATTGCATGTACCAACCATCACGAAGAATTTGGTCTCAATCGGCCAAATTGTGAAGCAAGGGATGCAAGTCTATTTCAACCATGCATGTTGCTTCATTGACAAAGTGGGCCGAATCATCGCTCGCGGACGAAGAGAAGGCCGAATGTTCATTATTGATTTGCACAAAATGAAAGCGACCATGTTTGCAAAAGGCACCAAAGCCAATACGGACATAGAGCTATGGAACAAAAGAATCAGCCATATCAATCTGAACAAAATCAGGGGCATGCAATCAAAATAAGTCGTTATCAAGCTCCCGACGTTCAAGGAAAAGGAGATATTCATGGCAATTCATGCAAACTCCATGAGATATTCATTTAGATTGTGCTAAGCAAGTGTTACAATACGCCGTCGTTCAAGGAAAAGGAGATAGTCATGGCAATTCATGCAAACTCCATGAGATATTCATTTAGATTGTGCTAAGCAAGTGTTACAATACGTGAGTGAAATGATGGACTACGGAATTCTATATAAGTCGGCCACGTCAATTCGACTCAAAGGATATACAAATGCCGATTGGGCAGTCTACAGAGCCGACCAACGATCGACCTCAGGATTTGTCTTCTCTCTCGGAAGTGGTGCCAGCTCCTAAAACAGCATGAAGCACCCGATTGTTGCACTTTCGAGCACAGAGACCAAATACAGGGGCATGGTTGTGGTTGCATGTGAAGTCGTTTGACAGAAGAGAATATTGACGGATAGACATTCCCATCAAGGATTTGATTCCCCTTTACTGCAACAACATGAGCAGTATTCATCTTGCTCGACATCCGGTGTTCCACGTGCGCATGAAGCATATTGAAGTGCACTATCACTTCATCCGAGAGCGTGTTTAGGCTGGAGATGTCGACCTTCAACACATCAGCACGAATCTTCAGACAACTGACATCTTCACCAAAGCCCTAGGATCCGGCAAGCTTCGGCAATTCATATCAGAGCTTGGATTGATGATCCCCGACTTGCCAATCTTGAGGGGGAGTACAAGAGATAACTAGATACCAACGGAAGCGAACATCAACTAAGATGGACACCATAGGAAGGCCGAAAGCCTAAAGCTAACCAAAGTTGAGCTTGAGGGTGCGTGTTGAGAATCAAGCTCCAACCTAGTCTAGTGTGTAAACACACCTTTTGAAAATCTATGAGCTTTCAAAGGTCAAAGGTCACCACCACTTTCTACACATTAACTATGTGTCACAGAATCATATTCTATGACACATAACTAATGAGTTCCATATAATTTCTCCATAACTAATGAGTTTCTACATTCCCCAAGGTTCTAGAGAGAGTGTGGGCGTTTTAGTGGGAGAGTGTAGAGAGAGGGTGACCTTATATAAAGCACTATCCTCCTACTTTGTAATGTGTCGGTTAATCTCCTTTGTAATATTCATATTGTTGTAGTTGTTCGAGCCACTTCCTAATACATCATCTTCTTGAGTGTTTCATTTCCTATCTATCTATCTTTTGTTTCTCTCCTCTCCTCTATCTATCTTGCATAGAATCACACTTGATTCTTTACAGTCATTTTCTCCTTTTTCTTCATCATGTCTTTTGTCATTGATATCATCAAAACGAATTTCATGTGCATGAACATCGAATAGTTCTTTTCCACCTTTTTCTTCAGCACCTCCATCTAAGTGAGATCCAATGTGTGCATCATCTATGTACCATCTTCAATATGCAATTGTTCCCCAACTATCTTTGACCCCACACCTCGTACATAGTTGAGATCTAGTACTTTGTCGTTTTCTCTTTGTTTTCATCCCCATTTGGAGATTCCATGTTAACCTCCGTATCTTTGTTGTACTTGTAACCATCTTGATCATCTTTGATTTGGCCACTATCAATAACTTTTGTTGAGAATCAAGCTCAACCTAGTCTAGTGTGTGAACACACCCTTGAGAATGTGCACTCAAAGGTCAAAAGTCACCACTCTTATCTACACATTAACTATGTGTCATAGAATCACATTAATGACCCATGAGCTTTTGAGAGACATAACTAATGAGTTTTCACATTCCCCATGACCCATGAGCTTTGGTAGTTAATGAAGAGAGAGAGTGACTATATAAAGCACTCTCCTCCTACTTTGTAATGTTGTCGATTAATCTCCTTTGTAATATACATCTCGAGTATTCTATTGTCTCTCAAAAATCTATCTTTTGTTTCTCTCCTCTAACTCTCTCTCTCTCACAGACACACGTAACGCACATCTCTCACCTATTCCGCTACACAAGAATCATACCCGATTCTTTACATGGTATCAAAGCGGTTTGGAAGCTCCATCTAGCCCATCCGCGTGTGTTGAGCTCTACACCGACATTCAAGAAGAACCGGCTCATCGCTATCGTAGTGCGACTACATAGCTCATATTCAAGAGAGAAGAAGAAGGAAGAAATCTACATCGAACACCATGAATACTCAAATGGGGAGCGCTCTCCCTAGCGAGAAGTTGGACCGAAACAACTTCACATCTTGGGAGTACAAGATGCACCAATACCTTGTTGGCCAAGGCTATTGGGGTTACCTCAAGGGAGCACAAGAAAACCGACCCGACCCGAAAGACGTCGACTACTCAACATGAGAGCAAGCGGCGAGTCGAGTAATGTATTTCTTGGTGGCATGTGTTCACAACTGCATGCTCGGTTACATTCGAGAAGCCGAGATGCCGAAGGAAGAGTGGGAAAATCTACGAAAGATTTTCGCCACCAACACGACCGCAAGGAAGCTTCAACTCCACCAAGAGTTGAACAACATCCAACAACGGGACATGTCCATGACAAGCTACACCTTGAGGATCAAGGAGCTTTGTGACTCGCTCGGCTCAATAAGCGTCAATGTGGATGATGATGAGATGGTGCAAATATGCCTCGGCGGCCTTGCACCACGGTTCGGCTCTATGAGAACCGCCGTCCTAGCAAGGGAGAATCCTCCCTCTTTCTTTAATCTTCAATCTATGTTATTGGTCGAAGAGAATCATGTTCGAACAAGGAGCAATGTCTCGGAAGGCCACATGCTCTACACGCATTCGAATGGAGGAAGAGGACACGGCCGAGCAAGAGGCCGATTCGGCCAAGGACTTTGCGGACGAGGTCCGACTTACGACAACAACTCCCAAATTCGGCAACAAGACGGAAGCCGTCGAGGAACCTTCGGAAGAAGGGGGAGCTTCCATTCCGGTTCGAGTTGACAAAACTCGATCGAATGTGGTTATTACGGAAAAATCGGCCACCATGAAGAAGAGTGTCGAAAGAAGAAGCGCAAGTCGGCTTCCACAAGCCGACAACTCACCAATTACGCCACCAACTCCGACTATGAAGATCATGGCGGAATATTTGTAATGAGACATAGAGCAAATCCTATGTCGGCCTCTACTTCGACTAATGCCTCCAATCCGGAAGATGTATGGTTCGTCAACGTCGATGCTTCGAACCATATGACGTCCCATCAAGAATGGTTCAAAGACCTTCGAGAGCTGGATCGACCCGATTATGTCGAGACCAGAGACGACACCACTCATCCGATTTGGCATGTCGGCAATGTCCCATTCGGAAAAGAAGGTGAACAAACTTGCATAAAAAATGTCTTACATGTACCCACCATAACGAATAATTTGGTCTCAGTCGGCCAAATTGTGGAGCAAGGGATGTAAGTTCGATTCAACCAAGGAGGTTGCTTCATCGAGAAGGAAGGCCGACTAATTGCTCATGGTCGAAGGGAAGGCCGAATTTTTATCCTCGAAGCGAATGAGGTAAAATCGGCCATGTTTGCAAAGGGCCTCAAACACAACACCGACATAGAGCTATGGCATAAAAGATTCGGCCATATCAATCTCAACAAACTCAAGGCGATGCAATCGAAAGGAGTCATCATTGGGCTCCCAACCTTCAAAGAGAAAGAGATTGAAGGAGTATGTGAAGCATGCCAATTCGGCAAGCCACATCGACACCCGTTCCCAAATGTTGGGATTACGGTCCCTCCGGATGGGATGTCCGGAGATGAATGACGGCAAGCCCGGTTGCGGTTACGGAACCGGATGAAGAGTACCCGGCATGAAGCCGGATGAAGAGTACCCGGATACGGATCCGGATGATGAAGACCCCGGCTACGGAGCCGGATGACGAATGTACCCGGAGAGAGAGATCCGGATGCAGGGCTATATTTGTAAATATCCCGAAAGTCATATATGTATAAATGTGACTTAGGGCAAACAGTTTTATGTGGTTGTTGCTCATTTTTCTGTTTTCCACTAAGAGGGAGCGAAGTGAGAGCAGCCGAGAGAGAGTGAGAGAGAAGGAGGAAGGAAGAGGCCGACGCCTCTGTGTAATACCGCCGCCTGTGGCGAGGACAGCGAGCTCAAGGTCGTCGCCTTGCAGCTCGCCATTGTACATTCCCGCGTATAGTGATAGTTGGAGTCTTGCACTCCCGTGGTTTTTCCCATTTAGGGTTTTCCACGTAAAACATCCAGTGTGCCCTTCTCTCTATTGTTTTCGTGCATTGTTGTATTTCCCGTTTTCTGTGAATCGATCCTGTTCCTCGGTTCTGGCCGAGCACGGAAGTACGACAAGTGGTATCAGAGCGACGGTAACACAGAAAATGGAAGGCGGCAGCAGCGGGCAGCCGGGGATGATGGTGCTGAATGCGCAGAACTACGCCGACTGGAAGATAAAGATGGAGGATCTTCTGATTGTTCGGGACCTGTACGAACCGATTGACAGGTCGGAAATACCGAAGGGGGTACTTGAGTCGGAGTGGAAGCTCCTGAACCGGAAAGCCGTAGCGACGATCCGACAATATGTCGATGTAAGCGTTCTACAGCATGTGGCGAACGACACCAACGCATATGAGATGTGGCGGAAGCTGTCGGGCCTCTATGAGAGGAAGAATGCGTTGAACCGGACCTCCCTGATGAGGAAGATAGTGAACCTCAAGTACCGGGACGGCGAGAGTATGGTGGAACACGTAAGCACGTTCATGGGATTCGTGAACCAGCTTGCGGCGATCAAGTTCCCGTTGGAGGATGCAATGCAAGCCATCATCCTGATGTGTACATTGCCGGACAGCTGGGAGAACTTGGTGGTGACTCTCAGCACCTCCTGCGCCGAAGATAACTTGTCCCTACAAACGGTAAAGACAAGTATTTTGAACGAAGAAGCGCGTCGGAGAGATAAAGAACCGGTCTCCGACTCGAAGGCGCTGCTTACCGAATCGGAACGGGGAAGACAATGGAACCGGAGTCCGCAAAGACGGGAGAAGTCGGGGACCCGGTCGCAGTCAAGAGGAAGACCCACATGCTTCCACTGTGGGAAGCCGGGGCACTTCCGGAAGAATTGTCGGCATTACCGAAAAGACAACGGAGCCGACGACACCGATTCGAAGAAATCACCGGAGAGAAACGGTGCATACCGGGGAGCCACGGACCGGAGAGGTCCGGATCGGCGAGGGCAGGACCGGAAAGGAACGACGGCACTCGCGGCAAGTGAAGAAGAGATAATGCTTATTACCGAAGAGAGGGAGCTGAACCTTGCCGGTGTAGAGATGACCTGGGTGGTCGATTCCGGAGCGTCGTTCCACCTGACCCCGGAGAAGAAATACTTCTCATCCTACACAGCCGGTGAGCACGGCTGTGTCCGGATGGGAAATGAAGGTACGTGCCGGATAGCCGGCATAGGAGACGTGTGGCTGATGACATCAACCGGATGCAAGATGCTGTTGAAGGATGTGCGACACGTTCCGGAGGTCCGATTGAACCTGATCTCGGCCGGGAGGCTAGATGATGAAGGCTACACGGGTAGCATCCGGAACGGCGTAATGAAGTTCAGCAAGGGGAGCCTGATAGTGGCTCGGGCCCGGAAGGTCAACACTCTGTACCTGATGAATGCCCGGTTATGTCCGGAAGAGCTGAATGTAGCAGCCGACACTGCCGGTGAGCTGTGGCACAAAAGACTGTGCCACATGAGTGAGAAGGGGATGAAGAGGCTTGCAGAAGACAACCTTATTCCAGTGAAGCATGTGCACCTGGAGAAGTGCACCGACTGCCTGGCCGGTAAGCAAAACCGGACCTCCTTCCACTCAAGGCCACCGACGAGACGTAGCGCACCCTTGGAGCTGGTGCACACTGATGTGTGTCAGGTAGAAACGAAGTCGCATGGCGGAGCCCAGTACTTCGTAACATTCATTGATGATCACAGCCGGAAGCTGTGGACGGCACCGTTGAAGACAAAGGACCAAGTATTGTCCGTCTTCAAAGAACTCCACGCGAGAGTGGAAAGGGAATCCGGCAAGAAGCTGAAAGCGATACGAGCGGATAACGGAGGGGAATACCGGGGGCAGTTCCAGGAGTACTGTCGCTCGAAGGGAATCCGGCTCGAGTTTACTGTGCCGAAGACGCCGGAACTGAACGGGCTGGCCGAGAGGATGAACCGGACCATAATGGAGAGGGTCCGGAGTATGCTAGCGCATGCGAAACTACCCAAGGGATTTTGGGCTGAGGCAATGTCGACGGCGACGTATGTGATAAATAGATCACCCTCAGTACCTTTGGACGGAGACACGCCGCAGAAAGTGTGGACCGGTAAGGAAGTGTCCTACCGGCATCTGAAGGTGTTCGGGTGTCTCACATACGTGCATGTGGCAAAGGACCGGAGAGGAAAGTTAGATCCAAAGACCCGGCCATGCATATTCCTCGGTTACGGCGACGACGAGTTCGGCTACCGAGTATGGGACCCGGTCGACAAGAAGATATTCAGGAGTCGAGATATCATTTTCATGGAGGACAAGACGCTCGCCGACTGGGAGTCGGAGAAGAAGATGAAGAGCTCCAAGTCGACCGGTGAGGATAAACTCTACGAGGAGCAGTCCCGACCGGCAAGGGACCGGTTAACACTCGAAGACCCGGCCGAAGACGGTGAAGAAACAGAACCGGCCGAAGAAGATGAAAATGATACCGGAACCGGCCCTGATCCCGAAATGGATTCGGATGAAGAAGAAGAATCGGAAGAACCGGTTACCGAAGCTCCCGAACGGAGATATCCTCTAAGAGAGAGAAGGGCCCCCCGGAGATTTCCGGAACCAGAGCACGTGCTACTAACCGACGAGGGGGAGCCTGAGAGCTTTGAAGAAGCAAAGCACGACACCCAGAGCCGCAGGTGGTTAAGTGCCATGCAGGAGGAGATGGATTCCCTGCATGAGAACCACACATATGAACTTGTGGAGTTGCCGAAAGGAAAGCGGGCACTTCGAAACAAGTGGGTGTTCAAGCTGAAACCGGGAGATGCCGGAAACCCCCAGAGATACAAAGCCAGGATCGTGGTGAAGGGGTTCCAGCAGAAGAAGGGCGTCGACTTCGACGAGATATTTGCCCCGGTAGTGAAGATGACCTCTATCCGGACGGTGCTGAGCATAGCGGCAAGCATGGACCTCGAGGTAGAACAGATGGACGTGAAGACGGCATTCCTTCACGGTGACCTCGATGAAGAGATCTACATGCAGCAACCGGAAGGATTCGAGAAGAAAGGGAAGGAGCACCTGGTATGCCGGTTGAAGAAGAGCCTTTACGGATTGAAGCAGGCTCCCCGGCAATGGTACCGGAAGTTCGACTCCTTCATGACCGACGAAGGGTACCTCAAAACGCAGTCCGACCACTGCGTGTTTGTGAAGAAGTTCGAAGGAGGAGACTTTCTAATACTCCTCCTGTACGTGGACGACATGTTGATCGTCGGACGGGACCAGGTCAAGATACGGATGCTGAAGAAGGCTCTTCACCAAACCTTCTCAATGAAGGACCTGGGTCCGGCAAGGAAAATACTAGGGATGCACATCATCCGGGACCGGAAGAAGAAGCAGTTGTGGCTGTCACAGGAGAAGTACGTGACGAAGGTGCTTCACCGGTTCAACATGTCGGAAGCAAGACCGGTCGGGTCAACCCTCCCAGCAAACTGCAAGTTGTCCAGCAAGCAGAGCCCCAAGACAAAGGCTGAGAAGGAGGATATGATGAAAGTGCCGTATGCCTCAGCCGTCGGGAGCTTGATGTACGCCATGGTGTGTACGAGACCGGACATAGGATATGCAGTCGGAGTGGTAAGCCGGTACATGAGCAATCCTGGCAAAGAGCATTGGAACGCGGTCAAGTGGACACTCCGATACCTGAAGGGCACGGCAAACGTGTGCCTTCGATTCGGCTCCGGTAAGCCCCAACTCGACGGCTTCACCGATTCGGATATGTCGGCTGATGCAGATACCAGCCGGTCCACATCAGGGTATGTGATGACCTATGCAGGGGGAGCCGTTTCGTGGCAGTCGAGGCTGCAGAAGACGGTTGCGTTGTCAACCACGGAGGCGGAGTACATGGCAGCTGTTGAAGCCGGCAAGGAAATAATATGGATGAAGGACTTCATTAGAGAGCTCGGTATCCAACAGGAGGAGTACCGACTCTACTGCGACAGTCAGAGTGCCATCCACCTTGCGAAGAACGCGGCCTACCATTCCCGGACGAAACACATCCAGCGGAGATACCACTGGATCCGGGAGAGGATAGAAGACGAGGAGTTCGTGCTGACGAAGATCCACACTGACGAGAACGGGTCGGATATGCTGACCAAGGTGCTCACACCCGACAAGCTGGAAGCATGCCGGAAGAGGATCGGATTGGAGAGACATCCCATGCCGAAGTGAAGGGGGAGTTTGTTGGGATTACGGTCCCTCCGGATGGGATGTCCGGAGATGAATGACGGCAAGCCCGGTTGCGGTTACGGAACCGGATGAAGAGTACCCGGCATGAAGCCGGATGAAGAGTACCCGGATACGGATCCGGATGATGAAGACCCCGGCTACGGAGCCGGATGACGAATGTACCCGGAGAGAGAGATCCGGATGCAGGGCTATATTTGTAAATATCCCGAAAGTCATATATGTATAAATGTGACTTAGGGCAAACAGTTTTATGTGGTTGTTGCTCATTTTTCTGTTTTCCACTAAGAGGGAGCGAAGTGAGAGCAGCCGAGAGAGAGTGAGAGAGAAGGAGGAAGGAAGAGGCCGACGCCTCTGTGTAATACCGCCGCCTGTGGCGAGGACAGCGAGCTCAAGGTCGTCGCCTTGCAGCTCGCCATTGTACATTCCCGCGTATAGTGATAGTTGGAGTCTTGCACTCCCGTGGTTTTTCCCATTTAGGGTTTTCCACGTAAAACATCCAGTGTGCCCTTCTCTCTATTGTTTTCGTGCATTGTTGTATTTCCCGTTTTCTGTGAATCGATCCTGTTCCTCGGTTGTGGCCGAGCACGGAAGTACGACACCAAAGGAGAGGAACGTGAGCAAAGGCCTATTGGACGTAGTCCAATCAGATGTGTGGGGACCGGCACAGACGGTTACGTTCGGAGGATGTCGGTACTATGTTACCTTCATCGATGACTTCTCTAGATACACATGGATCTTTCCCATGAGGATGAAGAGTGAAGTGTTTACACACTTCCAAAAATTCAAAAGCAAAGTCGAAAAGACAACTGGACTTCATGTACGATGTCTTCGGTCAGACAGAGGAAAGGAATACTTCTCTGATGCATTCACGGCATACCTTGGACAAGAAGGAATTCGGAGAGAATTCACTTGCCGACACACACCACAACAAAACGGTGTAGCCGAACGCAAGAATCGGCACATCCTCAAAGTAACAAGGGCCATGCTAAATGAGAAGCATATGCCCAAGTCATATTGGCAGAAGTTGCAAATATCGCCGTCTACCTCATGAACCGGTGCACAACATCCGAAGTGCACGAGGTCACCCCGCACGAGAAATACTATGGAAAGAAGTCGGATCTATCCCATCTAAGGATATTCAGCTCCATTGCATATGTGCACATTCCCGATGAGAAGCGGCAGAAGCTTGACCCAAAATCAGAGAAGTGCATCCTCGTGGGGCACTCGCAGGAGCAAAAGGGGTACAAGTGCTTCAACCCCTCTACTCGGAAGACTCGTGTAAGTCGGGATGTCATCTTTGACGAATCAACATCATGGTGCAAACCCGAGTTGACTCCTCCTGAACCATCTACGAATGACCTCGACAACACAGAAGATGATGATCAACTAAGGTCAATACTCGAAGAGAGTCCGATCTCAACTAGATTGAGCAGACCACAAGAGCCTCCGAGCAACCAAAGCTCATCTCGGCCAAGCCCAAAGATGGACAAAGGGAAGGCCAAAATGCCGGAATATGAAGACGATCACTTCGATGGCAATGAATCGACTCATTCACTCGATAGTGAGTTCGATGGCTTTGATGTGCCTCTTATGAGGTCACCCGGAGTTGAGAAAGCACTCACATCGGCAAATGAGAAACTCCGTCACTCCACTCGAGAGAAGAATCTGGTTTGCCAATTTGGCTACAACGACTATATGGCATACCACTATGCCTTTATGATGAAGGTGGCGGCAGTTCGAGAACCGGAGAGCTTTGCCGAAGCCGCTAAAGATCCTGGATGGGTCGAAGTGATGAACGAGGAGATGCAAGCTCTCAGCAAGAATGAGACATGGGATCTCGTCCCTCACTCACCACACAAGAAGGCAATCGGCTGCAGATGGATATACAAAGTGAAGTATAATGCCGACGGTTCAGTCAACCGCTACAAAGCTCGACTCGTAGCAAAGGGCTACACACAAACACAAGGTGTCGACTATGAAGAGACCTTTGCCCCAGTGGCAAAGATGACAACCGTGCGAACCGTGATAGAGCTTGCAGCAGCGAAAGGGTGGCACCTCCACCAGATGGATGTCAAGAACGCTTTTCTTCAAGGTGAATTAGAAGAGGAGGTGTACATGGTACAACCACCCGGCTTCGAATCCAACATTCATCCGAAAGCCATCTGCTGACTCAAGAAGCCTCTCTACAGCTTAAGCAAGCACCACGTGCTTGGCACTCAAAGATAACACAATATCTTCATCGAATCGGCTTCCGAATGTCAAAATCCGACAATTCTCTCTATGTAAGAAGCGATTCCGAAAGTCTGATCGTCATCATCCTGTACGTGGATGATCTGGTCATTGGAGGTGAGCATCTAGTCGACATCAACAAGGTCAAATCCCTCCTTTCCAACAAATTCGAGATGATGGACATGAAAGAGCTCCACTACTTCCTTGGCATCGAAGTAATTCGGACTCCAGCCGGGATTATGATCTCCCAACGGAACTACATTCTCAACTTGTTATACAAGTTCAGGATGACAGAGTGCAAGTCTGTGGCAACACCTCTCAACCAAAACCTCAAACTAGATGTCAATTTTGGCACCACAGAGTGTGAGCCGACTCAATATCGACAATTGATCGATAGTCTTATCTACCTCACGATCACTCGACCAGACCTAAACTATCCTATCGGCCTTCTTAGCCAGTTCATGCAAATTTGTCTAGTTGTTACGTTCGTGCGTGGAGAACGAGGCGGGACCACCGGGGCCTCGGACCGAGAAATAACCGAATGAAGGGAAGGGAAGGACTCTTACGATGTAATTCACACACGCACAGACCCACAGAATCACATGAATTGCAATTAGCTATAGAACGCCAGATGGAGACAGAACAAATGTTTATGTATATATATATAAATCAAGACGTTACAGCCGGCAAGCCGGCGAGTGATGGGCTCCGACGCCTACGCACACACACACACACACAGAACGCGAGATGGAGGCTCTACCGGGAGCACTCGGGCGTCTTGCGGAACGGAGTTAGCCTCCCGGAACCTACACAGAACGATTATAGAGAGGACAGAGGAGAGGAGAAGTGTTCGGTGTACTACACAACAAAACTTGTGCCCACGTGTAAGGGCCGGTTTACGCACGTTATACTCGGTTTCCGCCTAGGGACGGTTTTCTCCACGACATCCGCCCCCACCTAACTGCGCATCTACCGGTATGCGCCAAAATTAGACTCCTGCCGGAGAAGATCGGCCCACGCTTATCCTTCGTCTTCCGTATTGGCATCCATTCTGAGCCGGTCGTTGTCGCTATCCAGGTCGCCCGGCTCCGGTTCAGTCTCGTGCCGCTTTTTGAAGGCTTTGACCCTTTTCCCCGCCACCAGTACCGCCATCCTTGTCCCGTCAAGCTCTACGAGATGGTAGGTCCCATTGTCGTTGGCGCTCGTCACCACATAAGGCCCGAACCACCTTCTTGCAAACTTCCGCATTGCCCGGTACTGGTTGTCGAGGCTGTTGTCATACACTAGAACCCAGTCGCCTTCCTCGATCTTCTTCGGTCTTAGTCGATGAGTCTGGTCGAACTGTCCTTTATTCTTTACCCTCGCCACCCGTAGCTTCTCCGTGGCTTGGTCCACGTCCTCCGGTCTTCATTCCAGTTGCTGAATCCATGCCGCTAACAGCTCCTCCCGGCTCATCTCGTTGTTCCAGTCCACCGTGGCCCATGAGGAGATTGTCTGCTCCGTTAGCATTATCGGCTTCTGCCCGTACATTAGCTCTACCGGCATGAACCCGGTTACCGAACTGTGCGTAGTTCGGTCTGCCCACAACGCGTAGGGTAAGAGCCGCGGCCAGTTCCCGATTTGGCCTCCACACGCTCGTACTAACGCTTTGACGATCGGCCCGTGTCCACGCTCCACCTTCCCGTTAGCCTTCGGATTGTACGTCGTGGTGAGCGAGAGTTTAATTCCTAGCCGGCCAAACAACTCTTCCGCCTCTTGCGCGTCCAATTCCCCGCGGTCGGCCACGATCTTTCCTACGCACCCGTACCGGCACACCACTTCTTCGATAAGAAATCGGCACACGGCCGTGGTCTTTTTGATCTGCAATGCTCGGCCTTCCACCTGGTTCGTCAAGTCCTCCCGAGCCAGCACCAGATACCGCATCTGCCTTACCCCCATCGGCATCGTCACCAGATCCACCATCCACTTGAAGTGGATGGTCGGAGGGTAGGTCAGGTGAAGCTCGTCCCGATGTCGGACTATGGAGTGCACCTGACCACTTTCGCAAGTCGCACGAACCAATGCACGTCTCGGTATAGCCCCGGCCACCAGTACTTCCCCTTTAGCTTCTTGAATGTGGCCCACGTCCCGCAGTGTCCGGCCCAAGGACTCTCGTGGTACGCTGTCAACAATTTGACGGGAACTAAACGCTCCTTATACACAACACTCGGCCACAACCGAGCTTAGAATCATACACAGAAAACGGGAAAAGTGAAGATACAACACAAAGGAGAGAAAAGTACACAGGATGTTTACGTGGAAAACCCAAACTAGGGAAAAAAACCACGGCAGCCCACAGGCTGCAAACTATCACTATGTTACAGTATACAACAGTAAAGCACCGAGGCAACAACCTCGAGCTTTCTATCTTCGCCACAGGCGGCGGTTACAATAGAGGCAACGACCTCTTCCTCTCTCTCTCACTCTCTGTACACAGTTACACGCTCTGATCTCGCGCAGACAAGAATAACAACAACACTCTAAAAGTTTGCCCTAAGTCATATTTATACTAATATGACTTTTCGGATATTTACAAATATATCCATGATGGACTCTCAGAAACATATTTACGAATATGTCTCTTCATCCGGTGAGCATTCCTCACCGGGTCTGCACCATCCGGCTCTCCGTAGCCGGGTACTCCTCATCCGGTTCTCACCGGGTCTGCACCATCCGGCTCTTCGTAGCCGGGTACTCGTCATACGGTTTCGGCCTCGGTCGAGTATGTTCATCAGCACTGTTCTTCTCCCTTCCCATTCGGAGGGACCTGTCTCCCAACACAATTCTTCCTGTTCCTCTTTCTTCGCCACCACTCGGAGCGGGATGTCGTTTCTCTTCTTCGGGTGCTTCCATATGCTCCCATCCCGTAGGAAGAATCGGTACGCTTTCTTCCGAATCTGGTTGGCCTCTTCCTTCGTCCACGCCGCGTCCGGTGTCATTGTCTTCAAGAACCCGCCGATCTAGAGCCACTCCCCGTTGTACTTGCTCTCGTCGAATTCGTTAAGCGCTGGAGTGCTCCCCTTTCTTGTTGTTATGTTAGCTAACCCGAAGAAGTCCTCGCCAACCGCTTCGTTATCCGAAACCATGTCGTCCTCATCGCTGAACCTCGCCCTTGAAAGCATATCGTCCATGGCGTTATCCTTTCCAGAGATGTGTCGTATCTCCGGGTTTAGGGACTTGATGTACGCGATCCACCTGAGCATCGCCAGGTCCGGAGTCGCGCATCTAGAAACCATACCCAGAATCGGTAGGCAGTTCGTCTCGATGATCACTTCCGTCCCGATCAGATAGTCCTTGTCGGCCTTAACTACTGAAACGATACCCCATAGCTCACGCTTGATTTGGGCGTATCCTCGTTGCCGCTCGCTCAATACCTTTGCCCCGAGCCGGATCGGGAACCGTACGCCGTCTTCGTCTTCCTGATTGATCACCCAGCCAATCCCGGTCGGGCTCGTCTCCACCGTTACGTAAATGGGGACTTCCTTACCGTAAACCGCTTTCCGGAGAGCCGGTGCCGCAGCAAGCGCCTCCTTCAGCCTCCGGACCGACTCCGTGTGCTCCGCCCTCCACTCGAACCTACGGCCTTTCTTCAATAGCCCGTAGAGCGGTTCCGCGACATGTGCGTAGTGCAGGATCCAGATGTGGTAGAACGCGCACACACCCAAGAATCTACGGACCTCCGTAACCGACCCGCAATCGTCCTTCATCACGGAGATGGCTTCTACCTTTGTCAGGGACGGTTTCCAGCCATAGGGCCCGCACAAGTGTCCGACTACTAGGATCTCCAGCTGTCTGAATGCTGATTTTTCTCCGGAGAGGGTGAGTCGCGCGATCCGGAATCTTTGTAGCACTTTCTCGCAGTCATGGATGTGATCCGTCACGAACCTCTGGCAACCGTTGGGCCCGACCGACTCGTCCTTTTCCTCCACCGGACATCCTTTGATTGGGATGTCATCCAAAAACGGCATGGTGATGTCCGGGATGCAGTCCCTCAACACCTTGTTCATCGCATTCACCATGTGTGCCACCGAGTTCGTTCCTCCTTGCAGCAGGGTACACATCCGAACTAGGCCGAGAGGAGTCCGCATCGTCGTGACATCCTTGCTCTCTACGGCTAGCTGGAACTGATCATAGCCTGAGTATAGGTCCCCAACCGAGTACATCGACCTCCCTGCGAAAGCCTCCGCAAACTCATCGATGGTCGGTCCGATACCTGCGTTTCGAATGGTCACCTTGTTGACCGGCTGTAGGTCCTGTATGAAGCGCAGTGTGCCGTTCTTCTTCGGCACGATAAACCACCGATTCGAATATGGGGCATTCGACGGCTCGAGGATGCCCATCTCCACCTTCTATTTCAGCACCTCCATTAGCTTTGGGATGTGAGCTCTGGGTACCGGAATCGGTTTGAGACTCCACGACACATGCGGTACCATGAAGATCACCATTGGTTCCACAACCTTCAGGTCCACACACCCGATCTCCTCCGACGAGAATGCGAAAGCCTTCCCATGCCTCCCGAGCATTCTCCAAAACTGGTCTTCTTCCGCCGACAATAGAAAACCACCCCCACCGATCTTGAGCTCCCGTAGCGTTATGTCGGTGAACGTGTGTCCCATGCTGGCCGGATCTCGTAAACTTGGGTTTGACGCGACGCCCTTTATTCGTAACTCGCTGCCCTCTGGCAAGGGTGCCGCGACTAGCCTCACCTTCCGGTCCACAGTTTTGTACTTCGTACCCACTAGGGCCATCCGATCCGACTCGAGTCCACTACCGAAGTCGGCGATGACTTCGTGGCCGGATCTCGTAAACTTGGGTTTGACGCGACGCCCTTTATCCGTAACTCGCTGCCCTCTGGCAAGGGTGCTGCGACTAGCCTCACCTTCCGGTCCACAGTTTTGTACTTCGTACCCACTCGGGCCGTCCGATCCGACTCAAGTCCACTACCGAAGTCGGCGATGACTTCGTACATCTTTTCCGAACATACCGGAATCGTCCGGTCTTCATTAAGGCCTTCTCTGAACACCTCCTGTAACTTCCCCAAGGTGTCGTCAAAAGAGACCGCCTCCACGGCTCCGTTGATTTCCTCTTCAGGGCCGAGGACTCCCCATGCCCGAAGTCGCTCCTCCGCCCGCTTCTTTTCCCAGCCAACTACGTCGGCTATTGTACAACCTCCGCTATCGGAGAACCAAAATTTTCTACCTATGGTACAGGTTTTTTCGCCTATAGTACATCTGTGGGGTTTTTCCGGGGTCTCCGAACTATCGCGGCCCCACGCCTTGATAGCCCTCTCTAAAAATCCCCTCGGTTTTCAACATCGAGGGTCTCGCGGTTACGCTCATGGTTTGGTCGCACCGTTAGGAACTGGACCGAGTGGCACCCATCCTAGCTCTTGACTCGTGCATATGCCGAACCGTTGTCCAGCACCTTTGTCTCCATGCGTGCCGCCGTGATGTACGGTTCTCCGAGTATCACCGGATGTGAGGATGTCTCCTGCACGAAGAAGTGTTGGTCGATCTCGACATCGCCGATTTTTACTCGTACATTCGGGCAGGCTCCGTGCAACTCCTCCGTGGCGCGCATTGCTGCCCGTATCTTCCACCCGTGCTTGGTGTTGAGCGGCCACTTTCCCTTCCTGTAGAAGTCCATGGACATCAAGTTGATCTCCGAACCGTGGTCTACCAACGCCACCACCAGCCTATGGACGTCCCCGATCCGAACAGGGGTTTCCGTAGTGGCCCTAGCCCAACATAGCCTCGAGTAGTGGTTTTTCGCCAATTCGTCCTCCAGGGCCATGTCTTCTAGGTGCGTCGTTTGCACCTCCACAGGCTTCTCTGGCTCTGGCTCCGTTGAAAGCCGTTTCCGCTTCACCAAGTCTACGATGGAGTCGTGGAACTCCTTCTTGGCGATACCGAGCACTTCCCTCAAAGACAGCTCCACTTTGTTGTTGAGGATCCGTTCCTCCAGGACCTTTCGTAGGTCCGTGGTCCTTGCGATCTCCGTGCTCAACCGATAACCGGCCTTTTTTTGCCTTGTCCGGTGCGCCGGATGCACCGACATCACTCTGCTTCGGCCCGAACCGGGTCTCATACCGTTGTGAGGGTCCGCCCCCCCCCCCCCGTCTTTCCCGCTCTCTTGTCTTCCACCAAAACCTCGTAGTTCTGGCACGCGGCTTCCACGAAGCCCGTCTTCTCCTCGACCAGGTCACTCCATCCGGTGACCTCCCGGACCCGTCTTTCCGCGCGGTTCGCTTCCTCTTTCTTCAGCCTTACGCCGGCGAGGTCTTCCAACATCACCAGCCAGAATCCGGCTTCTTTCGTCTTCTGGTCTTCATCGCTTCTGACCCAGATTCCAGCCGATGCTGAGTAGTGGACGGTCTCCATGTTACGAGCCTCCGCTTCTTCCATCAGTCGTTTCATACCCCCTCGTTCGACATTCAGATCCAGGGCCCTCCGGGTCTCGCTAGCGTGGACCCGACCGTTCCATAGGTACACCACATTAGCTCTTATCGCTTCGGCGAAGTCCCCGCAGTCCTTTCGGGCGTGGCCGACCACGTCGCACCACAAGCACCGGCTCCCAGCCGGAGGCCTTTGGTCACGGATTTGTTCGCCGCCGTCCCTCCATGCTTGCGCGATCTGGAGGTCCCTCACCATCTGAGTCAGCTCCTCCAAAGTTGCTCCTCCAGATGAGCTTTTGACCATGCCGGTCGAAGTCAAGCCGGTCTCGAGCCAGTCTCGGGTCTCTTCCCTTCGCGCCGGTGGGGGTACCTCGACCTTCCTTGTTGCAACACAACCCGCCCCCGTCAAGCCTTTATCGACCCACTCACGCCGTTTGTCAAAATGGCCACAGACTCTCTTTACCACGGCCCAGTCGGTTGTTAGGCCGTCATCGGTCTCCAGTAGGAAGCCCACTTGCTCCCGGTCCCTTGCGTCCACCGATTTAATAAACAATAGGGACACGACTCATGTCCAGCACAGTCCGGTCCAACGCAGAAAGTGGTGCGAAGCGTTTTTCAAACTCCCGAAGGAGCGTTGACACGTTCCTCCCCTTTTCGGGGGTCTCCACCCATTCCATGAAGTCCCGCTTTGACAGTCGAAGCGCGTCATCAAGCTCGTATTTTTCAAGGAGCTGACCTTCAAACTCTTCCCAGGTCCGACTCTCAGCCCGTACCTCAAGCACCTCCGCGTGGATGCCCGGCATCGCCACCCGAGGGAATCCGGCTAGTCGCCTGTCCTCTGGGATGTCCCTCATCACCATTTTGGCTCGGTAGCCCTCCAAATAGCTCGTGGCGTCCTTCCCACCGAACCGGCCTATCGTGCCAACGACCACTTCAATAGCCCTATCGAGGGCGCCTGTGCCTTCGCGCACGCTCACTATCCGATCCACAGCCGAAGCCATGGCTTCTGCAAGATCCGACCCTCTCATCTTTCTATTCCTCTGCCGCCTGTTCACGTCGGGTTCACCAAATATGTCGAGTTGTTACGCGCGTGTGTGGAGAACGAGGCAGGACCACCGGGGCCTCGGACCAAGAAATACCCGAATGAAGGGAGGGGAAGGAATCTTACGATGTAATTCACACGCGCACAGACCCACAGAATCACAGGAATTGTAATTAGCTACAGAACGCCAGATGGAGACAGAACGAATGTTTATGTATATATATATAAATCAAGACGTTACAACTGGCAAGCCGGCGAGTGATGGGCTCCGACGCCTACGCACACACACACACACACACAGAACGCGAGATGGAGGCTCTTCCGGGAGCACTCAAGCGTCCCGCGGAATAGAGTCAGCCTCCCGGAACCTACACAGAACGATTATAGAGAGGACAGAGGAGAGGAGAAGTGCTTGGTTCCAGTCCGGCAGCACTTCGTCCTCCAAAAAAAAAACACCCCATTTCCCTCACTTCTCCCTCTCTTTTATAACCCAAGGAGGGAGACCGTTACCACTTGTTACAACATGTTTATTCCATGTCCTTTCGGACAAGGATACACCTTGATTTCCTCCCTACCGAACGTGTACTACCTAGGATTTCGCCTCAGGCTACTTGTACCTACCTACGTACTACACAACAAAACTTGTGCCCACGTGTAAGGGCCGGTTTATGCACGTTATACTCGGTTTCCGCCTAGGGACAATTTTCTCCACAACAACGCCACGAGATATCCATTTGGATTGTGCTAAGAGAGTGCTACGATACGTGAGCGGAACGATGGACTATGGCATTCTCTATAAGTCGGCCACACCAATTCAACTCGAGGGGTATACAGATGCCAACTGGGCAAGCTACAAAGCCGACCGACAATCAACCTCTGGTTTTGTCTTCTCCCTCGAAAGTGGAGCCATCTCCTGAAGTAGCAAGAAGCAACCAATTGTCGCTCTTTCAAGCACAAAGGCCGAATACGGGGGCGCGGCGATGGCTGCATGTGAAGCCGTATGGCTCAAGAGGATATTAAAGGATCTAGGCGTTCCCATCAAAGATCCGATTCTCCTTTACTACGACAACATAAGCAGTATTTATCTGGCTCGGAACCTGGTGTTCCACGCACGCACGAAGCATATCTAAGTGCACTATCACTTCATTCGAGAGCGTGTTCAGGCTGGCAATGTCGACCTTCAACATAGGTCTACGAATCTTCAGACAACCGACATCTTCACCAAAGCCCTAGGAGCCGACAAGCTTCGGCAATTCTTGTCATACCTTGGGTTGACGGTCCTTGACTTGCCAAGTTTGAGGGGGAGTACAAGCGAAAACTGGATACCGTCCGAACCGGATACGAGCCGAGGCGGACATCAACCGAAGTAGCCGACCAAAATTGAGCTTGAGGGGCCATGTTGAGAATCAAGCTCAACCTAGTCTAGTGTGTGAACACACCCTTGAGAATGTGCACTCAAAGGTCAAAAGTCACCACTCTTATCTACACATTAACTATGTGTCATAGAATCATATTCTATGACACATAACTAATGAGTTTTCACATTCCCCATGACCCATGAGCTTCGGTAGTTAATGAAGAGAGAGAGTAACTATATAAAGCACTCTCCTCCTACTTTGTAATGGTGTTGATTAATCTCCTTTGTAATATACATCTTCTTGAGTATTCTATTGTCTCTCAAAAATCTATCTTTTGTTTCTCTCCTCTAACTCTCTCTCTCTCTCTCTCACACACACACATAACGCACATCTCTCACCTATTCCGCTACACAAGAATCATACCCGATTCTTCACAACTTTGTTAAGAGAAACGAAATCATTGAAGTCAAGGCTACCATTCGCATCAATGCTTTGGCAACAATATGAATTATACCTTCTTCAATAAAATTACCAAGGCCCAAGTTCTTCATCCTTGCACACAAATCATTCATAATGACTTTCCCATTATGATTTGAATCAATGGTATCAAACACTCTATGAAGATTGAGCATTTGGGGGCTTAGATCATCGATGCTCAAGGAAACTCCATTATTAGTGTCACGGGAACCAATGTTAGAGCTGGATTGGTGGCAATTGGTTACTTGAGTGAGAGGCAAGGTTGTTTGACCTTGTAAGGTTTCTAGATGATCACTATGGAAAGGAGCAAGGCTAGAGATGGATCCATTACAATTGATTATTGCAAGAGGAAATATTGATTGACCTTGTAAGGTTTCTTCCTCACAATCACATAAAGGTGATTTTCTTGGCTTCTCTTGTGAGATTTCTTGATGATCATCATGGAAGGGTGTTTTGCTTGGTTTTGGACTTACCACATATTGGTAGTACCATAGGTTATCAATGAAAGAGTCAAGTCTTTGTCATCATTATCACCATAGGTTATCGATCAAAAACTCCATTGATGACCTCTCCATCATCATCGTCATCAAACATAGACAGCTTCAACGTTTCTTTCTTTGTGAAAGAGACACAAGAAACACTTCCTTATATAGTATTACAATTTCTACCTATAACATGCAAAATTTAAACCATGGCACATTATATACACTATTTCTTGGGATTTATTTTTCGTAGAATCAATCAATCAATTAGCTAATGACACAATTCAAAATCTTGATCCTACTCAATACATTTCCCTTAATGTGTCTTGTATGTTCTCCATCTTACCCAAGGAGTTTACAAAAGTGTTTTCCTAGGAGTTTTACTCACATGTTTTGCAATGTCCACTCCAAGATTTTGCCTTTGTCCACACTCAACCATTGTTGGCCATGTAGATAAGAACTTCCAATGGTTGAGTGAGTGATTAATGCCTTTTGAGCCACATCAATGTGAACTTTTGTTCGGGCATTTTGTTTGAGCAAAGGTAAGATTAACACAAGGTTTGGAAATGTGGGATATAATGGCAAGTGGAAAATGGTCAATAGGTGTGGACCAAAAGAAAACAAATTATGTATGGTTTAAATTCTACCATTGGTCCACAACCATGCTCGTTTTTTATCCCAATAATCTACATCCATATAAGCAATGGACTCCTTTTCATACCAATATTTAGAGGACCATAGATGTTCTAAATTCTGATAGCTCAGAATTGTGAGACATTTTAAAGTAAACCCCTCAACAATTTGAATGTAAGCAATAAATCATTTCAATAATCTACATCATCATCCTTCAGTTATATGTTATCATTATTCAAGTTAAGGGATAACGTGATTGGGCACACAATACAATTAGGCTTGATCATACCACTCATTATCTAAGATCCATGCAAACAATACCTTCTATTCTCTCCCCCAACAATCGTTGTGGTCTAATTACTTAACTACAAAGAGGTCATTCCTAAACATTATCTTGAATTGGTAAACCTTCCCTTAACCTCACTACACCAAACCAAAGGGAGGTAGGGATGTTGAGGTC
Source organism: Azolla caroliniana (assembly GCF_043228905.1). NCBI lineage: Eukaryota > Viridiplantae > Streptophyta > Polypodiopsida > Salviniales > Salviniaceae > Azolla > Azolla caroliniana. The sequence goes on from NW_028230436.1 coordinate 12,345,951, forward strand.
ATGGTGAATGTTATTGGCAGATTCAAAATTTGTGGATAAACTATTTCATTAAATGGGTATGCTAGTTGTGGCCTTTCCTTCAACCTCGGTAAATGCTCCACTAAACAACAAATGGCAGGACATTGGATGTGAGTTATTGTACCCTTCTCATCATATCAATGTAACTTCAAGACAATAGCCAACACAAGGTTCATCCACCACTTCACGACTTTTGGATTAACTACTCCATCAAACATGCAACACTCAATTATTGCATTAGAAACGTCAAAATTCGATTTTCGGTGACTTCTTGCTTCTAGTGAAGGATGCAAAATTCGAAAATATTGGATAGAAATTCCGTGGATACCATTTGTTTAAAAATATTGTAGAGTTTCAAAATTAGATGTTTACACAATTGATTGGACAAGATAACTCAAACACAGTTTATTTTATACATTTAGGATCCTACCCAAATTCCAATCCCCTGGTTAAAAAGTACTAATGAGGATGATCTCATCTTATGAAAATATCAATTGGAAATTGTAACATGACTTGAATCCATAATCTTAAGGTTGCAAAAAGTATGTGTTGTCTCAGATAGTGGCTTCTTATACTTGCTGAATGTCTACACATATCCAGATTCTACCATTTTTTTTGACATGTTCATAAAGATAAGGATGCCAATAAGACAATGTCATGAATCCATACATGATAAGTTTTTGTTTGTTGCTTTATTTGCCTTTTTGTATGGAGTATAAAATGTTAGGCTTTCAAATTGTGCTTTAAAGTGCGGCGTCTTCGCTTAAATATTAGCACAAAATCCCACCCAATCGGTGCTACTACATCGCGCTTTTAGCATCTTATTTCAAAACACAAAATTTAAACATTCCCACCGATTTAACCTGTTTAAAGGATGTAGGAATCAAACTCTTGTTGACTCATCATCAGACGACCATATCAAAGGAGCTGGATCTCTCAAGAGCGAGTTAGTTGGACAAACTTCTACACACGGGGTCCTTGATGAAGGGACCCTAGGTTTTTGTGTAATTCGGACTTGGAACTTTCGGAAAAGCAATCAATCTTTGCGTCGTAAACTCTCGAGAGATCTTCGAGAAATTCCCCATCTTTTGCAAGAATCTTTAAGTCCACATTTTTTTTTAAAACTAGTGGGCAAAAATGTTGGTTTTGTGCCAAAAGAAGAAGCAGCAGCAGCAAAGAGGGACACCCTCACAAAAGTCTGGAGAAGCAAAAGCAGTAGCAGAAGCAGAAGCAGAAGCAGAAGCAAAAGCAAAAGCAAAGGCAAAAGGCAAAGGCAAAAGAATAAGTTTGAAGGAGGTAGAGGTGGAAGAAGAAGAATAAGTTTTAATAGGAATACAATGCTGAACAGAGATGCTCACGTCAATTTCATGCTAATGATGCTTCATGGCTTACCTTCCTCTGCTCAGATCCATGATCCAAACCGTCTCACCATGGCTTACTTCACAATCTCTGGCCTTGACCTTCTCAATGGTCTCCAACAGGTAAGCTTAATTTATTTTACCATCGTTTTTTCACCATCTCTGGCCTTGTTCTTCTCAATGCTTTCTTTTTTAATTTCCTGAAATAGGTCCTATATAGGAAAAACATAAGAAATACCCCTAATTATGTTGGCCATTTACCAGAATACTACTATGGAGGGTTGTTCTTGTAACTGCCCATAACTGTTATGTGTATTTTGATACAATCATATATATATATATATATATATGTCTATATATCTATATATATATGTATGTATGTATGTATGTATGTATATTAAAAGCCTCTTCGATTTTGTTTAAAATAAACAATATATTATAATGATTTACTTGTCTTTTATTTCACCTTATAACTTAATGCTTGCAGCTGGATGTGAGTTCAATGCTTGATTGGGTCTACTCTGCCCAAGTGCTTCTTCCTTCACTAACACATGAAAGTTCCAATGGTATGATTACACTTTTGTTATTAATTATTTTCTGTTTTTTGCTCTTTTCTAAGGTCAAATTGTTTTAATATTTTGAACTTTCATATGTTTCATTTAGTATTTGATATTTTTCACATAGTTAAACTAGTGTTTGATATTTTACTTAATTAGATCAATTTTGGGTCTGTCACATAGCTCTATTAATATTTGGTCTTTCACATTGTCCATTTAGAAATTGATCTTTCACATAGTTCAATAAGAGATTGATCTTTCACATAGTCCAATTAGAGATTGATCCTCCACATAGCTCAATTAAAAATTGGTCATTCACATAGTTATATTTGTATTTGATCTTTCACATACTTCAAATATTATTTGATCTTTGACAGAACTATATTGGTATTTGATGTTTTTGCACAGGAGGATGCTTTATGGGCTTCAGAGGATCCCCATCAATAGGCACACACTTCAACCCCACTGGTGTATGGCAATACTTTTCAATTTTACATATAAAAACTAGAAAAGCTCAATAATATGCTTATGATTATCAGATATTTAAAATGTTTGGATGTTCTTTCTCAAACTTATGCTATATCCATGGCCAAAAAGAGTTTTGATACCTTATTAGAGATTTCTAATCATCCTTTAGTTTGTTTTGATATGTTATGTTTCTTCTCTTTCAATTTGTCTTCTAATATTCAGTTTCATCCCGGTAGGAATATGTAGTATAGTTGGTAAGGCTGTCTGGCAGAGATCAAAAAGTCATGTGATCAACCATTGCCTTGCAATACCATCTAGAAATTAAGTGGAGCTATTACAGAAAAAAGAAAAAAGAGAGATTTATATTACCACCTAGAAAATTGGTGCAGTGAAATATTAAATTAGTGCAGCTATATAACAGAAAAAAGAAAAAAAAGAGAATTATACTAACATGTAATAGAAAAGTCGTGATTCTTGAATATCTGAGAAGGCATGGATTTTTTATGTATTTCCCAATAAAGAAAGTAGCATTTTTAGTGATATTTCCTTCTTACTAGATGTAACATGGCTCAGGCTCCTCTCTTGCTACATGATGGAGGTCACTTGCCTAGCACCTACTCGGCATTGTCAATACTCAAAATACTCGGCGATGATTTCTCTCGTCTCCAAAAGGATGCTTTATTGAGCTCCATGAAAATGCTGCAACAAGCTGATGGGAGGTTGCTATTTCAAAATTTTCCAACTGTGATTGAAATGTTTATATCAAGATGATTGATTCAAGAGAGATCCAGATTAGACTGATTTGTACATATGTATCTCATCGATTTCTAATTGTTACGTTTTCAGTTTTACGTCAGTGCACACAGGAGCAGAGGCGGATTTGCGTTTTGTCTATTGTGCTGGTATCCCTCTCTCCTTCTTTTGTATGTTACACAATGTACTCAGCCATGTTTGTGCATCTTTTTTTTATCTTATTGGGGATGATAGTTGGTATGATGAGAAATAATATGATACAAGGAGATGCTTGCAACAAGAAGTGACTCAGGGGATTTGTACACAAACAAGCAAGAACAACCTTTTCAATGCTTTGTGAGAAAAAAAGAGATCATGTTTGGCTAAATTTGCAGCAGATGTGTACAAGTTGCTCCCACAACAAGCAATCAAAGAGCATGTAAAATATTTAATGAGAGGCAACCTAGCACACAATTAACCATCTCAGGCTTGAGATGATATGCAAAGATATCTATGTGGGTGTGTTGCCAATTGTGATTGTTTGGATAATTGGTTAATAGAGATGTCTCCTTTATGTAATTCACCTTTTTTACTTAACAAAAGGTGAGAACTACTGTTGATAGGTTACAATTTGGAAAGCCCCAAGATCATGATGGATTGGTAGATGAACACTTTATCCATGCCCATGACATGTTGGTCCCACTTCTTGCACACATCTTTAATAGAGCTACGTCTGAAGGTTTTGCTACTAGCTTGATAAAACATACCATTGTAGCAATCTTTGACTTTGGTGATCCCATGATACCTTGTGACTACAGGACAATCATGATTGGCCATTACTTGACCAGACTATATGGTTCAATTCTCTAGTCAGAATTGAATGTATAGGCAGAGAGAAATGTCTGCAGTTCAGCTGGGCAGGTAGGTTTTTCAAAGGGATTAATGTTTTGTAGATTTCCAGATAGCCTTCATCATTGTACTGCTCACTCGATTTATACAGTGACTAGAAGCCCTTGGAATCTTGGTAAATATGCAATGGGAAATCAATGCACTATATGAATCACTGTCAAGAAATGGGCGTTCTCTTTAATGGGTTGTTGGAGATTGTGGCTAACATGATTGGAATAAAACAAGGATGCTCACTATCACCCACTCTCTTTGTTGTCTATATAGATGAGGTATCTAATTAAATAGAGAGCTGGGGTGGTTTCGGCGCATGCTTGGTGGGGATGGCCATCCTGATATTAATGCTGATGACATTGTCTTGATCTCCAACTCTCTAGAGGGGCTACGGAGAAATTTAGATTCTTTAAATTCATGTTCGATAGACAAATATTTTTTGGTGAACCTTGATAAAACTAATCTGTGGTCTTTAACAACACTATAGCATGGGTATATGATTAGAATTGGAATTCTTCTTGGGAGAGAAAAAGTGACATACACATGATCCTACAAATACCTAGGAGTAACATTCACAAAGCCTTAGATCTCCCTGTTGGATTTGCATGTGCTTGACCTTTTTTTAAATATGCTACCCTTGAAAGACAACTTCAACTATACAACTCTAAGAACCACAAACAAAACTGTGGCGGACTGATAAACTTGTAACACCAACACTTTTCTATGCTGTAGCAACTGGGGGATTGAGCCTTCATAGGGCACATAACTGGACAGATTTGGAGACTTTTGGTCTTGATGATCGCCTGCATGATAAGAGAGTGTGCGCTGATAGGAGAAGTGCTGATTGGTTGTTCATGTGTAGATGCATCAAGTCTCAACTTTAGTTTTATATCTTTCCATTCTGTTTGGATGTGAGACGTTCTTTCATGACATGATAATTTGGGATTCCTCCACTTAATGGCATGACGATGTGCAATTTGTCTTACCATATGTTTTCTAACATCTTGTCCCTTACATGGTCTACTGAAAATAATTGTGTTTAAACATTTGTATATTGTAGCTATTAGTAGAATTCTATTAGTTTCTTAGAAATTCGGAATATATGTATGCTCTCTTGATTCTGCAGTAATGCAACCATATCCCTTTTCATGATGATAGTTGTTATTTCCACAATGTTAAAGGATTGGACTGGGATAGACACAGAGAAAGCGTTCAAATACATCATGGATTGTCAGGTATAATTAACTGTATTCTACTTTTCATTGTTATTCTCCTTTTTTTTGGTATATGATTAATTTGATCCCTCAAATCTGTACCATTTGTTAAATGTTGTGCAGTCTTATGATGACGGCTTTGGTCTTTGTCCAGGTTTAGAATCTCATGGTAATGTAGTACTAAGACAAAGACATCATGTATAAATTTATATTATAAAAATATGCTCACAAGTTCGAAGGCCAAATATTGAAAAATGTGTTTGATCTCCCCTTGTGATCAAGAAAGTTTATTTATTACAAAAAAGCCCATTATGATTGTTTGAATTTTGCAAATGTTGCTTTTGAATGTGTAAATTTGTTTACTATAGTCATTAAGCATGTTGATACATTTGTGATTCTCAACATTATGTTTCAAAAGACTTGTTTTTGGGGGAATTTTTTATATAGTTTTGAGAGAATTATTTGTTAGGAGGAGCGACTTATTGTGCGGTTGCTGCACTACTGATGATGGGGTATATAACATTTGATCCTTCATCAGGGAACTACTCTTCATCCGCACTTGATGTAAATGCACTCATTAAATGGTGTATTCAGGTATGCCTTTCTCTTTATGTAATGATACTTTTTAAGTACATGATAATGAGGTGTCAAATTAGATATCTTATCTATATAAAGATGGAAGAGAGTGGGTGACGTTGGGGATAAAGGCCCAAGGACGCTCCTTTTTTGTATATTTTGACCCTTCCACATGAAAGCTCTCAATTTGGGGGTTATAGACATTTACATTATCTTTATAACTTTTGGTCATTGGCCGTGTGTGAACATGCCCAAATGACCTAAAAGTCACTCATCAATAGGAATTGGTCCCAAATCTCTCTTAACGACACAGGGGACTTTTAATTACCCGATCTTTCTCTCCATTTTTCTACATAGTTTTCTCTACTTTCTCTCTTCTCACACAACAACCCAATGCCTTGGTGTTTTGGAGTAACTGATCACAACATCTCATCTCTTTCAGGGGATAGTGGGCATGTTTGTTTTACTCCAATCGTGCTAGCCATAGGCTCTGAAACATGCACCTTTGTTTTACTCTCAACACATTTCTCCTTTATATTTCCATAAAATTTAGGACATGCATGTGCTTTCTCTTGTGTTTGGAGAAATTGTTGAGTAACTTCCCATATTCTTCTCTCTCTAAAGAAATCTTTTGTGCTTCTGCAAATGCTTTTGATCAATTTCCTTATCCTTGACTACATCCAATCTCATAAGGCACTTTCTAGCTTCATGCATTTCTTATCAAACCGTTTTTCTTTGAACTACATTTCTTGATGCCGTTGCTAGGTATGTGCTTGGTTGAAAGGCATTTGTTTGTACATGAGAGAGAGAGAGAGAGAGAGAGAGAGAGAGAGAGAGAGAGAGAATTTTGCGTGTACAGAGACAATCCGAAACAGGAGGCTTTCAAGGAAGAGCAAATAAACCTTCCGACACTTGCTATGCTTTTTGGTAAATTACTCTAGGAGGGATATGGAGTATCATATAAAATATATAAATGTTAAGAATTATATAATATATATGTTTAAAAAATAAGATATATATCTACATATTTACATAATGTGTTTGTTTTAAGTGATTTTTATGTCAATGCTTATGGAGGATACAAGGTACACTACATCTACTCGGCATGAAAAACTTATGTGATACAGATGCATTATCCAGCTTCTTAATGAGTTGCCAATACAAGGTACATATGCAATCTCAAAATTGGTTCCATGTGTAACATTATATGAGAATCCATGTTGTATGATAATAATCTTTCGAGTTGCTTTTGTTTTGTTTTTCCTAGTATGGAGGTTTCAGCAAATGTCCGGGAGAAGTGTCAGATATATTACATGCTTATTATGGGCTTTGTGGTATGAGCTTGTTAGGGGAGCCATTGTTGAAGAAAATCTGTTGTGAGTTCGGTATATCTATAGACGCTGCTAGTAACATCGCAATTGGTTCAAATTGAATGATGGAGATGAAATGACCTCATTTGTTAATTGCATTATGAATCCATATGGATTTTTTTGTTCTTTAAATTTATTCCTCTTTGTATTGTTACTATGATCCAATGTGAATGTGTATTGTGATAGTGATCCAACATTGATTGAGTTGTCTTTTCGTTTTGGAAGCTACTTTGTTGCCCCACATCAGTCTCATGGGTTTGTCGTCTCTTTGAAGAACCATCATTTTTTATACTTGTCTTAGTTTGACATTCATTCACACGTCTTCCTTGTTTGTGGACATCTTTGTGTGATGGGTTTTGGTTTTAGGGATCCTTTGAATGATGAGTATACTTTTATATAACTATTTTAAAGAGCAACGCCTTTACTATGAAAACAAGAGTATACCTACTCTAGCTGATCTTAACTGTCATGAGCCCAACATTGAATGCTTTTGGTGCCTTGCTTAAAAGTAAACATCATAAAACCATCACATCTTATTTGTCACATGCTTCTCAAGTTGTAATTTTTTATACTCATATTGAAAAGCAATGCACCACTAACTAATGTATTCAGAACGTGGCTTCATCCCTACAACCAATACCTCACATTGCTCGTCAGTGTATGCTCTTCTATCTAATAGCAATAAGTTTATTGCATTAAAATTGATTTATTATAGTTACAATTTATTATAGCAATAAGTTTATTAAAATTGATTTATTATAGTTAAAATTGACATATTAGCTATGCATGTTGGTATGTCTTGTTGAGGTATCTCTTGGTTCCCAAGTCATGTGAAAACAATCACTATTGGTGACAACTCATTGATATACTCGAAGGTTAGTGAAATATCATGTACTTGGAGATTTTTCTTGTTAAGCATGTGCTATGGGGGCAAGGTTGAGGTTCCCTCGATTGGTTTTTTGCATAAAATACCTTCCCTCGATCCCTTCATGTAATACCTCTTTGTGCTGACTTGCATGGGACCAGAGCCTAATCATAATAAGGAAACCTATTTCAAAAATTGTTGCATTGGATAAGGTTTACACCTAACTATGGCCTTTTTAACTGTTTGCACCTAGTATGACAATAGATTCCATACATGAACGCTCTTGACAGTGGAGGATGATAAGCTAAAGTGTGGGAGGATGATAAGCTAAAGTGTGGGGGGGGTGAAGAGAGAGCTTAGTGATAGCCAACATGTCTTCATCTTCTACAAATTCATTTGGCATTGATGGGGAGTTAGTGGGTTCGACAATCAAGGGCAATGTTGTTGGTTGCAGGATTGGCAAGACCATGCTTGGAGGTACTATGGGAGCATGATTGTGTCATCATGGGGCATTTACTTGGCCACTCAAATCTTGGCCCCATTTGAAAACAAGAATTGGTTCATGATACAACTATCTTATGCTCTCTCGCATCTTTGTTGTTGCCTAATTTAGGAAGTAGGCTTCCTAACCTTGTTGGACCCTTGCTTCTCTCACTTTTCTGAGAGTAGGTGAACCTCGACCTCATTTGTTGCCCATTCATGCCAAAACACTACCATGAATGCGTGGAGTCACTCTACCATTTGGCATAAGAGATCATTTGTTTTGAATCCAAGTTGCATAAACTCTTGTTGATTGAGGATAAGGGAGGGTTCATGAATCATTGATGGATAACATGCACTCATTGATGCGATTCTCTAATGACTAGATATTGACTATATCGTGCACTTAGAATAGGTGACATAGTCAAGTTGTGGTATGAGCAATTGGAAGGCCCAAGCCTTGGTTGTTCTAGTGGCCATGATTGAAGATCTTGATTCTCTCTAGTTATAGCTACTGCAATTTGGTTGAAGATCTCCTCAATTCAATAATGTAAAACTCATCCTTTGTCTTCGAGAGCCACACCACAATTGTGAGGGATTGCAAGGGCTCTTGGGCGGTCATTAGTTCTCAATGTATAACTACTCCTTGGTCACTAGTTGGAAGTTGTCATCAAACCCCATTCATGGTATTGAAGTTGATGCGATATTTCTCCATTTGCTACTGCCCTACCAGTAGATTATGCGAATGTAATCCACAATGTGAGTACACAATCACAATCTTAATCAGTTAACCTTATCTCCAAGCAACTCATGCACAAACCTTGAGTGCAACCAATAGTACATGGGCAATCTTAACAAGTGAACCTTGCCTCCAAGCAACTCAAGCACAAACCTTGTGTGTAACCAATAGTACATGGAGAGGCTAACCAAAACAAACAAAAAAGAAAAGAGAGAGAAAGAAAACATTAATCACAACAATATTGATAATAAAGTAATAGTAATTAATAGTACTAATAATACTACTCATAAAAATAACATAAACTATATCATAATAAATAACCTCATCCCATAAAAAATATCCCAAAAAATGATAATAATATTATAACTAGCTTGGACCTCCAAATGCACCCTTAACAAAAGCCCACTAGTTGTTCCCCAATGGTCGGTCTTTGGACATGGGTAATCATCTTAACAACATGACTTATGAAGATAAGTACTTGTACGTACGCAACACAACCTATGAAGAGATCAACAGTGACACTAAAGATCACATGTGAAGCCAAGAAAAGGGGAATATAACATTAAAGAGCTATACAACTCAAATTTATGCTTTTTTAACGCTTCTTCCTAAACTTGGAAGTTTCTTTCTTTCCCTTGTCATCTAAGCTCATTGCATAAGCCCCCTAAGGCATTAGTGAGCTTCTTAGTAATGTTAGTGCTTTCAGCAGGAGGTGGCTAAGAGTTCACGAGATTAGGGTACGTGAGTGGTTGGAGAGTGCTAGACAACTACTCTTCCAACACGCCTTCAATAGTGTATATGGTGGTATGGACTAATGGAGATAGAACTTTGTCGATACAAAGACAAGCACTTGGTGGTGGGGATGTGATATCCAACTCATGCATGTGATGAATCAAGAGAAGAATATAGAAAGCATAGATGTCTGAGAATTTAATGAACGTGAACAACGATGAAAGAACATTGTCATTCGTGGGATTAAAGAGGAGAGTGTGGAAACAACTACATCCCTTAGAAAGGCCATCAGTGAATTGTTTAACATGCATTATGGTATGTCAGATGTGAATGTGTATGGGGCAAACTGAGTTGGGAAACATGGTGTTACTCGCTCCTGAGAAAGGCCTATTGTATGCACAATGACGAATGCTACAAAGAGGGGAATCATACTAAAAAAAAGTTGGACATACCTCAAAGGTATGCAATGCTTTGTGAGTGAAGATCTTACTATCTCACAACAAAATGCTCGTCGTAAAGAATATGAAGAAAAATTCAAAAATAAGGTTAGGGATGTGCCTAAAGACGGAAATGTAGGCAACTAGGGACAGGTGACCTATGAGACTAAACCATGTCTTCTATGACAATGCTTTTGGAATTGCAATGGATACCCATGGAATGCGAGATTGGGCATAGAGGAGTTCATCGATGATTTGGATATCACACTTCTTGTTGAAACATGGGAGCATGATACTCAAAGGATTCAAGGTTTAGGAAACTATAATGTACACTCTTTCATATGGGAGAAAAATCCAAGATAAAGTAGAGGACAAGGAGGGGTGGCATGTTTAATTAAGAGGGAAATAGAGAAATATGCATGGATCGTAAAAAAGGATGAACATAAATGCTACATATGGCTCAAAATAGAAACACCTAATGATTTGCCCACTTTTGTGGTTGGATGTTTAACTTACATTCCTCATCAAGATTCTAACTTTTATGCTTGTTTGGATAAAGATCAACTTTTTGCCAATCTAGACGATGATATTGCTTATTTCAAATTCAAAGGGGAAGTTCTTGTCTTTGGTGACATGAATGCCCGTACGAGAAGTTTCCGACTTGATGCGCAATAATATTTCATACCACATATGTCAAGGATGCAATCTAGGATATGCAAATGTATAGCCGCTTTTCTAGCGATGACAAAGATCCGGACCAATTTGGGAAGTTACTCCTACAAATGTGCAATAGTACCAAATTGCTTATTGCAAATGGTGTCTCCTTATGGCCCAATACTAATGGTTTTACATGTAGAAAACATAATGGAAATAGTGTAATTGACTATGTGCTACTTTATAAAGGTATTTTGGATCGTGTACATAAGTTCTCACTTGGTGAATGGACATCGGAATCCGATCGTAGGGTTTTATGTATTGAATTGAAATGTATGTATAGGTTTGATTGTGAGAAGGCCATTGAAGATAATAAACAACCCTATTTGAGGATGAACCTTAAGCGAGCTCTTATGTATTCCAAAATGGTTGAGGATATGTTACAAATGACAAAGATACAACACAGTGCCACACTAGAATGCAAATGGGAAGCTTTTAAGAAAGTCATTCTCTCATGTGCAAATGAATGTTATTTGACCAAGCACACATCTCGGAAATGTATCAAGAAATGTAGTTCAAAGAAAAAATGGTTTGATAAAGAATGTCATGAAGCTCGAAAACGCTTTATGATTTTGGATGTACTTAAGGATAAGGAGAATTATCAAAGGCATTTGCATGAGTACAAAAGGTTTATTCAAAGAAAGAGAAGAATATGGGAAGTTACTCAACCATTTTTGTAAATGCAAGACAAAGCGCACACATGTGCTAAATTTTGGGGAAATCTAAAGGGGAAACGTGTTGAGAGTTATGGTGAGTTAAGTCTTCTTGACTTGTCTATGCATTGTAAGAATTGATATGAGCTAGCTCTTGCCGGAAAGATGATGTGTTATGGTTCTCTTTCACACATGTCTCCCTTCTTTACAATCGAAGATATATGCATAGGACTTGAGAAATTGGCCTCTCGAAAGACAAGCGATCTTCAATGTATAAAGGCTAAAATGCTAAAATGGATGGGAAAGGAAGCACACCCATGGATAAGTGATATGTTTAATCATGCATTGCAACATGGTATGCCATATGATTTGACTACACATTGGATCAAAACTTTACATAAAGGTGGAGATGTAAATAACCTTTGCATAAAGATGGTTCACTTGCTAATGGAAAAACTATTTGGATGTATAATGGAATCAAATATAAGTGCATCGGCTAGAAAAAATGGTAAGAGAGCTTATGGACAAGCCAGCTTTCGAAAACACCATAGCACCATTGATCACCTTGTCACCGTTCGAGTATTAATGGAGGAAAGTTGTTGTTGAGGTAAAGGTTTATATTGTTGCTTCGTAGACTTTAAGAAAGCTTTTGATATAGTACCTCTTGGGCATCTTTGGAGGCGAATGGAAGAACTCAAGGTGCCAAGTGAATATATGCTTGAAATCTCTTGAATATATGAGAAGGTTATATGTTGTGTGCGAATGAGCGATAAAATTTCATATTTTTCCAATAGCACTATTGGTGTTAAGCAAGGATGCACACTTTCACCAACTCTATTTGGTCTATGCACTGATGATTTGGAAGAAATAGTTGCCAAGTTTGTAAACGAAGAAGGTGTTGAAGAAGTTGCAATTAGGAATGTTGTCATTATGCTTTTGATATGCAGATGATGTAGTGCTTTTTGCAAATACTTTAGGAGATGCGCAAAAGCTTATGAAGGCATTAGAAAAGTTTTGCATGCATACGAAATTAAGTGTTAATAGCTCTAAAATAAAGATTATGCTTGTAAAGAGCCAAAAAAGAGATAAGCCATGCATTATGTACAATGATGAGCCACTTGAATGTGCGGAAAGCCCCAAATATCTTCGCCTTGAAGTTCCTTCAAATCATAGATGGAATGAATGTGATACATGCCGCTTAGAGGTGGGAAAGCAAGCATATTATGCATTTGAGAACACATGCAATCCTAGAGATATTAAGTGTTGGGTCCTCAAGAAATACCTTTTTGACACTTTGGTGGCACTGATGCTTCTCTATGGGGTTGAAGTATGGGGTGGTAACATCCCAAAATCTACTTAGAAAGAGTTTGAAAAACATTTTCTTGCAAAGTTTCTGTTGAGAATCAAGCTCAACATAGTGCAACGTGTGAACACACCTTTTGAGAATCTATGATTACTCAAAGGTCAAGAGTCACAACACTACTCTCTACACATTAACTATGTGTCATAGAAATCATATTCTATGACACATAACTAATGAGTTATATATTCCCCATGATTATGAATCTTCACATTCCCCAAGAGAGAGAGTGGTTGTTGTAGTTAGTTAATGAAGAGAGAGGGTGACTATATATAAAACACCCTCCTCACACTTGATATTAAGTCGGTTGTGACTCCTTGTTATGCTACATTTTGTAATTCTTATTCTACTTGTGAAATATACATCTTTTTCTTGAGTATTCTATTTTCCTCTCATTTATCTATCTTCAATTCTCGTTTCTCTCCTCTCTTTTTCTCTCATAGATATACACACATAACGCACATCTATTCTGCTGCAAAAGAATCACCATCGATTCTTTACAGTTTCTACAAGTTAAGAAACAAATGCCATACATCCTCCTCCTCCTTGAGACAGGATCACTTCCCATTGAGATCATGGCCATGGAAAGAGTTGTTGAATACATGATTAAGGTTCAAAAAATTCCCTCACATCAACTTCCTAGAATCGCATGGGAAGCAAGAAAAAAGATCCAAAAGACGCAAAAAAATCCCTCACATCAACTTCCTATTGGATGCAAGATATGAAAATTTGGTTTGGTAGATCAGATGCAACACATTTGCTTCATGATGCATCACTAGCTTCCTCTATAAATTATGTTTTTTTGCAATGCCAATGTATCATGACATGGGAAAAATGTGGAGGCTCATATTTCACATATTATATTACACATGTTGCACCTAACTACAAAACCATATTCTTTGCGGAATGGGAAAACCGTACAGATCGATACATGTTAGAGCCCATTCCGTTGGCTTCTATTCGATCCATTGCATCCATGCAACTTAGCTCACAGGCATTGCGATGTGAGATGGGGTGTTGGGGCACAAGTGATGGGAGTGGTCGACTATGCACACTTTGCCCTAAACAAGTTTGAGAGTTTGAGTATGATACTTTGATACAATGCGCTGCCTTTGATCATATTCGACCATGCTTTCCACACATCTTCGACCAAGCCCAATCCTTGCACGAATTTCTCTCACAAGCACCATGTGCACTGTCTATTGCAACATTCATTGGTAAAGTTCTTAAACATTGTGAGTCATTACTCACTTTCACATCTATCACGTGAAATGTAATATTTTTTGTCTCATAGGTCATATTTGACCTCCGAAGACGATAATATAATCTATCTATCTGTCTCTCTTGATCTTCTTGAGTCATCTCAGATTGATCCATTACGTTCATCTTGTTGTTCTATCAATAGTGTTGTGATTCTGTTTTCGCCATTGACGACCATTCCCAACATGGGTAGAGTATATTACCGTGAGCAAAGGTTGTCAAAAAATGTGGGTTAAGAAATTTCTATATGAGTTGCTCTTGATGAAGGAAAGCTATAATTTGTATTGTAATGGTCATTAAGAATGATCTTCATTTATGCAAGGAGCTCTAGTTTCTATTCCAAGTCTAAACATATTGATGTGAGATACCATTGGATTCAAGATGTCTTGAAGAAAGCACATGCACGTTGAGAAGGTTCATACTAATCAAAATTGTTCCAACATGATGACAAAGTGTTTCCAAAAGGGAAGCTTTGACGCCTGTAAATAAAATAGAGGCTTGGTTAATGTGCCCCACATTTGAGATGGGGGGGGGGGGGGGAGTATAATTGTAGGTTTTATATTCAAGGGAACAACACGTAAGAAAAGAATTATTTAACATTTGTTTTCTCCATCGGTAAAAGGTGAATAGTAGAACAAGAGCACAAAGAGGAGAGATCCATCTCCAAACTAGAGGGTAGACTAGTGAGATAGAGGTTTGTTTGTGTTTCGATTGTGACAAAATTTCGAGTAGACCAATATCATCTATACATGTATTTTCTTTTTTTTGGCGGTAATCCGTTCTCATGTCGACATGCTCTGCCATGTCAATGTGTTGTACGCGTCAATAGGTTTGAAGTGCATTTTATCATTTTTCTCCCATTTAATTCTAAGTTTAAATGAAATTTGATGAGTGTGTTAATTTACCTTGCATATGGTGTTTTATCTAATATTTGATATTGTTATTGGTAGGCAAGAGTTACCTCTTGAGATTTCTTTGTTGTATTGGTGTGCCCCTAGATGTTTTATGGAGATATAATATTTGTAATCCAATTATTGTTGATAGTGGAGGATTTTTTTATCAATGTTCCATCCCATTGCCCTTTTGTCTTTTTTCGATCAATGTCCCATGCTTCTGATTTTTTATTTTTCGGTGCTTCACAGGTTCCAATGGCGACTTCAAGTAGCTCCTCTAGATCAAGTAGTAGCTCCATCCTTGGTTTCCAAATTCTGTAGTTCTATGTACTAAGTTTATCTACTGAGTATTTCCTTGTCAGAGTGGAGCTTGCCATAATGCTGAGGTGGTTGTCTTTTTGCTATGTATATATATATATATTTGAACAACAAAAGTAGAGTATGGAGCGGGTGATATATTTCTAGGCTTCGTACTACTGACGCTCTGATGCCATGTAGAGATTTTGACACAGGATACAAGATTATGGCAAACATGAACTATGGAATAACTTGGAAAGCAATAAGAAATTTGATTAACAAAACAAGCCAGTAAATACAGGAACTAAGAGTGATGAATAAAAGATGCAAGGATGCAGCGAGCACACACAATAGGTTCCCCAACTTCCTCTTTATATAGCAGAGGAAATGGAGGGAAAAACGAGGTAAGCTTTTTGAAATACAACGTATATTGAAAACTGTTTTCTTTTACTAATAATAACTTGGGGTGTGGGGTTATATTTAGTAATTAAATAAGTAGTTGATCACTGACAGCTAATTAGTTAATTATAACTTCTAACACTCATGTCACATATAATCTATGTAGATAACTATGAAAGGATGTATGCATACTAATATCACCATAATCATTATCGTCAAGAGTTTGCTTTAGCATGTAAAGTTATCAAACAAACAAGCTTAACATGTATGGCTTACTCCTTCTACCGTGGTTGTCCTCAAGTAACATATTTGAAATTGTCATTTTCTCGTATAGAACAACATTCTTAGATCATGATCATTTCAAGCATACATCTCAAAATCACATTCTAGTTGAGTGGGGTAAATGTCAATTCTAAAAATAAGGAAGCAAGGCAACCATTGGCTAGGAATATGGGAACGTTGTGTAAGTGATTGTATGCTTCAATATGAATCTAGATATTGTAGAAGCAATTCATATATGCATGCGTTCACAAAGTTTAGTAAAAGCAATGCATGAGATGTACTCTTGATTGAACGCTTTATAAGTTTAAGAGATAGTGCAACCCCAGATTCGAATATAGTATGTATATAAGACTAGTGGCACAATTGTGTAATAGACTAGTGGAATGGTGATTGTAGGAATCGGAGGCAAATATCGTGTTCGTGTAACCGCAGCCAGAGTCGACGAGGTGTGGAGTAATTCATCGTCTTCTTGTCGCACGATGGGGATTGTGCCAACGTCAAGGTCATGGCCCCCAAGTGATAGGATCGCAATACGGTCGTTTTGTTTTGTTTTCCTCTTTATTATTATTATTATTATTATTATTCTTTTCTTTCTTTACTCACTAAAAAACGTAACTTACATTTACCCTTTTAAAGAAATAAAGTAAGGGTAATAATTACTAAAGAAACAAAACTTTCGTTTTGTTTTATATTACTATCTAATAATAATAAAAATAAATATTATTAAAAAAGAAAAGACAAAATAGTGACTGGATACATTAACAGGGGGGGGGGGACATCCAAGTTGTGGTGGGGCAGGTCAAGTTTGCTTGTAGAGAATTAGCATCCAAGGGACCCACCGGTTGTGAATGATACAGAAAGGACTTGACGGTGAGAAAGGGTGGGGGGGGTGTGAGAAAGTGTTATGACCAGAATCAATAGATATAATCGGGACAACACCAATCCAATAACGAGAGAGAAAGAGAGAGAGGTGCTTAACCTAACGTGACATATATATATATATATATATATGTATGTATGTATGTATGTATATATAGTTAAATCACTTTTTAATGAGAAAACGTGTTGTTGTTGTTGTAGGGTGTAGATAATATATATATATATAGTATATAGGAGAGAGAGAGAGAGATTTTGAGTTGGCCATATTCTCAATAAAATTCAACGGACGCACACACACGCACAGGGGGCTGACTTTTTGAACCACCTACCTGCACGCTGCCACCATCAGCACCCTTGACTTTTCTCCCTTCATTCATCAATTGAGAATGTCAAACCTTGGCGTTCATACCCACTATTAACCTTATTAAACATATTAGTGCTCATGGAAAATGAGCAAAAAAAGGAACACATCGATCATAGCATTCCGTTGTCAAATGTAGGGAGTAGGCTAATTGTCAAAACATAATATAAGAAGCATGCCATGAATGCCTCAATACATGTGCATATTCTGAATCGAAATGCCAATAGAGCAAATTTGTGCACATAAATAATAGGTTGCCTACATTATGTAAAAACATGCAACTACATAATTGTGCATATATATTAATGACTGTACACGCTAAAATGCGATCAGTGCAAACTATTAGCTACTATGTATGGATGATCCCTTACATTAAATAAAACATCTAGATACATGTGCAAAGTGAATCTACATAATAATTATGCACATTGACAAACTTGTGTCTCACTCAACACTAAAATATCTGTATATATGTCATTGTATTGCAAGCTCATGAGATGTAGACTACGTTCTGACATGGGGCCAAAACAAACATAAAAGAACTTTACGAGATAGGAGCCCGAAATATTGAAGTAGATCCTGCGTGACTGTCAGAATTATATTAGTTTGAAGCGCATATTCTGGCCGTCCGTCCATTGGACGTGCTCCCACGAGAGTTGATAATATTTGAAATAGTGAAATTTTCAATCGACAAAAGCCTTTCTCGATCCGGCTGAGCTATTCACTAATTTGTCAACGCCACTTGTAGTTGGGTGTGTGGTCGAGAAGACAAGGTCAGTGAGCCACAAACCTTTCTCTCTCTCTCTCTGTCTGCACCCCTCCCCTCACCTTCTCTGTATAAATAAGCAGGCTAGGCTAAAGCCAAACCAGCATACATACATACATCATAACTATCTCTCCCTCCTCCTCCTGCCGCTCATATACTTGCTACTTGAATCATTCCAACCTAACTAACTAACTAACTACCAAACCTGCCCACAATCTTTATCAGATCACATCTTCTTCTTCTTCTTCTATTGGCTTGTGAATTATATTATACATATTAAACTAATTGAGCACAATTTACAAACATGGTTCAGCAGTTCGCCTCGTATGGCTCCTCCGCCACTACACTCGCCACTACACTCGCTTATCTGCTGTTGCTAGCCGCTCCTTTGACCACCACTGTATCGGCTCGACGGAAGCCTCGGCAGGGACCTGAGACCTTCAGATTCTACATCCACAACCAAGTCTACAACCCGGCCGTCAACAACTCCGTCTTCGACTCTGTGTACAGCGCCGGACCCTTCAACTTCAGCCAGCCCAACCCCACCAACTTGGGTGTCCGCTCCACATTCGAGAACACCATCACTCCCGACGCGTCCCCGGACTCGGAGCCGATCGGCGTCGCCCAGGGCTTCTGGATCTTCAACTCACACAAGGGTTACGTCCTCATGCACATATTCACTGCCACCATTACGTCGGGGCCATACACGGGCACCATCGCCATCATGGGGCAGGAGGATGAGTCTCTGGACAAGAGGACTTTGGTGGTGGTCGGGGGAACTGGAGACTTCCTCGCAGCTCGTGGTGCCGCCATCTCCAAGCGGGTTGTCATCGACAACGTCGCCCCCGCGCACTGGACCCTCTCCTTCGACTTGGACCTCTATTATTGATCATCACACGTTGTTGAAGTGTGCACCAATCCATCCCACCCTATACCCTATTTGATGCTGCACCAGATATACGCTAGTACTTGTAATTGAATGTTGTTACATTTATGCACATAAACTTAACACAATACTAACAGACATTGAGTATATCATAGAAAACAATATTTAAATAAATAAACAATAAACAATAATATTTTCTATAGTCTCTCATCTAAGAGACACATGAAGAGGCATTGTCTCTCATTGGGAAGACACAAAACAGCATTGCCAACTGCTTGTAAATGGATCATTGTTTCATTTTGAATGGGATCAATACAAATCTGTTATATACTCTATTCTTATACTCCCACATGACCGTATCAGATTAAGGAGTATAATTAAACAATTCTCATTCAATGCCCTGCGCCATCACATCTAATGCTGATCCGAATTGCCATTTACGTCCATGGCCCAGGCATTTGTTGGGAATATGGAGCGGAATCGGGATGATTAAAATTTCAAACACAATTCACACTTGATAAACAATAGATGAAACCACAAGACGAAATGAGAGAGAGTACACCGAGATTTAACGTGGAAAACCCAAAATTGGGAAAAACCACGGGAACCTTAGGTTCCGAAACAAATTCACTATTTTCTGAGTATACAAGGTGTTGACAGCCTCTAAAGCTTACTCTAGAGATATGCACATATATTTCAAGGCTACCGCCTTGGATACAATATTCACCCTACCAGATAGGATAAACAACAGAAAAATAACCAAAAACACAGAACAAATAAACCTGTTACAAGTGGACAAAAGAGTTGATGTGACTCTTTTGGGTAGTCCAGACAACACCTCGCTAGATCTCCACCTTTACACTTGCAACGAGTTCTCGCTCTCGATCACCTTGTTCTCGAGCTCTCACACTTGTTTATGTTTTCTTGGAGAAGCTTTGTTGTGTTTTTCTCACACACCTCTTCTTCTCGAATCTTTGTTTTTCCAGCCTTAGTTCTATTCACTCATGTTCAGTTTTTCTCTGTAACGCGCTCTGTTTTCTCTGTCTTTCTCTTAGTTTTTCTCTCAGAAAATCTGTTTTCGCTCTCTGTTTTCTCTCAGAAAATCAGGTCACGCTGTCTGTCCTTTTCTTTTTCTGTTTCTATTTTTTAGCTTTTGTCTTCTTGTAGTCCAACGTCTATATCTGTGTTCACACACACACAAACAAAAAAAAGACACACCCAAAAAAACATACAAAAAGGAAAAAGGCATACATACATACATACATACATACATACATACATACATATATATATATAAATACATCTAATTATAACTTGCCTTAAGCCTATTCGACGTTCAGCCGACTCAATGTTGTGGGCTCCACTTGAGTGGACAAGCCCCAACAGCATCATCCTCAATGTCTGCTACAGCCCTAAATTTTAGAAATAGAAAAACAAACATCAATGTGTAATCCTTTAAGCAAGTAATTTTTCCAAGTGTTTTGTGTGTGTTTAACGAGGGGCTTAAGATTTAGAGCTAGAGCGTATAACGAGGAAGAATCTTTTGCAAGAGATTTATAGTTATTACCTATGCACCCATTACAATCTCTCTAGCTTCCTACATCTATGATTAATCTGTAGTGTATCATTTGACCATAACATCAGAGATGAGATGAGATGCCTAGGGGATATTTAACAAGATTGTTTATGTTTCTTATCAGTCCTTTGTATCATCCCCTTGTCCATCAATTTGACCATTCATGTTAGGGCCTTGTCTTCAACCTTAATTTCCACCAAACACCAAATGCTTAGATTATGATTGTGCACACATGAGCTACGATAGTCCTACCTCCCATACAATTTCTTCAATTTTCTCTACTTTGTCTTCATACAAATGTCATAACTCCTCACTACACAATTGATGCAAGTTTGGGTCACCAATGATGTTTTTGAATATTTCATGTTAATGATCAAGTAATTAACTAAGGGTTAATTAGTATCTAATTATGTGAGTAGCTAATCACGTATGTGATTAAGTAGCGAAAGATTATGTGATGTGTGTGTGTATGTGAGAGTATGAGAGGAAGCGAGAAAGAACAAGTCTTATGAACAATAAGATAAGATGGGGGATGATTAACACAAGTGTAGTTCAAGGAACTCTTGCTTATATTAAAAGGACATCAAAGAACAAAAAATACCCACAACGAGGTATATATTACATCTCATGTACATGTGTGAAGAGAATATAGGTACAAGGATGTGAGTCCTATATTCAATGAACTTGGTAGTGGAGGATCTAGAACGTCTCTCCACTTAAGTACAAAATCCTATTTAACGCTTGGAAGTGAACACACTAACTAGATTCTGTGTATGTAACTACTAAGTTACACATATGACAAAATAACTAAACCTAGTTGAGCTTGATATCTCAACATTTCACAACCATGAGCCATCTACCCCCACCCCCAATTTGTTCCACATCTTTATCGGGCTTGAGTGAACCTCGTCCCCATTGACACCCCATTGTGGCACCTCACTTAGTGCTCCCAAGAGTGGACATGTTGGGATGTTAAGTATATGTTGGACAACTCATCTACACTGGAAATCCTTAGAGATGTAGGAAAAGAGAGAACGAACCTTTATGCATAATATCTATAACCCTTTATGCCTCCCAAAGTATAAAAGGGACACAATTATATATAATGTAAAATGAAGAAGACCTGGGAGCTTCACTATCAAAACTTGTATGATAGCACGTGAGTTCATCAAAAGGGGTTTAAATTAACCACTGAGATACGGAATTTATATATATAAGGGTATTAACAAATATTTGAAAATATATTTACGTAAGGGTATTATCAATTATGTTAGAGAAAAAAATTACATAAGCCCATGAAATATTAGATATTTTAATGAGATAGTAGAGAATATATTACACAAATAATACTCAAATTTGGTGTAGCATATATACATTCATTCATTCATACATGCATGCATAAATACCTACATTTAAACATTACATCCATGAATATGTATATACATACATTACACCCATTTATAATATTCTTGGGGCCGATGTATATTCTCGAATATTGCGAATATTGCGGGTGTCGAATACCACGTATATTACGCACAGGTCAATCTATGCATGTAACATAATACATACATCTATTATATATATATGTATTACATATGCACATACATATTCCACATATCACCATATATATAGGTTATACGGGACCATACAAACTACAATACTTACATACATATATACTTACACATACATCCATATACGAGCCATACACATACTAAACACTAAAATACCCCAAACATATACGTACATAAATACATTACATATATACAAATACGTATATTCATATATTCATTCATAGATTGCTACACACATATATACACATATGCCTACAATGTTACACATATAAATTTTACAAACATAATGATACATCCATACACATACATTACATATGTATATTATATACATGTACATACATACATATCACCACATACACACACATGGCCATACACACTACAATAGTACATATATACATATACATACATACATATTATGCACATATTACAAACATACATCCACACATACATACATTAGATATATACATACATATTAGGCACATTTTTTATTTTTATTTTTAAAGAAGATATCCTATCATTAGTGTAATCATATTAGGCACATATTTCAAACAGACATCCATACAAGTTGAATCTTGTACATTGACATATGCTTAAACATACATACATTACATATACATGTACATACATATTCCACATATCACCATATATATAGGTCATATAGGGTCATACAAACTACAATACTTACATATATACATACACATACATTGGATATATGTATACATATTATGTGCATATTGCAAACATTCATCTAGATATGAGCCATACACATACCAAACACTAAAATACCTTGAAAATATGCATTCATAAATACATTACATATTACATATATACACATACGTACATTCGTACATGGACATACATATATGCATTCATACATTGCTACACGTATATACGTACATATGCTTATAATGATACACATATAAATTTTACAAACATACATCCATGCAAATACATACATTACATACATATTATTTTACATAGTGAATAATACATACATACATACAATGTACATATAGTGCATTCCACATGTCACCATATATATAGGTCATACGGGGTCATACAAAATACAATACGTACACATATACATAAACAGACATACACATATGTACATTGATACATATATTCATTCAACACATAATGGATCCAATATACACATCCAAACTTACAGACATGCCATATATACAATACATGCATGATGCAATACAATACAATATGTACATACATACATACACACATCTCATATATACAATGCATATATACAATTAATACAATACAATATGTACTTACATACACACATACACATAACACATACATATATATGCATGCAATACAATACATATGCACATATATAGAACAAACACACACACACACACACACACACACACACACACACACACATAACACATACATATGTCATACACACATGCTATACATAGAATAACACACGTATAGAACATATTCACACACACGCACATGCACACCCATATAACACATACATACACACATGCAATACAATACTACATACATATGCACATACATAGAACATACACACTGACAAATAACACATACCATACATACTCACATGCCATACACACAATACAGACAATACAATATCTACATAGATACACAAATGCCATATATACAATACAATACAATATGTAGATACATGCATGCACACAAAACATACATATATACACATGCAATACAATACATACACATGCACATATAATACACACACACACACACACACACACACACACACATAACGCATACACATGTGCCATACATATAATACATACATATGCACATGTATAGAACACGCACATACATATCACATACATACTTACATATGCACATGTCATACATATAATACATATTAATTTGATACAATATATACATATGGGCATGTATAGAACACACACATACATATCACATACATACTTACATATGCATATGCCATACATACAATACATACATATGCACATATATAGAACATACACACACATATCACATACTTACATATGCACATGCCATACATACAATACATACATATGGACATATATAGAACATACACACACATATCACATACTTACATATGCACATGCCATACATACAATACATACAACACATGGAATACAATACATGCAAATGCACATGTATAGAGCGCACACACACACACACACACACACAAAGAATATATATACCCACATGCATAAACACACACACACAGATGTATAGAACATACTACACACACTACAATGCTATTTTTTAAATGCCAATTGTTTAAAAAAACGAGGGCTAGGAAAAAGTTGGGGGGGGGGGGGGGGGAAAGAAGGGGGATTGAAATTTGAGAGATATCGAGACGGAGAAAAGAAAGAAGGGGGGTTGTGGGGGGAAAAGTTTAGAGAGAGAGAGAGAGAGAGAGAGAGAGAGAATCCATTGCCGCCAAAGAGAGAGGACGCCATAAACATGGATGATTTCGTCGACTTCCTCTTTCTTTCTTATTTTTCCTTCTCCTCCCACGCTTCTACCTCCGTGCTTTACGAGCTCTTGTAAGATTTCCATGGCTCTCCCTCTCCCGCCTAGGAACCGGGCTCTCCAGGGTTTCATGGAATCGAACCTTCTTCTTCATCCTCAATAGAAACCATTAGTTTGTAGATCAAGCCTTGGCGGATCCTCAAATGCATTAACACCAAAATGAAGGAAGCAGTGGCAAATTAGTGTCGTCGAACAAGGTGGTGCGTTTTATGAGGGGCAACAAGTTATTCCTCTAGTGTTGTGGATTTTCAAATACTGTAGTGCAGATATTAAATTCTTTAAATGTTCCTTATGAAACTATGGACATCCGTGCAAATGAACAAATGAGGTTTACCATGAAGATTTACTCAAGCTGGCTTACTTTTCCTTAGCTCTAGATAGATGGCGAATTCTTTGGAGGTTGTGACGTCACATTGGAGGCCTTTAAAAGTGATGAGATCCAAGAAGTGATCGAGAAAACAATGTGCTATTAAGGTGGTATTTATGTATCATATTTGGTATCAACAACTGTACTGTATCATAAATCTTATCAAACTTTGAAGCTAGATATACTGGTCTATAGTAGCATCTATTTGGTCCTTCACAATAGGCTGCTGAAGTGAGATCTTCCATGTGATAAATGCTAATGACTTTTGTTAATGTGGTACAATAATATTTGTGATTGGATGGCTATGTTGAAATTGGTTACAATTTGTATTTTTCTTGTATTTTTATATTCTTCTTCCATGTGATAAATGCTAATGACTTTTGTTAATGTGGTACAATAATATTTGTGATTGGA
This sequence comes from Azolla caroliniana, assembly GCF_043228905.1. NCBI lineage: Eukaryota > Viridiplantae > Streptophyta > Polypodiopsida > Salviniales > Salviniaceae > Azolla > Azolla caroliniana. The sequence goes on from NW_028230436.1 coordinate 12,371,613, forward strand.
TGGCTATGTTGAAATTGGTTACAATTTGTATTTTTATATTCTTCTCAATCATAATGCTGCCATAGATTGAGTGAAGTTAGAAAACATGATGGAAGATCTTTGAGTAGTGCAACACTTGTGATACAAAAAGCAATATATCACACTCTCAGAAAGTCAGATGTATGAGGAAGATATCGACGATGAGAACCTTACTTATAAAGGGGGAAATGTGCATTTCGAGAACCCAAGGGGGCTTATTATTCTATACATTGACCAATGACATTTCAATATCTTCTCCATTGTAAGTGTTATATGCACACATTGTAACCACACATGGGTCAATAAAGCCGGAAATAATTGTAGGGCTAGCTACCCAATTGTACAAGGATACTCTTTTCATTATTTATAATTAATCTGTACTTGGGCAAGGACAGAGAGAGAGATTCAACCCCTACATTTCAAAGTGGCATCTAGTGAAATAAGAGATATGTATAGAGTAATAGAGAAGTGAGAAAAGTGGGTTTTGAACCCAAGATGTAAAGCTAATAGTGTAAATGACTTACCACTAGGGTAAGCGAATTGCGATAAAGAGAGACAGAATTTCAGATAATCAAAAGAAGAAGAAGCATCGGCAGCAACATAATAATTAGAATCGGAAACAACGAAGTGGATCTTACATTGCGAGGCAAGCTGCGAAGAGTATTGTTGTAGCAGCAGGACTTTCCCGTTGTTGCATTGTCCAAGTATGTATTCATCTTGTGACCTTGGTGTATATTGTGCCTTGTTCTTTACTCATTGTGGCATATTTTCTCATTTTTCATGCAAATAAAGTCATGAGAAAAGAATGAACATTGTTATTCTTAGTAGCTTAGTAGAACCCATGTTTGGTTGAGCATATTGGTCAAGGAATGTATAATAGTTTAATAAAATAGCTTTGTGTATTCATTGTGTTTCCTTTTTATTGCTGAAATTAAAAGGAAATTATCAGAAATATATTTTCTTTAGGAAATCCGAATTCCAATGATTTCCTACTTGGGATGATGGCTATCCACCTCAACCTCTGCAGAGGCAGAAACAAATGTTACGAGAAGACTGCGAAGCATGCATTTATTCCTTCGCTATGGTTGGTCTTCATTCCTATGACTTGCATGAACTCTGAAACTTCCAAGTATGGTTCTTATGCAATATGGTTCTTTAAGTTTTTGAGTGGCTGTTGTAAAGGGGGGAGATAGACTAATCGATTGATAAATGAATAATTGTATGTGTTTTGATATAGAACTATTTCCATTACTTTCCTTTGGTCTAATGAATTATTGTTTGTTTGAAACATCATTTGAACCTTAGGTGTAATGGTGGTTTGATTTGAAACATGTTTCATTATTAGTGTAAGTTGGTTTTGCATGTGTTTGTTTGTTGCAAACTATGTAATTTGAGGAAAAGGTGTACTAGAAAGAGATGTTGTATTGCCAATAGTGTGATTGATATGTATGTCAAATGTGGCTCATGTTTGTAGCTTCCCATGTTGTTTGTCTTTATCCCTTCCTAAAATGTAGACATGCAAGAATCAATTGCTAGTTGCTAGAATCCCATGGTATCCCCAAGTCTCTCCTATCATGTCATTCCCTTCCCTTATGTCACGTCGAGTCGTTTCCCTTAAGTACTTCAAATTTCAATTTATCTTTTCTACATTTTTTTAATTTTTTATTCCAAAAAAGAATATACTCCTTTAGTTAAAATATACATAAAACTCGATCCCTTTCTTGGGAAGGCCGAGCCAAGACTATCCTATCCTACACAAGAGATCTTGCTTATTTATCTTACACTTTCACATATGGCTCTAACCATCCTTTCATGCACATCACCTACATTCACTATCCCACATGCCATGTCTTTCACACCCCTCATTCATCTAATGGGAGGGGGGAACCACCATTTGGGTACTTCATACTTCCATAGTATATCCATTCCATTTGTTGTGGCCATCGGTGTAGTACACCATCGTTTTCGAAAATTCAGCCCCATTAGTTCTGTAACATCATTAGTACCATCAATTCGCTCATATTGAGCTCTTAGTGTAGTTATTAATGTGTGCTAGATTAGCTTAATCGATTCAGTAGGGGGGGTGTTTGTGTGTTGAAAATACCCTAGTACACCTTGTTGTCCATATATACCATATAGTAATGGGGGCAAACAACATCCAAAAATCTCCAAGTTTTTGATTCTGTGCACAAGTTGTAGGTACCCTGTTGTTAGTGATCAGCCGCACAATGCCATTCTACCCTCTATACTTAGCATTGCATGTGCCATCGTATTTCGTCACATCATCCTCAAGACAAATCCAGCAAGCATGTCCCTAGTTGAGGGTGAATGAACTAGATGCATGGCAAAGCAAACGTAGTGCCCTTCCCCATACAACCATTGCCTCGCGACATTCCCATAGACAATGGGAAATGCTTTCTATTTGTCCACAGGAAATGCATCTAGTGTCTACATTGGGGCCTTTACCCCACGTCCCTACCGGCAAGGCTCTATGTGCAATAAGCCATAAACACATCATTATCTTGCGGTCATATCTGTCATGCCAAATCATTTTCCAGAATTTATCTAGTCTCATTTCACTAATGCCCTCCTGTATCCAAAATTTCCTTGCTGCAATCTTGTCATGTTCTTGTTCTAGAATAATTTGCCTCCCAATCTTCGAGTTATACTTGAAAAATTGAAGGTTCCAACTTTTCCCCAACTTGTGATGTAAAAAAATGAACACATTTAATAATTAAGGTGTTGTTGAATTCAGTAGAGCTATTAGTGCCCTATAAATGTAAATGATGTGTAAATTGACTCCATACTCTAAAAAAGAAAGAAGTTGAAGAAGAAGTAAACCTAAAAGACCCCAAAATTGACCAATAAGCAAAGTGGACCCTCTTCTCACTAAGAGGGAATAAAGACTCAAACTTTACACTTATTGAATCTAAGGAATGACTCTAATTATGAGGACATTCACATTTAGTATTCTTTTAATTTACCACTTCCTTGTAACTTGCTTGCCTCTTAGATGGTCATGCACTTGATTTGAGTCGAGTGATTGGTTAGGTGATTGCCTTTGAGTTGAATGACTCTATTGGGCAATTGCCTTTGAGACAGGCGAACAAAAATAAGATTTGTTGATGGCACACATTTTTTATCTAGATCACACATGCCCTCAATTGAGTGCCTTGTACTGTCTATGGCGTGATTCCCTCGCCAGGCCTCTTTATGATTTATATGCAAATATGACAGGAACCGCTCGCTCCCTATGCGCAACACTCGGCCACAACCGAGTTTAGAATCATACACAGAAAAAAAACGGGAAATGATAGCACTATACAATGGAGAGAAGAGTACACAGGATGTTTAACGTGGAAAACCCTAAGAGGGAAAAACCACGGCAGTCCACTAACTGCTAACTATCACTATGTAACAATAATTACAATTGTGAGCTCACGGAGGCAACGACCTCGTGCTCATGATCTTCACCACAGGCAGCGGTTACAACAGAGGCAATGACCTCTTCCTCTCACTCTCTCTGTACACTGTTGCGCTCTAATCTAGCGCCAACAAGAATGACAACAACTCTCTCGCACTGTATAACAAAAAAGTTTGCCCTAAGTCATATTTATACTAATATGACTTTTCGGCTATTTACAAATATAGCCACGATGGAATCTCAGAAACATATTTATGTCTCTTCATCCAGTGAGAACTCACCAGGCTTGCATCATTCGGCGCTTGCCGGGTACTCGTCATCCGGTTCTCACCGGGTCTGCACCATCCAGCTCTCCATAGCCGGGTACTCATCATCCGGTTCTCACCGGGTCTGCAACATCCGGCTCTCCGTAGCCGGGTACTCGTCATCCGGTTCTCACCGGGTCTTCCGTAGCTGGGTATTCCTCATCCGGTTTCGGCCTCGGCCGAGTTTGCTCATTAGTACTGTTCATCTGACTTCCCATCCGGAGGGACCTGTTTCCTAACAAAATAGACACAAGCCACTACACACACACACAAACACATAACACATAGATACATATACACATGCCATACATCTAAGATATACAACACATACAATACAATACATACATAAATAAACATGGAATACAATATAGTACAATACATGCAATACAGTACATACATATGAGGACACATATACACATAACACATACATACATACACACAACCCATGCATAAAATATATACAACATATGCAATACAATACAATACAATACATACATACACACATCTATAAAACATATATGTGTCTTCTATGTAAGGGCATTTAAAATGAGTTATTGTCAAATTATATATTGGCGCTAAGGGGTATTTTTATTAACCGTTTTTTCATAGAAGAGTATCTAAAATAGTAAAAAACATATGTATAAGGGGTTTATAAAAGATGTCATGAACGCACGTGATACAACCTCTTTATATGTAGTGGAGCTCCCCGGGGAAGAAGAACTATAAAGGTGAAACTATAATACTTTCATAAGGGTTGTTCCTAATGGTAATGCCTAGGGCTAGATCTTAAGCCTATCTCTCTCTCTCTCTCTCTCTTTGGTGAAAACACACAATTATATTAATAAATGTGTGTGAAAAACACTACTTGCAATACGTGTGACAATGGGGTATGGTCACACACTAACCACACTACACTACATGGGTAGTAGAACATGTTGAATTGCCAATAGGCAAGACGAACACTCCACCGAGGAAAGAATTTCCACTTGTTCCAATAAAGAAAATTGCCACATTAGTACTCCCTTCAACTTTCGTAGATATGCTTTCACTCCATGTCTACCATCGAATACAAAAGCGTTGCGCATGTTCCAATTATGACGCAATCCCCAATATCTCAGAAATAGGAAAACAATCTCCATCTCTGATTTTGGGTTAGCCTGTGTAAATTGTGCAAACACCCATTGTCTAGGTGTCAAATAACTCCATGATAAAACTTGCCAAATTTGAGAAATGTAACTCCAAATTTGACAAGCAATTGGACATTGTATAAATCGATGAGTACTATCTTCTATCTGAACTGTGCAAAAAAAGCAGGTACCCATTGCTAGTCCATGATGCTTTAAAGCTAATCCCAAAGGCAATCCTCCGATCAAAACTCTCCAAATGAATACCTTTGCAACAAGTGGCAATTTAGAATGCCAACTACGTTGTAAGATCTACCACCACCCATAATTAGATTTGTGTATTTTCCATTCTTCTTCAGCCTTAGATGATAACTGTTGAGAGACAACCTCAACATCGGCCGGATCGACTGAGCAAGCCGAGGACCGGATCGGTTGGGACAGATCGGTTAGGCTGGACTGGTGCGTAAAATGGATACGCAAATCGGTGTGTAACGAGAGGCCGTATCGGTGCATAAACTGAAAGGCCGTTAGAGAGATATTCCTCGTAAGGAATAGTTTTGGGAGTAATTGTCAAGGCTCATTTATGAGCAGTCAAGTATTGTCAGTACTTGTGTCAGCCCATTGTCAGGGCTTGTATAAAAGGTGCTCACTGAGCACGTTGTACACACAAAGACTTAGTTTTTTTAATTGAATTTCTTGTGTGTTCTCTCTTTGTCTCTCCCGCGTACTGTGTATACTCAAGCTCTCCATTAAACCTGCGTATTTTCTGTGTGTTTGGTTTTCTATTGCTTCCGCACATAATCTTTTACATGGTATCAGAGCGCGAGGGTTGAGAACCTCTGCAGCCGACATAACTTGAAAGAGAAAAAAAAAAACCAACCAAGAAGAATAGGCAAAACCGATGAATAGAGGCATGGCTAGCTCGCTCCCAACAGAGAAGCTCAATAGAAACAACTACGCGTCTTGGTCTTACAAGATGCACTAGTACCTGCTCAGACATGGTTACTAGAGCTATGTCGATGGAGCAAATGACACAGCACCCGATTCGACACACAAAGACTTCCTGGCTTAGGAACAGTCGGCAAGCAAAGTATTGTACTGCTTCGCATCTTGTGTGGGCGAACAACTATTAAGCTACGTTCGGGATGCAAAAATGTCGAAGGGTGCGTGGGAAAATCTGAAGAAGCTCTTCCCCGCGAGCACCATAGCCAGGAAGCTTCAGCTTCGACATGAGTTGAGCAACCTACGACAACGCGATTTGTCGGTGGCTGACTATACCTCGAAGATCAAGGACATATGCGACTCCTTAGCTTCCATCGATCTGAACATCAAGGAAAGCGAGATGGTCCAGGTTTGTCTCGGGGGTTTGGCGTCGAAGTTCGGGGCGTTCCGAACTGTTGTGTGTACCCGAGAGAATACGCCGTCCTTTTTCGACTTACATTCGATGCTCCTGGTAGAGGAGAAGCACGCGGGTGCGTCAACGAGCACACACACTGACAGCAAGATGTTGTACACGGAGGGAGATAGGCCCCATGGATGTGGAGGATGAGGCGAGTCGGTGCACAATGGAGGCGGCCAACGAGATCAAGGAAGAAGGCACCAAAGTGATGCCGATAGCAACTCCGGACCCTCCGGAAATAGGGGGAGTCGAGGCAACGAGAACCGGCTAGGGAAATCCACCGCGGAATGCTGGTACTGTGGCAAGAAAGGCCATAGGGAGAGCGAGTGTTGGAAAAAGAGCGCCGATTCGGAGAGAACCGGGTCCGGATCAGGTTCCGAATAGACCGACAAAGGAGATCGGCAACGATCGCACTACGCCGAAGGATCCGGAGAAGCCGGAAAAGGGTCAGTCTTCGTGACGAGACAAGAAGCAAACCCGATGAAGAAGTCCACTCCGAAATCGGAGGAGGTGTGGTACATCGACTCCGGCGGGTCAAACCACATGACGTGCCACAAGGAGTGCTTCTCGTACCTGGAAAAACCGATGCAACCGGGAGTAGTCGCAACTGGAGATGACACTCCGCACCCGATCGCGAATGTCGGTGAAGTTGCCTTGAGCCATGTTTGGCAGAAAGGGAAACTTATGAACGTGCTACACGTCCCAACAACCACGAAGAATCTAGTGTCGGTCGGGCAGATCATCGACTAGGGGATGCAAGTCCGGTTCATGCATCTCGAGTGCTTCATCGAGGAAGAAGGCCGAGTTATTGCACAAGGGTGAAGAGATGGGAGGATGTTCATCCTCGACTCTACTGACGGTGGCACCGCAATGTTCGCGAAGGGACAAAAAGTCGAGTTAGACATTGACTTATGGCACAAGCAGATAGGCCACGTCAACTACCAGCGGCTTCAAGACCTGCAATCGAAACAAGTGGTGTTCGGATTGCCCAAATTCAGTGGCCGTGTTGAGCGGCAAGCTCAACTGGAGCCAGATCGGCTGAATAAGCCTGAGCCGGCAAGCGAGACGGATCGGTAAGCTATGAGCAACCGAGCCAGCAAGCAACAGAGCCGGTGAGCTAGGGAGCCGGTTAGCCGGATCCAATCAGTAACCGGAAGCCTAGTATTAGTGTAGACTACTAGGCAATTATAGTCTCGTAGTAAGTGTCAAATGCTCGTGTGAGCATTGAAGTACGCGGTACTTCTGTCAGTCCAACGAGGACTTGTATAAATAATGCTACTAAGCATAGTTGTATTGACACACAGAGTGCTTATATCGTTTTAAATATAGCTTTTACGTTTTGCTCTCTCTATCTCTCCTGTGTATTCCCTACGTTCTCTGTTTTCTAACGCTTCCGCAAGTAATCGTTTACATGGTATCAGAGCGCGAGGGTTGAGAACCTCCTCTGCAGCCGACAAACGCCTGAAAGCAAACCCTAACAGGTTGTAAAACAACAGATAGAGAAGTGATGGATAGAGGGATGGCTAGCTCGCTCCTTGTGGACAAACTCGACAGATCCAACTATGCATCTTGGTCGTATAAGATGCACCAATACCTGCTTGGGCATGGCTACTAGAGTTTTGTCGAAGGTGCCAACGAAACAGCACCTGATGCGGCACATAAGGACTTCCCAGTGTGGGAACAATCGGCAAGCAGAGTGATGTACTGCTTCGTGTCCAGTGTCGGAGACCAGCTACTGAGCCACATCCGAGATGCCAAGATGCCGAAGGAGGCTTGGGGAAACTTGAAGAAGGTCTTCGCCGCGAGCACAACAACCCGGAAGCTGCAACTCTGACAGGAGTTGACCAATGTGCTTCACGATATAAAAATGAGCTTAAATGTTGCATTTAATAATATTTGAGAGACTTGAACCCACATCCTTATATATGAAATACAATGTACATACCACTAGGCTAGGCTATTTATTTGTAAAGTGTGTAATAAATGTGCTTCATGATATAAGAATGAAGCTATATATTGTATTAAGTAAAATTGAGAGACTTGAACTCTCAACCTTGTATGCCAAACACAAAGTATACACCACTAAGCTAGGTTAGTTATTTTAGAATACATTTTCATCATTATACTTATCCCATATCTATTTTCATACATGGGAGCTCAAGTGAGCATGATGGCTACCATGCATCATGTGCAATACATGTGCGCCAAATGGCGATCATGCATTACATGTAACTCATGCATTGCATGCATGCCATGCTCCCATACATTACCATATGCATGACAACACTTATGTAAAGAGGGGCAAGGAAAACAAGAAATAATCAAGAGAAAGTAATACAATCAAGTAAAGAAGATTAGCTCATTGGGTGGAGAACCTCTTGTTTCGAAGTTGAGGTCGAGGGTTCAAATCAAGGGTCGGTATTGAAAAGATTCATCTTACGATCAAGGATTGTAAAATATTATATTTTTAATATACATTATGTTTATATCATATACTCTTGTTTCTAGAATCATACTTTGTCTCAATCTTCTTTCTTGAATCATACATTGTCTCTATCTTTTATCTATGCTCGTCTCTCTCTCTCTCTCTCTCTCTCTCTCTCTCTCTCTCAGACACACACACACACACACACACACACACACATTACTCGTAACTCTTCGTCTTACTATCCTTAACCATTCTATCATCACCATACAAGCCTTATTAAAAGTTAAGTTTCTTCAACTCCCCTTAACCTTAGTCCCCGTGACTTCGCCTTCCTCGATCTTCCTTGGCTTGAACCGGTGTGTTTGGTCGAACCGGGCTTTGTTCCATATTCTCGCTACCCGAAGTTTCTCCGCGGCTCTCTCTACGTCCTCCGGCCTCCGCTCGAGCTGTCGAATCCGCGCCGCCAACAGTTCCTCTCGGCTCATCTCATCCCTCCAGTCCACCGTGGCCCACGAGGAGATCGTTCGTTCTGTTGACATGATCGGCTTCTGTCTGAACATAAGCTCGGTCGGCATGAACCCGGTTACCGAACTGTGCGTAGTCCGGTCCGCCCACAAGGCATAAGGTAGCAGCCACGGCCAGTCCCCGACTCGGCCTCCGCACGCCCGTACTAGCGCTTTGACAATTGGCCCATGTCCGCGCTCCACCTTCTCGTTCGCCTCCGGATTGTACGTTGTGGTGAGCGAAAGTTTGACTCCTAGCCGGTCGAACAACTCTTCGGCCTCTTCTGCGTCTAACTCACCACGGTCAGCCACGATCTTCCCTACGCACCCGTATCGGCATACTACGTCCTCAATCAAAAACCGGCACACGGATGCCGTCGTCTTGTTCTGTAGGGCTCGGCCTTCAACCTGGTTCGTTAGATCTTCCCGAGCCAGCACCAGATACCGCATCTGTCCTACCCCCATTGGCATCGTCACCAAATCCACCATCCACTTGAAGTGGACGGTCGGAGGGTAGGTTGGGTGAAGCTCGTCCCGATGTCGGACCATGGAGTGCACCTGACAGCTTTCGCAAGTCATCATGAACCGATGCATGTCCCGGTATAGTCCCGGCCACCAGTACTTCCCCTTTAGCTTTTCGAACGTGGCCCACGTTCCACGGTGTCCAGCCCATGGGCTATCGTGGTACGCCGCCAACAAATCCTCATATTCCTCCTTCTTCGCCACCACTCAGAGCGGGATGTCGTTCCTCGTCTTCAGGTGCTTCCATATGTACCCATCCCGGAGAAAGAATCGGTAGGCTTTCTTCCGAATCTGGTTGGCTTCGTCCGTTGTCCATGCCGCGTCCGGTGTCATTGTTTTCAGTAAACCGCCGATCTGTAGCCACTTCCCGTCATACTTGCTCTCGTCGAAATCGTTAAGCGTTGGAGAGCATTCCCTGCCGGTTGTTACGTAAGCCGCCTCGAAGAAGTTGACGCCGACTTCCTCGTCCTCTGAAACCATGCCGCCGTCGTTTTCGAACCTCGCCCTTGAAAGCATGTCGACCATGGCATTGTCTTTCCCGGAAATGTGTCGTATTTCCGGATTCAGGGAGTTGATGTACACTATACACTTGAGCATTGCCAGGTCCGACGTCACGCATCCAGAAACCATGCCAAGGATCGGCAGGCAGTCCGTCTCGATAATTACCTCTGTCCCGATCAGGTAGTCTTTATCCGCCTTTACCGCCGAAACGATACCCCAGAGCTCGCGTTTAACCTGGGCGTATCCTCGCAGTCGCTCGTTGAGGACCTTCGCGCCGAACCGGATCGGGGAACGCACGCCGTCCTCGTCCTCTTGGTTGATGACCCATCCGATCCCGGTCGGACTCGTGTCTACCGTTACGTAAATTGGAGTGCTCTTTCCGTAGACAGCTATAAAAAGTAACGTGCGGAAGCAAGTATGAAGACCGAACAGAAGGAAGGAAAGTTAGGTTTAATGGAGAGCTTGAGCTTACACGGTATACACGGGAGAGACAGAGAGAGTGAGAGAGAAGACACAAAAAACTATATTCAACAATAATACTCAGTCTATACATAAGACGTGCTCAGTGAACACTTTTATACAAGTCCTAGAAGGACTGACCAAAGTACTGACAGTACTTCAATGCTCATCAAGAGCTCCTACACTAACTCCCAAATATATTCCTCACGGAATATCTTTCCTAATGACCTCCCGGTTTACGCACTCGGCCTAACCGATCGGTCCCAACCGATCCGGTCCTCGGCTTCTTCAGCCGATCCGGCCGATGTTGAGCTTGTCTCTCAACACTCCCCCTCAATCTCAACTCGAGGCTCTTCGGGATCCTCGGGCTCACAGCTCCGGTTCCTCCTGGCTTCACGCCTCGCTCGCGCTCCTCGACCTGTTCGACTCTGCGCACTTCGACCCTTCCGGTCGGCTTGTCTGCTCATGTGGCCCTCATCAGCTCTTCTACTGTTGCGGTGTTGACACGTCTTCTGCTGCCTTTTCTTCCGCTTGGGCCTCGGTTGATTCAGCGTGTCTGAATCAAACAACCGAACCGACTCGGCTACCTCCGATCGGTTTTCGCTCTCGTCCGAGTTGGCTGTCTCCAACTCGTCTTCGGTCTTCTCGCCCTCGATGGCGTCATCTTCCCCATACGTGGTTGGCTTCGGCTCTCTCCTTCGGCTGCTCCCCTTTTGTCCGCTTCTAGACTTCTCCGCGGGTCCGTCCTCGGCTTCTTCAGCCGATCCGAAGTCGAACTCGACAACCGAGTCAACCGACTCGATGGTGTCGCGGTGTCCGCTCCTTTCCTGCTGCCTTGCTTGGTCGTTCGGGACTGTTCTCCCCCTCAAGTTCGGCACGTCAAGGTGACGCAACCCGAGCGCACCTGAGAAAACGGCTAAGTAAAAAGCGTCCCAAGCCGAAATGTCGCAGGTGCCACCCCTGCCTGGACCGTCACAAGGAAAGCTGTAACCAAACTCTTTTTTATCTGGGAATTGCCGCAACTTATCCAGACCAAGAGGCTTGGTGAAGATGTCAGCAGTCTGCCGATCTGTCGGAACGTACTGAAGTTCGACTTCACCGGAAAGGACACGCTCACGGATGAAATGGTAGTGCACCTCAATGTCCTTGGTCCGTGCATGGAAAACGGGGTTCTTCGCGAGCTGGATGCTGCTGAGGTTGTCGCAGTAGATCGTCGTCGGATCTGACACCTCCACTTGCAGATCCTTAAGTAGCTGCTTCAACCATACGGCTTCGCATGTCGCGACAGCCGCTCCTCGGTACTCAGCTTCGGTGCTCGACAGTGCAACTGTCGGCTGCTTCTTACTGCTCCACGCGATCGCGGCACTCCCGAGGGAGAACGCGTATCCAGACGTGGATCGGCGATCGGCGGCGTTGCCAGCCCAATCAACATCGGTGTAGCCTACTAACCGCGTGGCTACACCGGTCCGATATAGCAGTCCCCGGTCCTTAGTGCCGTTGACATACCGAAGTATGCGTTGCGCACACTGAAGGTGCTCCTCGGTAGGTCGCGCCATGAACTGACTAATCACCCCGACCGGATAACTGAGGTCGGGTCGGGTGATGGTCAAGTATATGAGGCTATCGACAATTTGTCGGAACCTCATCGGGTCGCATACCTTTCCCGTATCGGGACGAAGCTTGATGGTTCTATCCAGAGGAGTCGAGACGGACTTACAGTCGGCCATCCCGAGTTTGAAGAGCATACTCAGCACGTAATGACGTTGGCTGATCAATATGCCTTCGGGGGTACGGATCACTTCGATCCCGAGGAAGTAATGAAGGTCTCCCAGGTCCTTCATGTCGAACGATGCCGCAAGCTGGAGCTTCACGCAGTCGATTTCACCTAGGTCAGCGCCGGTGATGACCAAGTCATCAACATATAGTAAAATACTAACCGGTCCGAGTAGATCTTTCCGGATGAACAGGGAAGAGTCCGATTTTGACGTGACGAAGCCCATCCGACGCAGTTGTTGCGTGATCTTCGCGTTCCAGGCACGCGGGGCTTGCTTCAGTCCGTAAAGGGACTTCTTTAGTCGGCATACTGCCGAGGAGTTCATTCTAGAGTGAAATCCGGGGGGTTGTACCATGTACACCTGTTCCTCAAGGTCACCTTGCAGGAACGCATTCTTTACATCCATCTGATGTAAGTGCCACCCCTTGGCAGCGGCTACTGCGAGCAAAACACGGACGGTGGTCATTTTCGCTATTGGCGCAAACGTCTCATCGTAGTCGATGTTGTGCTTCTGTGCGTAGCCCTTTGCCACTAGTCGAGCCTTGTACCGGTTGACCGAGCCATCGGTGTTGTACTTGACCTTGTACACCCACCTACACCCGATCGGTTTTACCCTTGTTGGTGCGTCAACCAGGTCCCAGGTCTCATTCTCCACCAATGCGTACATCTCTTCCTCCATCGCGACACGCCAATTCGCGTCTTTAGCCGCTTCTGTGTAGCTCTCCGGCTCACGCACTTCCGCTACACGGGTCATGTACGCATAATGATGCGCCATGTACTCGTTGTATCCGAACCGCAAAACAGGGTTCTTCTGGCGGGTAGATCGGCATAATCTCGTATTAGCCGATGTCGAGGCCTTCTCGGTTGACGCGGTCTTCATCTTTAAAGACCTGTCACCGGTTCCCTCAGAGTCGAACACGCGTCGGTCTGACTCGTTCTTATCCGTGCCGGAATCCGACACCTTCTTCTTCCCTTTCTCTTTGCGCGTAAGCCGTCTCCTCGGCTTCCTGCGCGGGGAATGCACGGCCAAGTCTCTAGTACTCGCCGGCTCTTCATCGGACTGGTCGTACCGACTCAATCGTCCAATCGGTCCACTTAACCGGAGTGAAATCGGACTCTCTTCGCGGGTCTCGATTTCGGGCTCATTCGGAGGCATCTCGGCCTCGCTGACCTCATCGTCAGAGCTCGGATTGGAGTCGAGGTTCGTAGTCGGGGGCAAGTACCAGGACGCGGACTCGTCAAACACAACGTTGCGGCTGACACGCGCTTGTTTGGTGCGAGGGTTATAGCACTTATAACCCTTCTACTCGTCCGAGTAACCGACCAAGATGCATGTCTCGGCCTTTGCGTCCAGCTTCCTCCTTTTCTCCTTCGGTATATGCACATACGCAATGCTACCGAACACCCTCAAGTGTCGCAAGTTTGGCTTCATTCCGAAATATAGCTCGTGCGCCGACACTTTGTCTCCAATCCGGTTCTGGATGTATACCGCGGTCCTTACCACCTCGGCCCAGTAGACCTTGGGCAAGCTCTTCTCCTCCAGCATTGCCCGTGCCGCTTCCACAACTGACCAATTCTTTCTCTCGGCCACGCCGTTCTACTCTGGCGTGTATCTACAACTAAATTCGCGGCGAATTCCCATTTGTTGTAGGTAACCGTTGAATTGACCGGAAAAGTACTCTTTCCCGCCATCCGACCGTAGGCACTTGATCTTTCTTCCCGTTTCGGCTTACACGAACCCTTTGAGGTCCTGTAAACAGTCGAAGACTTCGCTCTTCCTCTCAATGAGGTAAATCCACGTGTGCCGCGTGTGGTCGTCGATGAAGGAGACGAAATATCGGCTCCCGCCAAGACTAACGTTTTGTGCCGGCCCCCATACATCAGAGTGTATAAGGTCGAGCTTGTTCCGGCTCCGGTTTCGCTCGTTGGGGAAGGGAACTCGGTGTTGCTTCCCGAGCTGGCAAGCTTCACAAATTTGTGCCTTTCGGCCACGAAATTTGGGCAATCCGAACACTACCTGTTTCGATTGCAGATCTTGAAGCCGTTGGTGGTTGACGTGGCCTATCCGCTTGTGCCACAAGTCGATGTCCGACTCGGTCTTTTGTCCCTTCGCGAACATTGCGGTGCCGCCGTCAGTGGAGTCGAGGATGAACATCCTCCCGTCTCTGCGCCCTTGCGCAATCACATGGCCTTCTTCCTCAATGAAGCACCCGAGGTGTGTAAACCGAACCTCCATCCCTTGGTCGACGATCTGTCCGACCGAGACCAAGTTCTTCGTGATTGTCGGAATGTGCAACACGTTCATGAGTTTCCCTTTCTGCCCGACATGGCTAAGGGGAACTTCTCCGACATTCACAATCGGATGCGGAGTGTCGTCTCCTGTTGCGACTACTCCCAGTTGTATCGGTTTTTCAAGGTACGAGAACCACTCCTTATGGCTCGTCATGTGGTTTGACGCGCCGGAGTCTACGTACCACACCTCGTCCGATCTCGGGGTGCTCTCTTTCATTGAGTTTGCTTCGTGTCTCGTCACGAAGACAGACCCTTCTCCGGCTCTCCCGGAGTCTTCGGCATAGTGCGATCACTGCCGATTTCCCTTGTCGGTATGTCTGGAGCCGTTCCCGGAACCAGTTCTCTCCGAATCGGCGCGCTTCTTCCAGCACTCACTTTCCTTGTGGCCTTTCTTGCCACAGTACCAGCACTCCGTGATGGACTTCCCTTGCCGGTTCTCATCGCTTCGACTCCCCCTGTTTCCGGAGGGTCCGGAGTTGCTGTCGGCATCACTTCGGTGCCTTCTTTCTTGATCTCGTCGGCCGCCTCCATTGCGTGCCGACTCGCCTCGTCCTCCACGTCCACGGGGCCTATCTCCCTCCGTGTATAGCATTCTATTGTCGGTGTGCATGCTCCTCGACACACCCGCATGGTTCTCCTCTACTAGGAGCATCGATTGTAAGTCGAAAAAGGACGGCGTATTCTCCCGGGTACACATAGCCGTTCGGAACGCTCCGAACTTCGACGCCAAACCTCCGAGACAGATCTGGACCATCTCGCTCTCCTCGATGTTCACCTCTATGGAGGCGAGGGAGTCGCAGATATCCTTGATTTTCGAGGTATAGTCTGCCACCGACAAGTCGCGTTGTCGTAGGTTGCTCAACTCCTGTTAGAGCTGAAGCTTCCTGGCTGTGGTGCTCGCGGCGAAAATCTTCTTCAGATTTTCCCACGCACCCTTCGGCGTCTTTGCATCCCGAACATAGCTCAATAGTTGTTCGCCCACACACGACGCGAAGCAGTACAATACCCTGCTCGCCGATTGCTCCCACAACGGGAAGTCTCTGTGTGTCGATTCGGGTGCCGCGTCATTAGCTCCTTCGACATAACTCCAGTAGCCGTGCCCGAGCAGGTACTGGTGCATCTTGTAGGACCAAGACGCGTAGTTGGTTCTGTCGAGCTTCTCTATTGGAAGCGAGCTCGCCATGCCTCTATCCATCGTTCTTCTTGTTCTTCTTCGTCAAGCTGTGTCGGCTGCAGAGAGGTTCTCAACCCTCGCGCTCTGATACCATGTAAAAAGTAACGTGCGGAAGCAAGTATGAAGACCGAATAGAAGGAAGGAAACTCAGGTTTAATGGAGAGCTTGAGCTTACACGGTATACGCGGGAGAGACAGAGAGAGTGAGAGAGAAGACACAAAAAACTATATTCAACAATAATACTCAGTCTATACATAAGGCGTGCTCAGTGAACACTTTTATACAAGTCTTAGAAGGACTGACCGAAGTACTGACAGTACTTCAATGCTCATCAAGAGCTCCTACACTAACTCCCAAATATATTCCTCACGGAATATCTTTCCTAACGATCTCCCGGTTTACGACCTCGGCCTAACCGATCGGTCCCAACCGATCCGGTCCTCGGCTTCTTCAGCCGAACCGGCCGATGTTGAGCTTGTCTCTCAACAACATTCTTTCGGAGCGCTGGAGCCGCGGCAAGTGCTTCCTTCATCTTCCGGACAGACTCCATATGCTCGTCTCTCCACTCGAATTTTCGCCCCTTTTTCAGCAACCCGTATAACGGCTCCGCGACATGAGCGTAATGTGGGATCCATATGTGGTAGAACGTGCACGCTCCCAAGAACCTCCGAACCTCCGTGGCCGAGCTACAGTCGTTCTTCATCGCGGAGATGGCTTCTACCTTAGCCGGAGACAGTTTCTGGGGGTACGGCCCGCATAGGTGTCCGACGACCATGATCTCTGATTGCCCAAAGGCCGATTTTCCCCCGGAGAGGGTGAGCCTCGCGCCCTCCAACCTCAGGAGCACCTTTTCGCAGTCATTGATGTGTGTCGCCACGAATTTCCGGCATCCGTCCAGTCCGATTGTCTCGTCCCTTTCCTCCACCGGGCATCCCTTGATCGGGACGTCATCCAAAAACGGCATGGTGATGTCCGGGATACAATCCCTCAGCACTTTGTTCATTGCGTTCACCATGTGAGCCACCGAGTTCGTCCCTCCTTGCGGCAGGGTACACATCCGTACTAGGCCGAGAGGAGTTCGCATTGTTGTGATGTCTCTGCTCTCTACGGCAAGCTGGAACTGATCGTACCCCGAGTAGAGATCACCGACCGAGTAAATCGACCTTCCGGCGAAGGCCTCCGCAAACTCGTCTATTGTCGGTCTGATTCCTGCGTTTCGAATGGTCACCTTGTTGACCGGCTGCAGGTCTTGAATAAAGCGCAGCGTGCCGTCCTTCTTTGGCACAGTAAACCACCGATTCGAGTATGGGGCACTCGACGGTTCGAGGATTCCCATCTCGACCTTCTGCTTTAACAGCTCCATCAGCTTCGGGATGTGAGCTCTAGGTACTGGAATCGGTTTGAGACTCCACGACACATGCGGTACCGTGAATATCACCATCGGTTCCACGACTGTCGGGTCTACGCACCCAATCTCCTCCGGTGAGAATGCGAAAGCCTTCCCGTGCCTTCCGAGCATTCCCCGAAACCAGTCCTCCTCCGCCGGCAGTAAGAAGCCGCCCCCACCAACCTTGAGCTCCCGTAGCGTTATGTCGGTGAACGTGTGTCCTATGCGGGTTGGATTTCGTAAACTCGGGTCCAACGCAACCCCTTTTATTCGCAACTCGTTGCCCTCCGGCAAGGGAGCCGCGACTAGCCTCACCTTCCGGTCCACAGTCTTGTACCTCGTGTCCACCTGGGCCGTCCGATCCGACTCGAGCCCTCTACTGAACTCCGCGATGACTTCGTACATCTTTTCCGAACATACCGGAATCGTCCGGTCCTCTTTAAGGACTCCTCCGACTACCTCTCGCAGCTCCCCCAAGGTATCGTCGAAAGAGACCGCCTCCACAGCTCCGTTGATTTCCTCTCCAAGGCCGAGGATACCACATGCCCGAAGTTGCTCCTCCGCCCTTTTCTTCTTCTTGCCAACAACGTCGACTATCATACACCCTCCATTGTCGGAGAACCAAAATTTCCTACTTATAGTACAGGTCTTCTTCGCTATCGTACACTTGTGGGGTTTTCCCGGAGTGTCTGGACTATCGCGGCCCCACGCCTTGATAGCCCTCTCTAAAAATCCTCTCGACTTTCGCCCCCGAGGGTCTCGCGGTTCCGCTCATGGTTCGGTCTCACCGTCAGGAACTGGACCGAGTGACGCCCATCCTGGCTCTTGACCCTTGCATAGGCCGAGCCGTTGTCCAGCACCTTGGTCTCCATCCGTGCTGCCATGATGTACGGTTCTCCTAGTATAACTGGATGTGAGGACGTCTCCTGTACGAAGAAGTGCTGGTCAATCTCGACATCGCCGATCTTTACTCGTACATTCGGGCAGGCTCCATGCAGCTCTTCGGTGGCACGCGTCGCTGCACGTATTTTCCACCCGTGCTTGGTGTTGATCAGCCATTTTCCCTTCTTATAGAAGTACATGGACATCAAATTGATTTCTGAACCATGGTCCACCAACGCCACCACCGGTTCATGAACATCTCTGATCTTCACGGGGGTCTCCGTGGTCACTCTGGCCCAGTGCGGCCTCGAATAGTGGCTCTCCACCAACTCGTCTTCCAGCGCCATGTCCTCTATGTGCGTCGTCCGCACCTCCACCGGCTTCTCCGGTTCTGTCTCCGTCGACAGCCTCTTCCTCTTCACCAAGTCTACAATGGAGTCGTGGAACTCCTTCTTGGCGATCCCGAGCACTTCCCTCAGCGACAGTTCCACCTTGTTGTCGAGGATTCGTTCTTCTAGGACCTTTCGTAGGTCCGTGGATCTTTCGATTTCTGTGCCCAGCCGGTACCCGCCCTTCTTGGGATTATCCTGGGCGTCGGTTACACCGGCCTCATTCCGTCTTTGCCCGAATCGAGTTTCATATCGCTGCGAGGGCCCGGCCCCTCCGATTTTCCCTACCCGCTTGTCCTCCACCAGAGCCTCGTAGTTTTGACAAGAGGCTTCGACGAAGCCCGTCTTTTCTTCCACCGGGTCACTCCACCCGGTTATCTCCCGGACCCGTTTTTCCGCGCGGTCCGCCTCTTCTTTCCTTAGCTGTGCGCCGGCGAGACCTTCCAGCATCGTCGGCTAGAACCCGGCTTTGTTCGTCTTCGGGGACTCGCCACCTCCGACCCGAATACCAGCTGACGCCGAGTAGTGGACGGTCTTCGCGTGACGAGCCGCCGCCTCCTCCATCAACCTTTTCATACCCCCTCGCCCGACGTTCAGGTTCAAGGCCCTTCAGGTCTCGCTGGCGTGCACCCGACCGTTCCACAGGTACACCACGTTGCTTCTCATCGCCTCGGCGAAGTCTCCGTAGTCCTTCCGGATGTGCCCAACCGCATCACACCACATGCACCTGTTTTCAGCCAGAGGTCGTCGGTCACGGGCCTGTTCGCCACCATCCCTCCGTGCCTGGGCGATCTGGAGATCCTTTACCATCCGTGTCACCTCCTCCAGAGCTGCTCCCCCGGACGAGCCCTTGACCATGCCGGTTGAAGCCGACCCGGTCTCGAGCCAATCTCGGGTCTCTTCCCTTCGCATTGGTGGTGTTGGCTCGAGCTTCCTTACTGCGACAGAGCCCGCCCTTGTCGATCCTTTGTCAACCCATTCCCGCCGTTTGTCGAAACGGCCACAGACCCTTTTCACCACGGCCCAATCGGCCGTCAGCCCGTCATCAGTCTCCAATAGGAGGCCTACCTGCTCCCGATCCCGCTCGTCAACCGACTTAACAAACAATAGGACACGGCTTGTGTCCAGAACGGTCTGGTCAAGCACTGAGAGGCGCGCGAAGAGTTCCTCAAACTCCCGAAGGAGCACTAACGCGTTCCTTCCTTTGTCAGGGGTCTCCACCCACTCCATGAAGTCCCGCTTCGAAAGTCGAAGCGCATCTTCAAGCCCGTATCTTTCGAGGAGCCGACCTTCGAACTCCTCCCAGGTCCGGCTCTCGGCCCGTACCTCGAGCACCTCCGTATGGATGCCCGGCATCGCCACTCGAGGGAATCCGGCTAGACGCCTCTCTTCCGGAATGTCCCTCATTACCATCTCAGCCCGGTAGGACGCCAAGTAGCTCGTGGCATCCTTCCCATTAAACTGGCCGATCGTACCGACAACCGCCTCGATAGCCCTATCAAGGGCGTCGGTGCCTTCGCGCGCACTCACTATACGGTCCACAGCCGAAGCCATGGCTTCTGCGAAGTCCGACCCCCTCATCTTCTACTCCTCTGCCGCCTGTTCACGTCGGGTTCACCAAATATGTCGCGTTGCTACGCGCGTGCGTGGAGAACAAGGCGGGACAACTGGGGTCTTGGACCGAGGAATAGGTGAGGAAAAGAGATAGATAGATAGATAGATTATATTATCGTCTTCGGAGGTCAAATATGACCTATGAGACCAAAAATATTACATTTCACGTGATATGTGTGAAAGTGAGTAGTGACTCTCGATGTTCAAGAACTTTACCAATGAATGTTGCAATCAAGAGTGCACATTGTGGTTGTGAGAGGAATTCATGCAAAGATTGGGCTCGATCGAAGAGATGTGTAAAGCATGGTCGAATATGATCAAAGGCAGAGCATTGTATCAAAGTGTGAT
Source organism: Azolla caroliniana (assembly GCF_043228905.1). Classification (NCBI taxonomy): domain Eukaryota; kingdom Viridiplantae; phylum Streptophyta; class Polypodiopsida; order Salviniales; family Salviniaceae; genus Azolla; species Azolla caroliniana. Next base: position 12,392,156 of record NW_028230436.1, read on the forward strand.
ACTCAGACTAGCGAACTTGTTTAGGGCAAAGTGCGCATAGCCGACCACTCTCATCACTTGTACCCCAACGCCCTGTTTCACATCGCAATGCATGTGAGCTAAGTCGCATGGAAGCAATGGTTCGAATGGAAGATAACGGTATGGGCTCTAACATGTATGGATGTGTACGATTTCCCCGTTCCGCGAAGAATATGGTTTTGTAGTTAGGTGCAACATGTGTAGTATAATGTGTGAAGCGTGAGCCTCCACATTTGTCCCATGTCATGATACATTGGCGTTGCAAAAATGCCTCATTTACAGAGGAATCTAATGATGCATCATGAAGCAAGTGTCTCGCATCCCATCTACCAAACCATTTTTCTATATCTTGCATCCAACCGGAACACAAAATTTTGCTTTTATGCGTCTTTTGGATCTTTTTGCTTGCTTCCCACGCAATTCTAGGAAGTCGATGTGAGGGACTTTTTTGAACCTTAAGCATGTATTCAACAACCCTTTCCATGGCCATGATCTCAATGGGAAGCGATCCCGTCTCAAGGAGGAGGAGGGTGTAGGGCGTTTGTTTCTTAACTTGTAGAAACTTGGTAAGAAAATGCTTTTGGACATTTTCAAACTCTTTCCACATAGATTTAGGGATGCTACCACCCCATACTTCCACCCCATAGAGAAGCACCGGTGTCACCAAAGTGTCGAAAAGATATTTCTTGAGGACCCAACACTTAATATCTCCAAGATTGCATGTGTTCTCAAATGCATAGTATGCTCGCTTGCCCGCCTCTAAGCGGCGTGTAGCACATTCATTCCATCTATGATTTGAAGGAACTTCAAGGCCAAGATATTTGAAGCTTTCTACACATTCAAGTGGCTCATTGTTGTACATAATGCATGGTTTATCTCTTTTTTGGCTCTTCACAAGCATAATCTTTGTTTTAGAGCTATTGACACTTAATTTAGTATGCATGCAAAATTTTTCCAATGCCTTCATAAGCTTTTGTGCATCTCCTAAAGTATTTGCAAAAAGCACTACATCATCTGCATATAGCAAAAGCATAATCACAACATTCCCAATGGCAACTTCTTCAACACATTCTTCCTTTGCAAACTTGGTAACCATTTCTTCCAATTCATCAATGCATAGACCAAATAGTGTTGGTGAGAGTGGGCATCCTTGCTTAACACCAATAGTGCTTTTGAAAAAATCTGAAAGTTTACCTCTCATGCGCACACAACATATAACCTTCTCATAAATTCGGGAAATTGCAAGCATATATTCACTTGGCACCTCAAGTTCTTCCATTCGCCTCCAAAGATGCTCACGAGGTACCATATCAAAAGCTTTCTTGAAGTCTACAAAGCAACAATATAAACCTTTACCTCTAAGGCGACTTTCCTCCGTTAATACTCGAAAGGTGATAAGGTGATAAATGGTGCTATGGTGTTTCCGAAAGCCAGCTTGTCCATAAGCTCTCTTACCACTTTTTTCAGCCCATACACTTATCTTTGATTCCATTATACATCCAAATAGTTTTGCCATTAATGAGCCAACCATGATGGTTCGATAGTTGTTTACATTATTTATATCTCCACCTTTATGTAAAGGTTTGATCCAATTTGTAGTCCAATCGTACGGCATACCATGTTGCAATGCATCATTAAACATATCGCTTATCCATATATGTGCTTCCTTTCCCGTCCATTTGAGCATTTCAGCCTTTATACATTGAAGATCGCTTGCCTTTCGAGAGGCCAATTTCTTAAGTCCTATGCATATATCTTCAATTGTAAAGAAGGGAGGCATATGTGAAAGAGAACCATAACACATCATCTTTCCAGCAAGAGATAACTCATATAAATTCTTACAATGCATAGACAAGTCGTGAAGAGTTAAGTCACCATAACTCTCAACACGTTTTCCCTTTAGATTTCCCCAAAATTTAGCACATGCATGTGCTTTCTCTTGCGTTTGGATAAGTTGTTGAGTAACTTCCCATATTCTTCTCTTTCTTTGAATAAGCCTTTTATACTCATGCAAATGCTTTTGGTAATTCTCTTTATCCTTAACTACATCCAAAACCATAAGGCACTTTCGAGCTTCATGACATTCTTTATCAAACCATTTTTTCCTAAGTTTCTTGGTGCATTTCCAAGATGTGCGATTGGTCGAAAAACATTTGTTTGTACATGAGAGAATGACTTTCTTGAAAGCTTCCCATTTGCATTCTAGTGTGGCACCATGTTGTATCTTTGTCATTTGTAACATATCCTCAACCATCTTGGAATACATGGGTGCTCGCTTAAGGTTCATGCTCAAGTGCGGTTGTTTATTATCTTCAATAGCCTTCTCACAATCAAAGGAGGGAGGCCGTTTCACCCGTTTACATCACATTAATTCTCTGTCCTTTCGGACAGAGATACTCCTCGATTTCCCTTATAGAATATTGCTACCTAGGATTTAACCTTTGTGCCTACCTATCTACTATACGACAAGGGACGTGCCCACGTGTAAGGGCCGGTTCGCACACACTATACACGGTGTCGTGCCTTTCGGCTCCGGATCATTTGCGTGAGTCGGGTGGGAACCGCTGGGGTTTTGGACTAGGAAGAGGAGAGTTTTAAGGCTAATCTAGTTATGAATATGAATAGATTATAAGAAAGAGATATAGAAACTTGTGAATCCCACAAGTATAATTGTTTTAGTTTATCTAAATCGTAGTAATAAATTGAAATAATTTAGAATAGATTAGAGTAGATTGAGAAAAGAGATCAAACCTTGTGAATCCCACAAGTATTACATTAATCAATATTTATGTAAGAATATGAATTTAGATTGAAAGAGATAGATTATCTTAAACTTCGTGAATCCCACGAGTATATTTTATTAATTGGTGTTTTAGGAAATATATCCAATTTCCCAAATATTTCACACACCTATTACATTGTGCTCCCCATCCTTATGTAGTGATGGGAGAGACTAAGCATAGCTACATGCTTTTTTCTAATATGTTCATGCACACTAAATGTGCATGTGATGCTTTTCTAATCCTTGCTTTTATTTGCTAAATATAGTGCTCATGCACGCTAGATGTGCATGAGTCACTTTTTAGTTGCTTGCGTTTTTCTATAAAATATTGACGCACTCTAAAAATACATGATTTACCTTTTAATAAAGGTAGGCGCAAATAAAGCACTTATAGTTATTAAATCTATTTATAGAACACTAAAGATAAGGTAGCATAATGGTAAAGTTGAGATTTGGCTACGTGGAGGTACATGGTTCAAATCCTGCCCTAAGCACGTGATAAATATCTTGATATTCTTATTTTATTTATTGGTGATAAATATCTTAATATTCTTATTTTATTTATTTATATGTAATTAAATCGGTTATATTATTTTTACTTTTTCACGTAGTGTACGAAATACACTACGACAACGGTTTGCGCCTAGGGACAGTTTTCTTCACGACAACGCGTAGAAACACGACATCGACTACAATGAGACGTTTGCGCCGATCGCGAAAATGACGACCGTCCGTGTTTTGCTCGCGGTAGCTACGGCAAAGGGGTGGCACTTACATCAGATGGATGTAAAGAATGCGTTCCTGCAAGGTGAGCTTGAGGAATAGGTGTACATGGTACAGCCCCCCGGATTTCACTCCGGAACGAACACGTCGGCAATGTGCCGATTGAAGAAGTCCCTTTACGGACTGAAGCAAGCCCCACATGCCTGGAACGTGAAGATCACGCAGCAACTGCGTCGAATGGGCTTTGCAACGTCAAAATCGGACTCTTCCCTGTTCATCCGGAAAGGTCGACTCGGTCCGGTCAGTATTTTACAATATGTTGGTGACTTGGTCATCACCGACGCCGACCTAGGAGAAATCGACTGCGTGAAGCTCCAGCTTGCGGCATCGTTCGACATGAAGGATCTAGGGGATCTTCATTACTTCCTCGGGATCGAAGTGATCCGTACCCCCGAAGGCATATTGATCAGCCAACGCCATTATGTGTTGAGTATGCTCTTCAAATTCGGGATGGCCGACTGTAAGTCTGTCTCAACTCCTCTAGATAGAACCGTCAAGCTTCGCCCCAATTCCGGAAAGGTATACGACCCGACGAGGTTCTGACAAATTGTCGAAAGCCTTATCTACTTGACAATCACCCGACCCGATCTTAGTTATCCGGTTGGGGTGATCAGTCAGTTCATGGCGCGACCTACCGAGGAGCACCTTCAGTGTGCGCAACGCGTACTGCGGTATGTAAGCGGCACTAAGGACCGGGGATTGCTATATCGAATTGGTACAACCTCGCAGTTGGTTGGCTACACCGATGCTGATTGGGCTGGCAACGCCGCCAATCGCCGATCCACGTCCGGATACACGTTCTCTCTTGGGAGTGCTGCGATAGCGTGGAGCAGTAAGAAGCAGCCGACAATTGCATTGTCGAGCACCGAAGCTGAGTATCGAGGAGCGGCTGTCGCGACATGCGAAGCCATATGGTTGAAGTGGCTACTTAAGGATCTGCAGGTGGAGGTGTCCGATCCAACGACTATCTACTACGACAACCTCAGCACATCCAACTCGCCAAGAAACCTGTTTTCCACGCCCGGACTAAGCACATTGAGGTGCACTACCATTTCGTCCGTGAACGTGTTCTCTCCAGTGAAGTCAAACTTCAGTATGTTCCGACGGATCGGCAGACCGCCGACATCTTCACCAAGCCTCTTGGTCTGGACAAGTTGCGACAATTCTCGGGAGCGCTTGGGTTGCGTCACCTCAACGTGCCAAACTTGAGGGGGGGAGATGTCCACGGAAGGGGGAGAGAAGACCGCGACGCCGAGTCGGATGACGAATTCAACTTCGGATCGACTGAAGAAGCTGAGGGCGGATCTGCGGAAGAGTCCAAAAGCGGACATAAGGGGAGAAGCCGAAAGAAAGAGCCGAAGCCAACCAAGCATGGGGGAGATGACGCCGTCAAGGGCGAGAAGACCGAAGACGAGTTGGAGATAGCCAACTCAGACGAGAGCGAAAACCGATCGGAGGTAGCCGAGTCGGTTCAGATGTTTGATTCGGATACACTGAATCAATCGAGGGCCAAGCGGAAAAGAAGGCAACAGGAGAAGCGCCAACACCGTGACAGCAAGGGAGCTGTGAAGGGCTGTGGGAGCAAACAAGCCGACCGGAAGGGTTGAAGCGCGCGGAGTCGAACAGGCCGAGGAGCGCGAGCGAGGCGTGGAGCCAAGAGGAACCGGAGCGATGATCCAGAAGATCCCGAAGAGCCTCAAGTTGAGCTTGAGGGGGAGTGTTGAGAGACAAGCTCAACATCAGCCGGATCGGCTGAGCAAGCCGAGGACCGGATCGGTTGGGACCGATCGGTTAGGCCGGACCGGTGCGTAAAACGGATACGCAAACTGGTGCATAACGAGAGGCCGTATCGGTGTGTAAACCGAAAGGCCGTTAGAGAGATATTCCTCGTAAGGAATAGTTTTGGGAGTAAGTGTCAAGGCTCATTTATGAGCAGTCAAGTACTGTCAATACTTGTGTCAGCCCATTGTCAGGGCTTGTATAAAAGGTGCTCACTGAGTACGTTGTATACACAGAGAATTAGTTTTTTGAATTGAATTTCTTGTGTATTCTCTCTCTATCTCTCCCGTGTACTGTGTATACTCAAGCTCTCCATTAAACCTGCATATTTTTTGTGTGTTTGGTTTTCTATTGCTTTTGCACATAATCTTTTACAATAACCATCCAAGAGACTCAACGGAACAATGATACATAAGATTAGTAGTCACTTGTAACAATGGTGTTTGACACCTTAAACTCCAATCAATCCACAGTTGTTCTCCTGTTTGTAGAGGTAAGGGACCTTGCATCAATGTAATATTTTGTAGTTGTTGCCAAATAAACCCATAATTAGGCGGGATGCGTAATAATTGACATGCTTCAGTAAACTCCAAAATTCTTTGAGATGGAACCTCAACTATATCTCCCGCCTCTTTGACCCCCAAACGAAACAAACGATTAAATTGAGAACACAATCTCTCCTTTTTTGGCCAACATAATAACCAAGAAGACACGAGTAACTCTTTTTGCAAAGAGTTACAATGCTCTCTACTAGATGATGGTTTCCATACACATAACAAGAGTGCTTCTTGCCATGAGGAAACTAAGTGTTGAACACATGAAGAACCCGGAATCCTAAGTGAAATACATCCATTCAGTAATTGCCACCATGAAGCCTTAATCATTGTCCTCCCATGTGTTAAACCCTTGTTCTCAATGAAATATCGAACAATAGATATCTGTCACAGAATGTGAATATCAAGGTTTGAACTTGTGACCTTCAAACAATGGTCTTACACTTCAACCATTGCACCAACTCATTTTCATTAATAATTACATTTTCATATTATTATTATTCAAGAACTCTAGAGCACTAGACACATTAGATGACCGCCAAATGGCATGCACCTTGTACGCCAAGTGGTGCACAACATATATACCAAATGGCGATCATGCACATTCTGATGTACAGTATATAAGTCGAAGATCTACTTAGTGTTGAACCATTCCGGTTCAACACCAGTCTTCAGCAACCTTGTAATCTCGGTTTCCGGTAATAGAAATTCTTGTATTTTTGTCTTGTAAACGTCTTCTCGTTTGTTATTATCTTCTTTTCTTCGAAATCGACCTTGTCTTCGAAGCTTGGGTCGCGACAGTTTGAACTGGAATGGTTCAACACTAAGCAGATCTTCGACTTATATACTGTACATCAGAATGTGCATGATCGCCATTTGGCATACATGTTGTGCGCCACTTGGTGTACATGGTGCATGCCATTTGGCGGTCATCTAATGTGTCTAGTGCTCTAGAGTTCTTGAATAATAATAATATGAAAATATATTTATTAATGAAAATGAATTGGTGCAATGGTTGAAGTGTAAGACCATTGTTTGAAGGTCACAAGTTCAAACCTTGATATTCACATTTTGTGACAATATCCATGGTTGTGAGTTTGAACATGTGTCTTGTAATAATGAAAATCTACGAGCCATCATATGCATAGATAAGTTCAATATTCCACCCCCCCCCCCCAATCGCTTAGGGGTTGCTAGATGATTTCTTCACTTCTTCTTCCCTTCTCCACTCTTGCGTTTTTTCCTCCCTCCCTCTCTCTCTCTCTCTCTAATCACTTTGAAATCTCAAAGTCTAACCTAATCATTGTATTTGGTCCAACCCTTGCAATTAACTTCATGAACTAATCAAAGCTTAACTAAGTTGGTGATTTCTTGTATTTTCTCTTTTTGAATGAGTATTTGCATCATGTTGAAGTCTCATATAGTTAAGAAACTATTTCTTTGTGTGAGCGTGACTAAGTAGGAGATTAGAAATAGAGTTAAATTGAGTAGTTATTTTAACATTAGACGATCAAGAATCATACACACCCGCTATTGTTTGTTTCACCAGCCAAAGGGTAGATGATGGTACCTTCTTGCACATCGGCCTTAATGTGGTTCTCTAGGAAGAATTCCCAAGCGAGAAGTAGTTACTAGCAAGAACCCAAGCGGAAATATCATGTGATAAAAGGTTTTTCCTAATTCCAATGTCTTCCAAGAGGAGGAAAAGGTTCCTCTTAGCGATGTTCTACCTAGAATGTGCTTGCTCAATCCTTTTATGTAATGTCTCTCTATGCATGCCTTGCACATATTCGATGTGTGACCATACATAGTACTCTTACTTGCTATTATTCAATATTGACATTACCAACCAACACATATTATATTGTTAACTATACAATGTTTACCATTGGTTCATATACCTTTCATTTGTCCTTATCATGTCTTGTCTCCTCCTTTGTCTTTCTTTGCCTGAAACTGCACACCTTATTTCTCTCTTAGGGTCATATTGAATCAATATAAAAGTCTATGAACATAATTTTGTTCTTCTCTTTAGTGGAAAAACTATATGACAATTTCCTAAGACAAAGGTTTTTGGCAAGACATTTTTTACGAATCATAATATTTTGTAAGGAATATGTATATTGCCAAAAATGTTAATACTTTTATTGTCTATGAATACAAGTAAATTGATACAACAACTAATGGCACAATGTTTTACAATGTAAATTAAGTGTAGCATCACACATGTAAATGTAATGCTCACATTCATTATCTACAAAGTGGAGGATGTTGCATTAGCCATGAGAATACTTTTGAAGGACAATGGGTGAACACGTCTACACCTTTTAACGCACAATATGCAACATAAGGCATCCAATTTTTGACTTTGACTCCTCTATCATACATGTGCCAATTATAAAAGGAAGGCTAATGAAAATGAGGTATGAAGTATGCTTGATGTTGAGCAAAAATGATTTATATCTATGCTTGGTCAAAAAGGGATTCCCCAACCTTTTAAAAAAGAGCTTTACTCAAACATTTGATATTTTACGTTCTGATTCCTAAATACAACTCTTACAACGAACAGACGATATTGATGTCCTTCCTATGGTTGAAATAGACACATGTGCAATTATGCCTCTCATGTTAGCTTAAGTAGATTCTCCCCTTTATTACGTACACAAAAGCAATCCCATGGTTTAAGAGGCAGGCAATTTTCCAAAGAGAGAGATGATGTTTTCACATTCATAAGAGATAAGGCAGATAAATAGATCTAAGGTGTGGTTTAATCAATACCGCTAGACAAAAAACTCGATAGAAGACATAGACATTCCAGTTTTCTGGAGAGTTCCACAAGGTTGACTGATATGAGTCCGGATCATTTTAGAAGAAGAAGACAATCTCGGAATCGAGTGAGTGTTCGAATCCTGGCAAACTGCTGACCAAACTCAACATGCCTAGAATCAAAAGCCCAATTTTACAATTTATTGACTCATTTGATTATGGTTTAATCAGTACCGCTAGACAAAAAACTCGATAGAAGACATAGACATGTATGGGACTGCAAAAAGGGATTGAGAATTCCAGTTTTCTGGAGAGTTCCACAAGGCTAATTGATATGAGTCCAGATCATTTTAGAAGAAGAAAACAATCTCAGAATCGAGTGAGTGTCCGAATCTCGGCAAACTACTGACCTAACTCAACATGCCTAGAATCAAAAGCCCAAATTTACAATTTATTGACTCATTTGACTCCAGATCATTTTAGAAGAAGAAGAAGAAGACAATCTCGGAATCCAGTGAGTGTCCGAATCCCGGCAAACTCCCAACCAAAGTGAGCATGGCCGGAATCAGAAGCCCACTTTTATAATTTCAGCATAAAAGTATATCCATTTATGTAATGCATATTATTCTTTCGACATATACCCTCCCATTATTTATTTATTTCGTAGTAGTTCCTGTTCGCCTTTCTCACCAAACCCTAATTCCCCATCATACCAAACCCTAATTTCGTTTCTCAGCTTCCCCGAACCCTAATTCTCTGTAGTAGTGCGAGAGAAAGGGTTGTGAGAGAGAGAGAGAGAGAGAGAGAGAGAGAGAGATAGGAAGGGAAGGGAAATGGGGTGGATGCGTGCCATCTTCACTCATTTCGACATTTTTGGAGGGTAAAAATCATCTGTCCTGTTTCTCTGATTCTGTTTTTGGTTTTCACTGTGCTGCTATAAATTTGAATGCATTCTCAGGGTTTTCTCTGTGTTGCGAGAATTTTAATTTATTATTAGGGTTTCACTGTATTGTTAGGACTTTCAATATGCTATGTGAATTTTCATCGCATTGTTCGGGGTTTCACTGTAATTTTACGGCGTCCACTGTATTTTTAGGTTTTTTTGAAAAATAAACTGTATCCTACATTTATGACTAGGATTTTGTTCAGAAATGAGCAGTGAAGTTTTTGTAACCAGAAGTATTATTCAATTATTATAGGGTTAGTTTCAATAAGAATCTACATCATACATTTTCTGTGTTATGCCATATCTTCACTGCATTGCTAGGGTTTTCACCGTGATATTGATGTTAGGGCATTATCTTGCTATATGTTAATATACAAAAGGTTTTATTCAATGATCTAACACGTTTGGATTCTCTAACATATGCATGTATTTTTTCTTTCTATTTTGGTCTTATTTTGCAGACCCATTGTGATGCTGCTTTATCCATTGTAAGTTTATTAATGCACTAGTGGCTTTACTTGGGGTCTCTTGTCTATTCATATGCATATACAGCTCATTTGTTTTATGTTTCGGTCAGGTATGCATCGATTAAAGCCATTGAGAGCCCTTCAAAGCTCGACGATCAACAATGGTTGACCTATTGGATAATCTATTCATTTGTTACCCTAGTCGAGTTGACATTCTGGCAGTTATTTTCCTGGTAATTTGTAGTTTTATTTTAAACCCAGTGTTCTTCTTATCCCTTGGTGATGCATTCACATGTACATATATGTATGCAGGCATTTACCATATGTGTGCACACAGATGAATGCAAATGTGTATGCTTGCATGTGTATTCCTGTGTTTGTATGCGTGCATATATGCATGTGTGCATGTACCCATATGTATGTATGTCATGAATTGTATGTGCATAGTTTTGTTTGTGCTCAGTTTTTTCATTTGTAACCCACTCTCTTGATTATGAGTTAAATCTGGAGGCTAGAGATTGGCCCCTTTATGTGTTGATGATTTTATTTGTGGGTAATCTAGATTACAATGGCATGAGCATTAGATCTGTAGTTATTGCCTCATAAGCTACTTCGACGGATCGCTTTTTACTATGGAATACCTTTTCTAATAAAAGATTGAAGTTTTATAGCTGAATTATTGTGGCCTCAAGCTACTTTCTCATCTCATGAGGCCTATGTGCAATTTGCTAGGATACCTTTTTGGGGAAAACTAAAGTTTTTTGCTGCGTGTTGGTTGGTTCTTCCCCAATTCAATGGTGCAGCCTTCATGTATGAATGCCTTGTGAAAAAGAAGCTCTTTAAGCAGACCTTGAACAAGGACAACGGTGGCTTACATCGACTTGAGAAAATGATTAGTCCAAGTATACAATCATCTTTGCGCAACTTCATTGATAGCAATGGCGAGGATGCTCTTCAAGATTTGATTGCATCGGTACATCCTCTTTTTTGTCATATGAAAATAGTTATAGGAAAAAAATGCTAGAACACCTAAAATTTTGGAGATTTGCCAGAGTAAACTGCAAGTGTTTTGAATGAAGTATCAGAACCCCCCCCCTTTGGGTAAGTATTTGGGTAATTTTTGACATCCTAGTGGTATTTGGCTAAGTATCCAAGACTTTAGGTGTATTTTGGAAAATACCTAAAACATTAAGTATATTTACCCATATATCTACGAGTTATCATGAAGGATGTTGATATTTCTGATCTTACTATATAGATATAAGAAAATGTTTGTATTGTCTAAATAAGCATCAGCGGCTGCTAAATCCACATCCATCCTTTTATTTTATCTCTCTTGTTAACTGACAATTTTGTGCATATTGTGTCTAGGGAAAGAAAGAAGCTCGCAAACACTGGCGTTGACCAAATAAGGAGGGTTATTATTAACCATGTTTTTGCTTAATGGGTGTTGGCATCAGCTAAAGAGTCACTACATTGCATTGTAAATGAGCATGAGGGAAATCTTGCTATGGTCAATACTCTTTTTCTGTTTTTATAGTATTGTATGTGCCTAAATCTGGAGTTAGAAGTTCTTCATTATGTACTTTCTTATTTGTTTTGTATCTTTGGAGGGGAATTCAAATGCATTGTATTCCCTTTGACTCTCCTTACTCTAGAGAACCCACATATGTGCATATACTAGTTGGTTAGACAAAATCTTAGTGCCAGCCAATTCTCAGTGTTGGAACTTCACACTAGTTTCATACTAACTCGTCGCCCTTTGATGTAAAAACCTCTTGTTAACCTTCTTTCTGTCTTAATAAATTATATGATGGTTTTTGTTGAAACGTATGTTTATGGATGTCTGTGTGTCACCCATCTCAAAACCATGGAAAATTCTATGAGGAAAATTTATTTTGTGGGACAATTTTTCAAAATTATTCTGTAGGGCATGCTTTGTCATACCAGACTTTTGTCCTGAGCTCGGATTAGTGATCTGGTGAAGAATTGTCTCTGATGATGAAGTTTCTCTCATCTCTTCTCTTCCCCATTCTCTAATTCTATCTGATTAGAGATTATACCATGAGTTAATTAGAAACCTCTACTAAGGGACCCCTGAGGGATACCCCCCCTGGCCCCTCCCCATTGGGAAACCAAAAGTGAAAACATTGAAATGGAAAATAGCGGCAAATAATTAGATTCCAGAAACCCTAATTATTTCAGGATTTGCTTTAAGCCTAATCCTTCTGAAAATCAATGTAATGCCTCCAAACCTTTGGAAAACCCTTATTTTGTGATAATGATAAACCCTGTTGATTCCCACATTCATCTTAGACACTGGATGGTGAATGGCCTCAATATGTTCATTTTCAGACCATTAAACCCGTACATTTAGTGGCTCGATGATAGAACAGCTGTTAATGGAGCTCATGATAGAACCGTAAAGATTTGGAACCAACAGAGGCTATGCTGTGAATACCCTGATATTGCTAATTAGTCATTGTAGTTCCTTAACCTTGTTGTGCTCAGATTGGTCTTTAATTTGATTTAGACGCATGTATGGTACTGTAAGTTTTAGGGATGTGAAAGGTGGAGAAGTTGATCAAAAAGATTGTGGCACATGGACTAATTACAACCTTGGTTTACATATCGAGGAGTTGTGGGATGTTTCTTACCAGTGGAAGAGATAATCGGCATAATCTGATCAATGTGTGAATAATAGAAATAATGGCCTATTTTAAAGCCCACAATCATGGGGGTATCGAGCACGTGGGGTGTGCACTATAATTGGAACAATTAGAAATGAATGAATAGACAGGAATCCTAATTAAATATTTAATGTAGATAAAATGATACATACATAGAGAAGCTTTAAATCAACCCGGTTTTTGTTGTGCTACCTATGTAACATTAAAGCATGATCATCAGGTAGTTTGGTAGCATTAAACCATGCTCACCTAGTGATGAGGTGTGCTTGATGACCCAACTTTTAAAGACAGAAAAAGGAAAAGAGAGAAATATTTTCTTGTGTTTTGTATATACAAGATGAAGAGTTTAACATTTTCAAAATGGATCACCATCAACAGGAATGAGGGAAATCAACATGGGCAAAGTAAGAAGTTCGAAGAAATAAATATTGTGGCCCCAAAGTTTTGCCATAGCGTGCTATTTCAAAATGTCATAAAAGAACTCTAGACCTTGTTTACAAGGAAGACAGGAATAGGGGTATTGTGTAGACATTGAAAATGTTGAAAATGAGGTGAAAAGTTTGTTAGATGCGCCATTTACATTTGTTCATGTAATGTTTATGTTTGTCGGAGACAGGAAAATAGCAATAGCTATCAAAATGATCAAAATTTGGGAACAAATAATAGAATGTTGGCTCATAGGAAGGTCATTCGTCTAATTCTTTAAAAGAAAACGAATGTGTTCAAGCTAGGTTGAATAACGAGTACACGATCTCTACATAGTCCACAATACCCAAGTTCTTACGAAAGTGAAAGATTATTCATATTACAAATGGCATAGACCCAAAGGGAATTTCATGAAGAAAAGAAGCCATTTAGAGAAGAAGACTAGCGACAATGAGTACGAGAACAAAATCACATAGAAAATGGGTAGTTGGGAATCTCTTATGTTATGTTTCTAGAATCAGTGGGTGTGGCCACAATTAAACAACATGGGAAGAGACTGAAATGTAGCATTAATAACTAAAAATGATCAAAATTTGGGAGAAGCTCCCTAACGATCACAAATAGATATGAGCAAATAATAGAATGAAGAAAAAATGAGTGCGTTCAAGGTAGTTTGAATGACAAGTACACGATCTCTATACATATAGCCCACATATACCCAAGTTCTTACGAAAGTGAGAGATTATTCATATTACGAAAATGACATAGACCCCAAAGGGGATTTCATGAAGAAAAGAAGCCATTTAGAAAAGAAGACTAGCGACATTGAGTATAAGAACGAGATCTCATAGAAAATGGGTAATTGGGAATCTCTTATGCCATGTTTCTAGAATCAACGGGCATGGCCACAAACAGACAACATGGAAAGAGACAAAGGTGTCGCATTAATAAATTGAGACGATAGTTTGGGCAGACAGACTTCATGCACACCTTGAAATCCATACAAGACGGGAATGAGGCAACTTGTTGACAAGAAAGAAATATTAAGGTATTCTAAGATCAAATTTGGTCCATGAGACAATTGGTATACAATAAAATGGAGTATGCAGATTGATTGACTGATCGATTCAACAAACAGGGTGTGTGGGTTCTTCGCGTCCCCTCGGTCTAGTGAAGGAAGGTGTTGAGCATTTCATGAGTCAAGGAGACCAAGGATATATGTATAGATATGGGCCGAGGAAGACCGGAAAAGAGACCAAACAAGAAGAGGCATATAATGTATGTATGTATATGTATTGGAATTTGGGGCCGAGGAAAAGACCAGAAGAGAAGGACCCCCCCCCAATGATAATAAGCATATTATGTATGTACAAGACCTAGAGATATACACATATGTATAAAGAAGAGATGTAGAGAGAGAGAGAGAGGAGAGAGACAGAGACAGAGAGAGAGAATCTCTCTCTCTCTCTCTCTCTCTCTCTCTCTCTCTACATCTCTGTCTGTATCTCTCCCCCATGTATGTATGTATGTATGTATTTAAACCGTGCGTGCCCATAGCAAATTGAGAGCGAGAGCGAGAGTAAGTAAGTAAGATAGACAGATAGACAGCATTTGGGGTGCTTTCCATTCTTTCCTTTCGTTTTCCTCTTCCTCTTCCTCTTCCTTACAGGAGAGGGATGAATTTTGATCATGATGGTATGGAGATTGATCATGATGATTCTGCTTCAGAGCTCATCATTCTTGGCTCGGGATGCTCTTCCGGCGTCCCCAGCCCCCGATGCCTCATCTCGCCTCATCGAACCCCTTGCGTCGTCTGCCACAAGGCCATCGTCGCACCTCTTGAATCCAACCGTAATTACAGGTATGCCGTGCTCTCTCTCTCTCTCTCTCTCATTCTCTTTCCATGTTCTCGAGTAAAGGTTGTGCGTTGTGAGAGATAAGATGATAAAATGTGTTTTTGTGATAAGTTTTATGATTGTGAATTATCATGTGCAAGCGCGCGCGCGTGCACATGATAAGTTCATCATTAATTAGATCATCACGCATGATCTGTGGTAGTGTGGTATAAGTTTATCATTGAGTGATTGCCATCTACTGCCTGCCAATTACAGGTCAGCAGTATTCAGTTATGACATTCAGCCTGTTAGATGTGCATGAATTAAGTGAAAGTATTGGCAGAACAGAATAAAACAGTATGTATAGAACAAGCATGGATAGATCAAAATTACAAAATAGAATGACAAAACATGTATATAAGCAACTTTTTGTTTTGCTATTTTCCCCTCATTCTGGATTTCTGTGTTGAAATCCTCCAATCATACTCCAAATATTTTTTTGCAATAGAATTTGACATTAGTTTGGTCATGCATTTACTCTTAAGAGCTTTTTTCTTTGACTTGACTACTATTAGAATCATTCAGAAGTTGTTAATTATTGTTTAACATATTCTCTTTTTGCATTAAGACAAGTTTCATTTGAAAAAATTTCCATTTTAGATGTAATACATCTCTTCTTATCAAATTTCGGGATGATGATGGCCAACGAAAATTTATTCAGATTGATGTTGGGAAGAACTTCAAAGAGCAAGTGCTACGCTGGTTTATAGCATATCAGATTCCACGTCTGGATGCTGTAAGATTCCTTACTCTTCATGTGTCAAGAAAGAACTCCTAAATTTCATGTGGTTTGATTTTCCAGGTGAAATCATTGTACTATTACTCATGTTTAGGAAGGTGAAGTGCTCAAAGAACTCATTGCATTATCATCTCCTTCATTTGTGAAAAGCTAATAAACATTTTCATATGATTGCCCAAATCAGAGTATCTGAAATGAAACTATTTCAGCAAAAGCGAAATATTCTGGGCGAAACATGTAGGCACTGCAATTTACTTCGAAAATAGTACACAATTTTTTTCTCTATTTCATGCAAGTTAGGTTGCTCTTATAAATTCTTCTCATGCTATCCCCCAGACTTCTGAACTTAGAACCCTCATTCAACTTGATGCTCCTTCAATTGTACCCTCTGCTTTCTCTCCCAACCAAAATGTATGGATTTGGCCAAGATATATGAGAAAAGCAAGCCAAAAATGGAAGGGGTTGGTTTTCCGATTCAGAAAAGCCCTCATTCAAAAATTCTATACATACAAGATGGAGAAATATTGAATCTACTCGTGTAGCTACTAGAAGCCTTTATAATGCAATAATAGGAGCTATCTGGACTTATGTCAATAACATTATTTCTTTCTTTACAATAGATCAGACAATAGCAATGTGTTGTGTGCGCGTAGGTCACGACCATTTGGACCATTCCCTCATCACCCTTATCATTATCACCCGTTGCCAAAGGGGCTTCCCTTGTTTCATAGATCTCTCCATCTTGGACTGACCCATGTTGGAGATTTTTTGAAGACAAAAATTTCAGTCTACCTAAATCTAGAATCTTTAGTTCTTAGACATATAGATTCTTCAGTATTATATGTTTTATTGTATCTATTTTTGGTCGGTTGTTCTCAAAGACAAGAAATCATTGTAAGATCGAACCTCTTGTTTGGTCTTGTAGGCCATTTTCGCCTCTTAAAAGACATTACTATAGCTTTCTAGCTGCCTCTACATCATTTCAGAATCTTAATCTATCCAGAGTCTTAAACATAGTTACATTTTCTTATCCAAATTTGAACTACACATAGCAAACACTCACAGAGAAGGGAATTGAGAAGATTCAATCCAATACATTGGTCGTGCCCAAGATTGGCATTCACATATGTATATCTTTATTAAATATACTTGAAATCAGCAGCTGCAAAGAGATGAGAATCCCCAGACAAACAACTGATTCTTACTATTACCAAACTATCTGGATACCCGAAGAAACTTTAGCCACTGAAACACAAATGTCTGAAATCTGTGGACAGTTAACCAGAAACAAGTTTCTCTTGCACAAGAGGGACTGTATTTAGGCTCAAGAGAGCTGGATGCTGATTTTGTGCAGCAAAAACGATTTGCAACAAGTGCTTGTAGGCCCAGTCAAACCCCGTTATTTAGTTGCTTATTTTTTTTGCAACTGATTAAATATGTAACTAGCATTACTGATAGGTGGAATTGTGCCTAAGAGTGGTGATGATTGTGCTAGTATGAAGCACATGAATCCAGCATCAATTGTAAAGAATATCTTGATTAGTTGTTAGGAGCACATCTTAGGCTGATAGCCGTGTAATACTATCCGTTAATGCAGTGCATTGTGAAAAGTGGAGAAAAATATGATCGCTATGACAACTAATCACATCACTATCTTCCTTAACCCTTGCTAATCTCGCCTATATGATTGGTCATGAGTGCATCTGATTCATTGCTGTCACTTATTCAATATAGGATCCCATCTGGGAAGGATCTTCATGATCAATACAACTATTGAAAATTAGTCAGTGGCACAAGGTTGGCAGAATGAGACAAGGTCGAGTTATTTATGATGTGAATAATAAACCTACGAGATTAAATGGTGGGTGTCTATTTGGCAAGGTCTATGGAGTAACCAAGACGTGCTTCAGACAGCCTCCACCCAAGTGACAGGATTGTTGCAACTCTCGTTACACATGTATCAAGTCCCCACTGACTTTTGAGAAGCTGACTGCACTTCTAATTAAGGAGATCCTAAAGTTGAGAAAGAATCAGATTCAGTCTTTTTGGTGAAGATCCTTGAGAAGCCTTCTCTTGAAAAGGAAGGAATAACTGTGAATAACAATTTGAGTATGCACAAGATAATTTTATTATGTGAAGATGTTCTAAGATTTGTTAATGTATGCAACTTCTTTAATGTGTGTAATCATGATTCAATGTCTGTGTATTAAATGGAAATTAACAACCTTTCAGAACTATGTGCTTATATACAATAATCATAATGTGTAGCCATAGTAATAAAAATAACCAAAAAAACATTGCCTTACCAATCACAAAAGAGTTATTAAACTCAACATTAGAAGATTTCCAAAATAAAATATACCAAGTTTTGTTCAAGTAATAAGGTAGTCGTTCCAACTATAAGCTCACTAATAGGAATTAATTCCTAGTGGATAACTGGTTTGGAGGTCATTTTTCCTCATTTTCTTGCCCCATTTCAACCTCATGATAAATTCAAAATTTGTCTTTCTTAACTGCAGGTAATTCTTACACATGAACATGCGGATGCTATATTGGGTCTTGATGATATTAGAGGAGTACAACCAGTTAATGCGTATAACCGGATTGAACCAATGCCTGTCTTTCTTACTAAGCACAGCATGACCAGGTTTTATTGAACTATTTCTAAGCATCATTTATAGGATAAGTTTAACTGTATACAACAAATAATTTGATGCTCTTCTGAGGCCAGTAAATGTGTTTTCAATCAGCATCAAAGGGAAATTCTCGTACTTGGTGAATAAAGTCATAAAAGAGGGTCAAGAGATAAGAAGAGTTGCTCAACTTGATTGGAAACTCATTGACCATGAATCTTCATTTCAGGCAGCTGGTCTGACATTCACTCCACTGCCAGTAAGAATTTGTTAATGTTACATTGGACTATTACCTATAGAAGGAAAGTTTCACAAATATTCTTAAAATGTAACTGGTGAGAATTTACTTTTATTGTATGGATTTAAATTGGTAATAATAAGAAAGAAATACTCATAGCTTATATGCTGAGCAATTAGAAGAGTAATTGTCTTTAGTAGTATTGCATTGTGCAATGACTCTGAGAAGATATAATCCATATGTAATGAGCGTAGCTTCTACTTTTCTTTGTTAAAGGTTACAAGCTTACTCCTAACTTTTGTTTTTTCTAATGCTAGGTAAAACATGGTGAAGATTATACATGTCTTGGATTTCTCTTTGGAAGAAAACAAAAAGTGGCTTATATTTCAGATGTATCACGTTTTCTAGAGACTACAGAATATGGTGAGTCCTGTCCTCATCATGCAGTTGTTCTATCTCTTTAAAGATTATGCTTGCATCTTATTATGAGCTTGAGATTCATGTAGCTATCTCAAAGGATGGAGCAGGTCAAGTTGACTTATTGATTCTCGACTCACTTTACAAGGTTTCAATCCATCACTCTAAAATTCTTACATTCAATGGCATTAAATTGCTTTCAATGGTTTAGTTATTAGTTTCACCTTTTGATTGGAAGAATTATGTTGAATCCGTTGACGAGCTCAAGACTGATTTCAACATTATTGCTGTCACAAAAGCATAGAATATGCATAATCCTGGTTATTCTGTAGATGATCCATGTTTCTGATGAACCATCAGAGGTTTGCAATGGTTAACACAAAATTATTTGCACTTAATGAAAGAAAAGGCCCAGTTAGGTGTTAATATCAAAGCAACCAGAAGAAATCTCTCTGAACTTCCAAAACAACTAAAATCATTTTATATGTTCAAAAACTATATTGTGAGAAGAATACACCAAAACCAGGCTGTTTTACCTCTTGGAGTTACAAGGGATACCCCTGATTGGTCCGCGTCCACCATGTGGTGCCAGAGAGAGCTTGGAGGAGATCTTCATGTGAGTAAATTCCCCACCTTATAAGGATGCTCAGATAGTTGTGGATATTTGGAGATCAGCAATTACGTTTTTGAGTAACCCATGGAAAAATTCGAGAAAATTCTTGATTAGGCTAAGAGGAGGACTTTACATGAGAAGTTTCAGGCAGGTGGCCAGGTTACAATGCTTGTTGGCTAGACTGCTAGCAGTAATTTAACACTTCTTCATTACTAGTGATACTTGAGTATGGTCAGACAATTGTAGAGCTTTGGAGATCAGCAATTCAATTTTTGAGAAGCCCATGGAAAAAGTTCAAGAAATCTCTGAAGGGCGGGCTAAGAGGAGGTTTTTACATTTCTAGACTGGCAGTACATTTAACATTTCGTTACTTGTGATACATTCTACATGCATCTCTGCCAGCTCCTATATGAAATTTTAACTGTAATTTATTGTTGATGAACCTCTCATGGATTTATGCTTTATAATGCTTTCAGGTTGGAAAACACAACACACACTTTTGTTTACCTGAGGTAGAGATCAATATATATTTATTTTGACTTATTTGTATAAAATTGAGCTGTTTCAAAAGCATGTGAAAAGATAATGTTTGTAATCATGTTTTATGGTAGACCAAGGTTTCACCATGGATAATGCAGAACCAGGTTGTGATATCTGAAGCATAGTGGTTTGATTTATATTTTGGCAGAGTTTAGCTGCAGTCAAACGATTGCAGCCAAAAAGAGCATTATTTGTTGGGATGACCCATGAATTTGACCATGACCTTGACAATGAGCACCTTAAAGATTGGTCAAAAAGGCGAGTTGATTCAAGATATTAGTTTCTTCATTTATGTGAAGACAATGAACATTTAACTAGTGTAGATTTATCTGAAGGGCTAAACCTTTGATGAATTGATGTGCATTGCAGGGAGGGGCTTGATGTTCAGCTTGCATATGATGGGTTAAGGATTCCTATCAACTTATGAATTCACATTCAATGTAATATTTGTTTATTTAACCGACCATATAAACATTTTTAACATTACCATATTGAATAAACCTTTGAAAGGATAAAATTATTGTGAGCCTCTACCCAAGGTATGCTAATATGTCATCATTTGGCATTTTGGAAGTGGGAAAACCACCATGCACTGTATGATGATTGTCATTATCAAAGTAATTACACACCCAAGATTATGCAAATAACACATTCTCTTTTCTTTATAAATATTATATTATGTATATTACAATTTACACATGAGCTTCTTCACCTCCTATGTTATTAAGAGGTAATATCCAGTTTTTCTACAATGACAGGTTAAGAACTGAAAAAAAACTATGTTGATCTAGCCATGAACCGAAGTATCCAATGGACAACAATAACTCAAACCTCACTGTATATTTTTAGTCAAGAGATATCTTACCAGTATTTTTCAATCATAGAAGAATTCAAGGAGTTAGTGTGAGGATCCAGTTAAATTATAGGGCATGCAGAGGAAATCCTATGTATGAGTACTGTCTTCTGTATGGCATTTCCTCTTTTTAGTTTTCAGATATGAGATTAGACAGGTTTGCAATATACATGAATGGCATTTATGAATGACCCAGAATTTAGCAAGTTTAAATTGACTTCAAATTCCACATCTCCTATATTTTCATGCCTTATCCTACAACAAAATGTCTGGCCTGGCCATGTCTTACCTTGACTTAGTCTGGCTTATCTGATACTCAACCTCTACCAAACATTCTAGATTTATATGTAAATTAGTACTTTCTTTCTTTCCAACTTAAAAAACATTTTCAGATTACGAATAATGCCTTTTGTTGGCATGCATCAATGATTTGAATGCTTCAATACCTTCCTTTGTAATGGACACAGATTACATGATTCTTCATTATCAAATGATCATTTCCACCACAATAGATACGTTTGAATCAATGTTATATAAAGATTTATGGGATATAATATGTTAATTAGAGATTTTTTTTCCCACTTAAAAACTTCTGTACATTTTCAGACTACAAATAATGCCTTTTGCTGGAATGCATCAATGATTTGAATAAGTACTTTCCATTGTTTTGGCCACAGATTACAAGATACTTGATTATCAATTGGTCATTTCCACCACAATAAGATACATATGAATCATTGTTAAATAAAGAATTATAGGAGAATAGGGCGAGCAGGCAAACATGTCACAGTTACAGGAACCCTTTTTATAACCTTACCTTGCTCCTGAAGGCTCTCATTAATTTTCTGAACCAGGTTCCTGTGTATAATACAACTCATTCACATTTATCGAACAGGTTGTTGCAGCTGATGCATTGAATAATTGTGTGTCAAACCTTTTCAGCTTATCATCATATATGTTGTATAAACTGCACACTCAAGCCACTTTGATGTGTATCTAACTCACCAAGCGACCAGTTTTCAGCAAAAGAAAAGCTCACTAAACATTTGGTACACACATAGATAGACTTTATATTTATCTCTATAATTTGCAATGGTGCTTTATCTCTGTTTGGCAAAATGTGATAGACCTTTCCGTAGGTCCACCAAACAAGCGAAAATTCGATCTACTAACCTGTTTAGTGGAAGCTCTACCAAAAGTAGTAGCTACAAAAGAAAAAACATAGAAATTGTAAAAATGTTCATATCATGTGCAATTGAAAATAAGGAATGTGTAAATCCTGCCCACACTAACCTCTATCAAACCCTCATTAAATGTGAGTGATGACTGCAACGAATCAGATGTCATTCCTTCCTTGATTATATTGAAAACAGTCTCGCTCATTTTAGTATCCATAACTACAGTTTTCGATCGCACCCATATGTGATCGATCCCAAGGTCTGCAGCAATCCTCCGTATATAGATTGATTTCAGTATAATCTGATTTATCAACAAGAAGGGTAACGTAGTTCTCAAGTCATTCGTTAGTTTGAAGGAGAGAACATACTGGATAGGGTATGAATAGAGTCACCGTAAAGAAATTTACCTCAAAAGAAGGAGTTTCTCTTCCAAAATCACAGCGCAAATTATTTGTTAAGTACATGAGTTCTTTTAGCCCAGTAAATGCTGCTGATTCCAGGTCAGCAATGATAGATTCATACTTCAATGGATTCTGTATGTAGTCACTCATACTGCCATGGTGCAATTGCAAATCAAGCTGCTAAAGCAAAGGTAATTATTAGTTCATTTTTCTATGAGATATTTTTTTTTATCTTTTATGTAACAGTTAGAATTTACCATACCTTGACTTCTTTATAATCAAGTTGAAAGAAAACATGATGATCCGCCTGAACAGTATCCAAACATTTCAGAACTCTTCATGAGTGTTATTTTTCCCAATTCATACATGGTTCCAACACAGTTTTACCTACCTTTGACAAAGTCTCAAAAAGAATATCAAAGAACAGGTCCATGCCAATATGTGCAGCCTCCCCACTTTGTTTTTCACCAAATACACTGCCAAAACCTCGTATTGCCAAGTCCCTTTCTGCCAAATGAAACCCTCGTCCAAGTTCGCAAAACTCCTCAAGAGCAACTAGTTTCTCCTGAAAAAGTATTGGAAAGTACATAAAAACAAAACAAATTGTGATAAGCCATCTTCTACATATATTCTATGGAAAATATTCGTAAAAAGTCAGTCATTTACTACAGATCATCATTAAAATCAGCTATTTTTCAAGAATTCTACTCTTTGGGAAGGCCAAATATAGTGATACCAATGCCAAAGGACAAAACTTCAAAATATGCTGTGCTGACAAAAAAGCATGATGAAGAATGAGCAGTGGCACTAAAACAAACCCTCAATAATTACAAAAGCACTTGTATTATCTATCTCCAAATACTTTAACTAGCAATGGAGAAAGCAGACTGAAACCCAAACGTTCAGGGAGAATGAGCAGTGGCACTAAAACAAACACTTGATAACTACAACAGCAATTGTATTATCTATCTCCTCCAAATACTTTAACTAGCAATGGAGAAAGCAGACTGAAACCTAAACGTTTAGGGAGCCTGATGTACGATATAATATAAGTTGTGAAAATGCAAACAGAATATTTTGTGACTCTGCATGGCAAGCTATCAACCACTAATTGCATTATATGCAGAACATTCTCAGCAAAAAAACAGTAGTAAATCTGAAAAAATTTCAAATTTCTCAGCCTGATGATGGCCGAGAAACTTTAAGATAAATATGATATGAACCCAATGTTGAAAATATGTCCCTGGATGCACTTTCTTTTGCAATACTAATTTCAGTTCAAGTGTGAACCGTACCAGTGCTTCATCAGATAGAGCACTCTTTTGAGGGTAAAACAGGTATGCATGCGCCTCCTTATCTGCTCTGCCAACTCGACCACGCAACTGTATCAAGGGATAACATAAGACAAATATGCAGAAAAATAAACAATAATCAATTAGTATTGTCTTCCAAGCAACGAAATGAAAAACTGCGATGATGCTTCACCAAAGAGGACATGCAGAATACAGCAAATGCAATGCAAAGCCCTAAGAATTATTAAATTTGTAGGTTATGTATGTGCAAATTTTATTTTTCTCTACTTTTTTTGATAAAACAGGGCAGGGCTAACATTAACTCTGTACCAAAGGGATCTTTTTCTTATAGTTATGTATTCTAGTATCGACTGATCATATAGCCAACTGGAATGTCTTTATGCCAGCCCTTTTGTAGGACTATTTTCCATAGAGTGGCTTACAGGGGATTCTTTGGTTGTAATAGGTAAATCTATGCCAGCTTGCACTTGGGACTTTGATTTATTATATGTTTTCTTTCCTGAAGAAAGAAAGTACACTGAGTGATAGAGAACTTACATACATTTAAAGAAGAGAAAAGAAAAGGAGTAATGGTATAAAACAATAGAATAGTGAATATCTGAAACAAAAATTATGTCTACTCTTATCTTTTACAAAGTTTGTTATTGCTGCATTTGTTATATAATACAAATTTTCTGACTCGCTAACCTGATAAACTTGAGCCAAGCCAAAGAAATGGACATCCTCAACAATGATTGTGTTAACTCTCCTTACATCAAGACCACTTTCGATTATGCTTGTACATAAAAGTAGCTGTGACTCCCCTTGAGCAAAAGAGTCCATAGTTTCTTCCAACAAAGCAGCACTTTGCTACAACCATGCACATCCATTACCCATTAGTAAAAATGTGAGACGTAAATCATGTCTTAATTTTAAGTTATTTCTTGCAACATGTTGAGATTATGGAAGCTTTTGGACACATAAAATACACGGCTGAAATAGTAAGTGAGATACTGAAACACCCAAATGTAGAAAAGAATATATTTAAATAACATTTACAACTTCTGCAATGATATTTGTGTTAAAAAGAATTCAGAAATTTCTTGCTTTACTTTCTAGTTAAATACAACCATGAAACAAACAATCATTTCTCAAGAATCCCTTTGAATCTTAAACCCATTGTCTATAGGGTCCAATATCTACACTGAATATAATATAATTCAGCAAACAGAATGCCTAAAATAATTCAGCACAATAAACCATGTTCAATTCATAAAATGCAACTATTAATGGTCATAATATTGGATTAAACTATGATTTTAGGCTTTGACGTTGCCTGAGGTTTTCACAATATCTACTACAGCCTATCACCCCTTTCTGTTTTCCCATGATTTCTACCCTTCTTCTCTGTCTCTTCTTAATTTCTTATCAAACAGAAATCTATAGCTAGACACGGTAAGGTTCAGTTAGACACGGTAAGGTTTTAAGTCATTACTAGTCAAGGATGAATCATCAGTTCCTCATCTTTAAGGTCCAAAGCTGCAGTTCACAACTATTATTACTTCTGCTCATAAAGATTATTAAATGAGAGAAGAACAGACATGTACTCAGGTGGAGCATAACTTCTGGTTAGACAGCAACAAGAAACCAACAATTTTCAGTGGACACAAAAGTAGTTCAAGTGTAACAGATAAGAGTTTGAATTCATACTTTTCCATGTGCAACACTAATTACAATGTTGGGAAACAACTTTTGTAGAGAAGCCTTCTTGGTTTGGATGCCTGCATAAAAAGATAATGATAATGTAAACCTTGTAGAGGAAGAAGATTCACTGAAGCTGCTGTAGTAGACAGAAGACTTTATTCATTAGGGTAATGAGGCATCATCCAGGAAATACCCTTTGAAAAATTCCCCAGCACCCAAACAGTGTGCTTTGTAAATGTAGTCTAGAATGCAGAATTCAAATAAAAAAGCTTCAACGATGCAATATACCTTGAGTTCGAGGCACAACATAATATATTTGTCCATTTCGATCCAGTTCAAATTTTATTGCATCCTTCACGCTTTCTTCATTGTATTCCATGATATGTGTCTTAATTGGAACCCTTTCTGGAGGAGCTGTTGTAATCAAACTATTTTTCACAAGGAAAATTAATAGTATCAAGTAAGGAAGTGTCTCATCTCAAAATCTTAAAGAAATATATGCATATCTCGTGATATAAAAGAAATTAAATTATTTCATGCACCCAGGACAAATCCATAACTCGGAAACAGAGAATTCCCACATCAAAGTTATTACAAAGAAACAGCAGAGCTTTGACAGTGACAATTTTGTGTGAGACATTAATGAATAGGCTTTGGGTACAAAATATTGGCTCATAAACAGAGATTTTCAGAAATTCTTTTAAGAAGATATAAAGAGGAACTACTTAATGACAAAAACCTTGCATCTCGAAAGCCTACGAGCGCCAGGTACAAAGTTCTAGGAATAGGTGTTGCTGAGAGAGTAAGAACATCCACAGAAGTCTTCATCGATGCAATGCGTTCTTTTTGCTTTACACCAAATCTCTGAATTGAAAATTTCCTTTTTAGGCTGATAATGATACCAAGTAACAAACTTAAAGAAGGAAAATAGAATCTGCATAACTAGAAGAAATGTGTAGAACCTGCTCTTCATCAACAATCAACAGACCCAAATTATTGTAATGTATATTGTTTCCAAAAAGAGCATGTGTTCCAACGATTATGTCTAAGGTTCCAGCTTTTATTTCCAAAGCAAGGTTTCTTTTCTCTGCTGCTGTCTGTAGGAGAAGAAAAGGAAAGTAAATAGGAGATCCTAGTTTCTAATGTGCCATAAAAGTTAATTGAAAAATGCAATGTACCTGAAATCTACTTAAGAGAGCAATGCGTGCTTTATAGTCAGTGAACCGATCCCGTATTACATTGTAATGCTGCCTGGCTAAAACTGTTGTGGGAGCCAAAACCATTACTTGTTTACCAGCACAGAAACCCCGGAAGATTGCTCTGAGAGCCACTTCAGTCTTTCCAAAACCAACATCACCACAAATCAATCTATCCATTGGGGTTTCATTTTCAACCATGTCTTTTTCAACATCAGCAAAGGCCTGTCACATAGTTTATGATACATTAGCAATTGACATATTTAAGCATTTTACATGATGAAAAGTGTTCTGCAAGCATATGCTTTTAGTCTTTATCAACAGAATTGTCACTATTGTTGCAAACTTTATCACATTCAGTTAAAGTGTTAAAATTACTCAGTCACTAAACCTCAACAACCTTCTATCAATACTTCTTCTAGCAATCCTTTTTTTCCTGAACATATAGAATGTGAAACTTCACATATAAATTCTTTTTTAACCCAGATGCTTTCTCTTCTTGCTGACCCATTTATCCAGTTAGACACGAAAGAGATGAAAAATACTGAAATTAGAAAGAAGACCAGTTCCTGAAGGTGGAAAACACTTCTCGGCATGTGCACCTAATCCAAGCCTTGGACATCTACAATGGTGCTATTTGCATAATGAAACCCTGGTTTCATTCATCCTGCATGAACCCTAGGATCATTCATCACCATGGAACTATTGTTCACTGCTTCATTGATGTATTCTTCTGACAACTGCAGTGTATGTTAATACTTTTTCCCAGTCATAAAACGCAATGTACTGACAAGTTGATGGCGAAGTCAAGCTAAGGTTCGAGAAATTGAAAGTTTATGGAGAGCACAGAAGCTGTCACAACTGGGTGCAAGGGTGCAGTACCAAGTTCTTGGATGATACAACTGAGATTATTTTGATTGATTTTGGAAAACAGCTCGGTAATTGTGGTCTAGTATTTGACTTGATGAAGTTCGGCCATGATGGAATGTTATAATATATAGCAATGTACTCCGTCCTCACTGTTTTTCACAATCAGTTCACAGCCTAATAAACATTTTGCTGAAATATTGTACTCAGCCTTTTGAAATTTGGTAAATAGTAACCTAATATCAAACATTTACATGCAGGAAATGTCTTTTGCCTTTTAACATTTGAAACGGTATTGTACAAATCACAATGGGGAGACATGAGAAATTTTATTGGAAGATGAGAAGCAATGTCACGTTTTACCTTACAATTTCCATTTTCTCAATGAAAGAAAGGCATTTTGAGACTTTAGTATCATACCAACCATAATAGATGGATACAGAAAATTCACACTTTGGATGGCACATAGGACTTTGAGAGCTATTGGAAGATTAGAAACGACATGGTTTACCTATCCTTCAAACCAATGCTCAGCTTTATAGCATCTAGTTGCAGTATCATGACCATCTTTAATTTTTTTTGTTAGATAATCATTCAAGGTTTCCTACATTATGCATATTATTGATTACAGAAAACATCAAGTGTGTTGCTAACAATCGGCAACGGTTCGGTTTGAACCGAACCAAACCACAAAACTACAACTTAATGGTTTAAACGGTTTGGTTCAGTTCGGTTTAGGTTCGGGTTTTTTTTAACGGTTCGGTTTGGTGTCAACAGTTAGAAACCGCAGTTTTAACGGTTTAACGGTTTTTTTTTAATTAAAAAAATTGTTTTTAAACAATCTTATCATTTTCATGCCTTTTTCTCACAAACCAAACCATGAAACCGTGGTTTTACCGGTTTAACGGCTTAACGGTTTGAAAAAATTTAATGGGTCGGTTTAACGGTTTCGTGGTTCGGTTCAAGTTTCAAAAAAATTTAACGGTTCGGTTTGGACCCTCTCGAACCGAACCGTTGCCGATTGTTATGTGTTGCCACAGCCCCCAAGGTAAAAGACACCATAAGAAACCTGTTCTTGGTCTGGTGTAGGCTTATAAGGAAACCTCATAATAAATTCATTCATCAGTTCAGCATTTCTTGGATATGGAGGCCTCTTTTGCTTCAGACGGCTTATGTATAACTGCAATAAGTCAACCACCATACGCTGAGCTGCAAGTTTTCCTTTGCTTTTCCTCTTCTCCCATTGCCGAGGATCACTTAGCTTGCTTAGTACAGGAGCCTTCCCTTTCTCACCAGTTCTAAACACAAAATAAAGAGAAGATATTCGAACATAAAATAAGGCTACGGTATTCTAAATGAAAAGTAAGGAATGATATTCCAAATGCAAAATAAGGACATGATATTTTTGTTTAATATGTGAATTAACCTACTGGTAATATCGGTACAACAGCCGTGAAGCTTGTTGTGCCTTTAGTTTGGCCATTCCATCAGCATATTGAAGAATAACATACTCTGGTCCAAATTCACCTTCACTTTGCAATCGAACAAAACGTCCTACGCCCTTTGTCTTATGCACAACATATTCTCCTGGTACTAATGACTCTGGTTCTATAGTACATGTGAAATCTTGCATCGTGCTAGGTCCCTTTTGATCATTGGTTCTTCTTTTAGCAATCATCATTTCCATGCCTTTCCTTCTTGTCTCTTTGATCTTTTCCAAAACCAAACTTATCTCATCCTTCTTGAAAGCCGTTTTGCCGAATGATATACCCATCTCCTTTTCCCTGTCCAAGAGAAGATGAAGCTCTTTGAAAGGATCATCTCTAGTTTGTGACATAGAAGATTCTGTAGGTACCACAAATGGATAACCAGATGATTCTTGTGTATGAGATGATAAAATGGTGTCACTTGCTAATGGCGGTTGATGAAATGATGTGGCTGATGATGTAGAATCATATGCATTCTCTTGTGATGGAGAAAACCTAGTTAGGGTTTCCAAAGGCACAAATATTTTCTCTGCTGCCCTAGCATAGGTTTTTTTTGCATCTCTAGCATGTCTTACCTTTACGTCTCTATCGTATGTAGTTTTTCCAGCTCTGGTATATGATGCATCAATAGCATATCTATCTCGTGATGCATCGATAGCATATGCTGTCTTTGCATCTATGCTATATCTTCTCTTTACATCCATAGTGTGCATTGCTTTTACATCTCTACCAAATGTTGACTTCCCAACTCTACTATATGTTGTTTTAACATCTTTTGCATATGTCGCCTTCACATCTCTAGTAAATGTTGCCTTTCCATCTCTAGCACATGTCTCTGTCTGTATTTTCCGCATAGAATGCATAGTCTTTTGCAGTGTTAACACAGGGAATCCCGTGGAGAACGGAAGGTCCTTCTTCGAAAAGATACCACATTTCTTCTTCTTGCAAGGATTAAACCAAGTATTCAATCCAGCAGAAGTAAGAACAGACGATGAAGCATTGCTTGTATGAAGCTCCATGGATGATGATGCTGTTGTTGATGATGATGATGATGATGGTAATGATGCATAGGAAACCCTAATTTCCATGGAACCCTAATCAAGCACGTGTACAATATCAATATGGCAACAAAAATCGCTTTTTCTCTGCAATTGCTAGGGAGACGGATGGTGGGCGCGGATAAGGCATGGTGTTTGTTTAGAATGTGTAGGAGATTTTCGTAAACATATATATTATATCGATGATGATGATGATGATAGCCTGCAGAGTTCTTCTAGCCCTGTCTTCCGTGATGAGAGAGAGAGAGAGAGAGAGAGAGAGAGAGAGAGTTTTCCTCTGTTATCTTGCCTTCCCCGTATCTATCTGTGGCTCTGTCTGTTATCTTCTTCTTCTTCTTCTTCTTCTTACATTTATTTATTTATTTATGTAGTAACGTGTGATATTTGTTAAACCATGTATTTTTGGAGAAATTTCAAAAAGGATACCCCTACAAAACCCCCTTCTTCTACTACCTATAATACCCAAAATGCCCCTCGACCTATTATATTATATATACATATACACATACACATATATATATATATGTATGCATGTGTATGTATAGTATGTGTGTGTTAGAACCAGAGGGTGTTCTGGGAACGTAACGCTCCCTCCCTCACTTTGTGTTTGTGGGTACAACTCTACGGGATAATGAACTGTCACAAGGGATGGGTGATGGTGGGATGTCTAGAGTGACACCAAGCAAGTTCTTGTGTCGACATGGAGTGTGCCTATCAGTTACTGCTTCCCTTCCTCTCAATTGTCTACCGCATATTGCTCCTTGCCATGCCAAGGCGTAAATTGGCCTTAGTGAAAGTGAGAGACGACCTCGAGTCCCACATCGGTGTCTCTTACCACCAAGTACAAACTCGGGTCGTACATTGGGTTTGAGGAAGGAGGCACACGTGTATGAGGGTAGAGTTTTGTTATACTATCAAAGTCTCCATTCAATATAATAAAGAGGGACCCCCCCCCACCCACCCAAGAAGGTAGCGAGTTTTCTTATATATGCTTAAACCTTTTAGCACTTTTTTGCTTCACACTTGGTTGCCTTTTTTATAAGTGGTCAAGTGATGAAACACTCTAAAGTTATCTCCCACGGCCAAATTGAGATAATTCAATCTTCACCCCTTGTTTTTTATGAATTAGCCGATACATGACCCTAAAGTTAGAGAATTATGGTTACAATTATGCTCTAACATATTCCCCATCTTTATAAGATAGTATTGTTGCGGTAAAAAGTCAGGGAAGTAATTATAAACTCTCGAATATGCTTTGGAGTGTCTTTGTAACGCCAAAATGACCAACTAAGGGGTCATCCAGACACTTTTGGAGAACTTGAGTTCGACATTGGCCCTCCGGAACATATAAGAGCTGGACTCGGTAAAGCAATCCCCCCTCGAATATGAAGTGGTCAAGGTCTTCCTTGGTCTTGGATTTAGACGAATCAATATGTTGAGAATCAAGCTCAACATAGTGCAACGTGTCAACACACCTTTTGAGAATCTATGATTACTCAAAGGTCAAGATTCACACCACTACTCTCTACACATTAACTATGTGTCATAGAATCATATTCTATGACACATAACTAATGAGTTACATATTCCCCATGACTATGAGTCTTCACATTCCCCAAGAGAGAGTGGTTGTTGTAGTTAGTTAATGAAGAAAGGGGGTGACTATATATAAAGCACCCTCCTCATACTTCATATCAAGTTGGTCATGACTCCTTGTAATGCTACATTTTTGTATTTGCTATTCTACTTGTGAATATACATCTTCTTCTTCTTGAGTACTTCATTGTGTTCCCATTCTAGCTAATCTATCTTGTGTTTCTCTTCTCTTCTCTCTTTCCTCTCACACATAACACACATCTCTTCCGCTTCACAAGAATCATACCTGATTCTTTACATGGTATCAGAGCAGTTTGGTAGCTCAATCTAGCCCATCCGCATTTGTTGTGTTCTACGCCGACGTTCAAGAAGAACCGGCTCATCGCTTGCGACTACATAGCTCGTGTTCGAGAGAGAAGGAAAAGAAGAAAGAAAGCTTCATCGACAATGAATACTCAAATGGGGAGCACTCTCCCTAGCGAAAAGCTAGATTGAAACAACTTTGCATCTTGGGAGTACAAGATGCACCAATACCTTGTCGGCCAAGGCTATTGGGGTTACATCAAAGGAGCACAAGAAAACCGACCCGACCCGAAAGACGCCGACTATGCAACATGGGAGCAAGCAGCAAACCGAGTGATGTATTGCTTGGCAACATGTGTTCACGACCACATGCTCGACTACATTCGAGAAGCCAAGACACCAAAGGATGCGCGGGAGAATCTACGAAAGATTTTCGCTGCCAAAACAACCACGAGAAAGATTCAACTCTGCCAAGAATTGAACAACATCCAACAAAAAGGGATATGTCCGTCACAAGCTACACCTTGAAGATCAAAGAGCTTTGCGACTCGCTCGGCTCGATAAGCATCAATGTGGACGATGGTGAGATGGTGCAAATATGCCTTGACGGCCTTGCACGGTTTGGCACGATGACGACCATCGTATTAGCATGGGAGAATCCGCCCTCCTTCTTTGATCTTCAATCCATGTTGTTGGTCGAAGAAAACCATGTTCGAACAAGGAGCAACGCCTCGGAGGCCACATGCTCTACACGCATTAGAACGAAGGAAGAGGACACGGTCAAGCAAGAAGCTGATTCGGCCAAGGATGAGGCGGATGAGGTTGGACTTACGAAAACAACTCACAATTTCGGCATCAAGACGAAAGCCATCGAGGAACCTTCGGAAGAAGTGGGAGCTTCCATTTCGGTCCAAGCTGACAAAACTAGGTCAAATGCGGATATTCCGAAAAAATCGGTCACCATGAAGAAGAGTGTTGTAAGAAGATACGCGAATCGGCTTCCACAAGCCGACAACTCACCAATTACACCACCAACTCCGACTATGACGACCATGGTGGAATGTTCGTGATGAGACATAGAGCAAATTCTATGTCGACTTCTACTTCGAATAGCACATCTAGTCCGGAAGACATATGGTTCGTTGACTCCAGTGCCTCGAACCATATGACGTCTCTTCAAGAATGGTTCTGAGAACTTCGAGAGCTGGACCGACCCGACTATGTCGAAACCGGAGACGACACTACACATCCGATTCGACACATCGACAATGTCCCATTCGGAAAAGAAGGTAACCAAACTTTTATTAAAAATGTCTTGCATTTACCAACCATTACGAAGAATTTGGTCTCCGTCAGACAAATTGTTGAGTAAGGGATGCAAGTACGATTTAATCAAGGAAGTTCCTTCATCGAAAAAGAGGGCTGACTCATCGCTCGCGGATGAAGAGAGGGCCGAATGTTCATTCTCGACTTGCACGAGATGAAATCGGCCATGTTCGCAAAGGGCACGAAAGCCAATTCCGATATAGAGTTATGGCACAAGCGGATTGACCATATCAACCTCCAAAAGCTCAAGGCAATGCAATCGAAAGGAGTCGTCATCGGGCTCCCGACATTCAAGGAGAAAGAGATTGAAGGTGTGTGTGCCGCTTGCCAATTCGGCAAGCAACATTGGCACCCATTTATGAAGGAGCAGAATGTGAGTAAAGGCGTACTCGACGTAATTCATTCCGATGTATGGGGTCCGGCTCAGACGGCTACATTCGGCGCATGCCGATACTATGTGGCCTTCATCAACGACTTCTCCACGCACACATGGATCTACCCCATGCGGCAAAAGAGTGAAGTGTTCAGACACTTCCAAAAATTTAAGAATGAAGTTGAGAAAGCCACAGGCCAACATGTACGATGTCTTTGGTCGGATGGAGGAAAATAGTACTTTTCGATAAATTTACGGCGTATCTTCGAAAGGAGGAATCCGACGAGAATTCTCGTGCCGACACACACCTCAACAAAACGGTGTAGCTAAATGAAAGAATCAGCACATCCTCGAAGTAGCACGGACCATGATGAACGAAAAGCATCTACCGAAATCGTATTGGGCATAAGTGGCTAACACTGGATAGTGCACGATAAGGATCCCAAATCCTTCGAAGAGGCCATTGAATTAGTTCTTCGCTATCAATGCACTACGAAGAAGGACCATAACAAACCCAACGAAGTGCCCGAGACTAAGCAATCACAATTTCTTGGGAAACGCAAGACACCCAATGAATTCATGGATCGTGATTGTAAGCAACAACATCCTTTTTTTGTATTCTGCAAAAAGAAGGGTCATACAAAAGAGCAATGTCGAAAGCTCCAACAGAAAGAGCACGACAACATAACCAAATTTGCAAACCATAAAGGTCAGATTCCTAATGTCCTTGAGGTCTATACACATCATTTAAGTAATTGTAAATGTTCTTTCCCTCACCATGTATTGGAACCCAATGATTTACTTCGTGCAAACGGTATATCAATGGATCTCCCGTACAATTTTTATTTGATTCAGGAACCTCACATAACTTTGTGAATGATTGTTTGGTTTGGATATGGGGAATCCAACTCATCATAAGTGATCACACCTATAAGGTACACTTGGCTGATGGAAGAGTACAATACATCAACGAGGTGATTCATTCAATAAGAATTTCTATTGATACTTATATAGAGGAAGTAGACTTCCATGTAATGAATCTTTGTACATTAATAATGGGTTAATAATACCTGATTTTTTAATAAAAACTCTTCTTTATCTATTGATTGGATTCATCATTCCATTACCTTTGTACTGAATGATTGTACTCATTTTATTCAATGTGTAAATAAACAATCTCATTTGATTGTTTCCTCTCCATCAATATCCGAGTTGTCTTGTCCTTCTTTATTTTATTGTGTACTTGATCAGAACATTCACGTTTATAATATCGATAGTGACTCGGTTCATTTACCATATTTTGCACAACAACTCCTCGATGAAATCTTAAATGATTTTCGTGATGTTTTCTCGAGTGAACTACCACATGGGTTACCTCCTAAACTTAATATAGACCATCGTATAGATATTGTACCCGGCGTTGCACCAATAAGTAATCCTCCGTATCGCTTAAGTCGATCTGAAGAGGATGAGGTATCTAAGCAACTCAAGGACTATTTACGAATGGGTTATATACGTTATAGTAAATCTCTAGGGGGTGCATCTGTTCTCTTGGTAGAAAAGAACGAGGGCACATAGCGTATGTGTATTAATTACCGACGCTTGAATAAAGTGACGATCAAGAATTCATATCCATTGCCCCGGGTCGACGATCTAATTGACCATATCTAGGGAGCTCGATATTTTACGAAACTTGATCTTCGTGCGGGCTGCCATCAAATTCGTATAAGTGAGGAAGATGTTCCTAAAACTGCATTTCGTACGCGTTATGGCCATTATGAGTTTTTGGTCATGCCTTTTAGTTTGACCAATGCTCTAGCCACATTTCAACAAGAAATGAATGACATTTTTCGAGAACAACTTGGAAAATTTGTCATTATTTTCTTGGATGATATTCTAGTTTATAGCCATACGTTAGAAGAACATGCTAAACATGTCCGCTTTGTTTTACAAACATAATGTGACAAGCAATTCTACGCGAAGATCTCAAAATGTGAGTTCTTCAAGAAATCAATTACTTATCTCGGATATCTCATAACCGAACAAGTAGTTGAAATTGATCCTTCTCGCATTGAGAAAATCAAACTTTGGCCCACTCTTCGGAATATTCGAGAAGTTCGATCATTCCTTGGGTTTGTCGGGTTTTTGCGAAAATCTCTTTGCAATTATTCCCAATTGAAGATGTCGTTTACTGATCTTCTCAAAGGTCAAACACGTAAGTTTACAAAACCTATTGTGTGGAATGCTACACTAGACCTCGCCTTTAAGGAACTCAAGGACCTGGTGTGCAATGCTCCATTGCTTCTTTTACCAAATCCTTCAAAACCTTTTCAGGTTGAAACCGATGCAAGTGATTATGCTATGGGTGTCGTCCTATATCAAGAGGGTTACAAACCAATAGCATTTGAGAGTACAAAACTTGATTCTTCTCAATGTCTGTATACCGTGCAAGAAAAGGAATTATTTGCAATTATTTATGCACTCAAGTCATGGTGCCATTATCTTTATGGAAAATTTCGTTTTGTGACAACTACGGACCACGAGTCCTTAAAATAATTTTGTGACCAACAAACCTCCAAGGTCGTAAGGCACGATGGGAAGATCTCATCCAAGACTTGATTTTTCCATACGATATCGTAAAGGTTCCATGAACACTGTCATTGATGCACTAAGTCGCATCCGTGAAGTTAACATGCTTAGCTTCACTGAAATAACATCAGATCTTTATGATCACCTCCGAGGAAAGTATCCTGATGACAATTATTTTGCGAAATACTGGGAAAGAGTTGAGTCTGGAAGAGACACCACCACATCCTCAAAGGAATCCTTTCACATTGCTAACGGTCTAATCTACCGTAATGGGAAGCTTTGCGTTCCAAATTTTCCTGAGGTCAAACAGAGAATTCTTTTTGAATGCCATTATGCACCCTCAACAGGGCACCTTGGAATACATCGCACACTCGTTCTCATCTCCGCTCAATTCAATTGGCCTAA
Source organism: Azolla caroliniana (assembly GCF_043228905.1). Lineage (NCBI taxonomy): Eukaryota > Viridiplantae > Streptophyta > Polypodiopsida > Salviniales > Salviniaceae > Azolla > Azolla caroliniana. Next base: position 12,429,070 of record NW_028230436.1, read on the forward strand.
GATGTGTAATGACATACATAGCTATGTGATTAAATGTCACCAGTGTTAGGTTAACAAAGCCAACCGCTAGACTTTTACATCCCTTCAACATTCCCAATAATAAGTGGGAAAGTATATCCATGGATTTTATTGTTAGCCTTCCTTGCACCCAAAAAGGCCATGATGCCATCTGGGTTGTGGTTGATCGACTAACGAAAATGGCCAGATTTATTGCTACTAAAACCATGGTAACAACTCCTAAATTTGTTTACCAATTCGTTGACGAGTTATTTCGTTTTTATGGGTTACCGATGGATATCATGAGTGATCGAGATCCTACGTTTACTAGCTACTTTTGGACGCAAGTCTTTAAGAAGTTAGAAACTACATTGAGCATGAGCTCCATAGATCATCCTCAATCCGATGGACAGATAGAACGAGTAAATCAAATTATTGAGGACATGCTCCGTGCATATGTTGGTACAAAACCAACAAAATGGGAACGTTATCTCCCAAATTTGTAGTTTGCTTATAATAGCTCCAAGCATACATCGACGGGATATAGTCCTTTTATGTTGATGTATGGTTTTCAGCCATGAGCCCCGATTGATGTTAATATACATCATGATGGGTTGCGAAGTACGCAAAACTTTATTCAGGATATGCAAGATATGTTGCATATTGCACGAGATAATATAAAAACATCTCAAGATAGAGCGTTTTTATGCCGATCATAATAGGCAACCTGTAAAAAGTAGCGTGCGGAAGCAAGTATAAAGACAAAACAGAAGGAAGAACACTCAGGTTTAATGGAGAGCTTGAGCTTACACAGTATACGCGGGAGAGACCGAGAGAGTGAGAGAGAAGACTGTGTGTATATTATATTTCTTAAAGGAAAAAAAACAACAACATATATGTGTTCAATGAACACTTTGTACAAGTCCTAGGAAGACTGACCGAAGTACTGACAGTACTTCAATGCTCATTAAGAGCTCTTACACTCACTCCCAAATATATTCCTCACGGAATATCTTTCCTAACGGCCTAACCGATCGGTCCCAACCGATCCGGTCCTCTGCTTCTTCAGCCGATCCGACCGATGTTGAGCTTGTCTCTCAACACTCCCCCTCAAGCTCAACTTGAGGCTCTTCGGGATCTTCACAGCTCCGGTTCCTCCTGGCTTCACGCCTCGCTCGCGCTCCTTGACCTGTTCGACTCCGCGCGCTTCGACCCTTCCGGTCGGCTTGTCTGCTCATGTAGCCCTTATAAGCTCTTTTGTTGTTGCGGTGTCGACACTTCTTCTGTTGCCTTTTCTTCCGCTTGGGCCTCGGTTGATTCAACGTGTCTGAATCAAACATCCGAACCGACTCGTCTACCTCCGATTGGTTTTCGCTCTCGTCCGAGTTGGTTGTCTCCAACTTGTCTTCAGTCTTCTCGCCCTCGATGACGTCATCTCCCCCATGCGTGGTTGGCTTCAACTCTCTCCTTCGGCTGCTCCCCTTCTGTCCGCTTCCAGACTTTTCCGCGGGTCCGCCCTCGGCATCTTTAGCCGATCCGAAGTTGAACTCGTCAACCGACTCGGTGTTGCGGACAACCGACTCGGTGTCGCGGTCTCCGCTCCTTTCCTGCTGCCTTGCTTGGTCGTTCGGGACTATTCTCCCCCTCAAGTTCGGCACATCGAGGTGACGCAACCCGAGCGCACCTGAGAATTGCCTCAACTTGTCCAGACCAAGAGGCTTTGTGAAGATGTCGGCAGTCTGCCGATCCGTCGGCACGTACTGAAGTTCGACTTCACCGGAAAGGACACGCTCACGGACGAAATGGTAGTGCACCTCAATGTGCTTGGTTCGTGCATGGAAAACGGGGTTCTTCGCGAGCTGGATGCTGCTGAGGTTGTCGTAGTAGATCGTCGTCAGATCTGACACCTCCGCTTGCAGGTCCTTAAGTAGCCGCTTCAACCATATGGCTTCGCATGTCGCGACAGCCGCTCCTCGGTACTCAGCTTCGGTGCTCGACAGTGCAACTGTTGGCTGCTTCTTACTGCTCCACGCGATCGCGACACTCCCGAGGGAGAACGCGAATCTGGACGTGGATCGGCGATCGGCGGCGTTGCCAGCCCAATCAGCATTGGTGTAGCCGACTAACTGCGCGGCTGCACCGGTCTGATATAGCAGTGCTCGGTCCTTAGTGCCACTTACGTACCGCAGTACGCGTTGCGCACACTGAAGGTGCTCCTCGGTAGGTCGCGCCATGAACTGACTGATCACCCCGACCGGATAACTGAGGTCGGGTCGGGTGATGGTCAAGTATATGAGGCTTCCGACAATTTGTCGAAACCTCGTCGGGTTGCATACCTCTCCCATATCGGGACGAAGCTTGATGGTTCTGTCCAGAGGAGTTGAGACGGACTTACAGTCGGCCATCCCAAGTTTGAAGAGCATACCCAACACATAATGACGTTGGCTGATCAATATGCCTTCGGGGGTACGGATCACTTCGATCCCGAGGAAGTAATGAAGGTTCCCCAGATCCTTCATGTCGAACGATGCCGCAAGCTGGAGCTTCACGCGGTCGATTTCGCCTAGGTCGGCGCCGGTGATGACCAAGTCATCGACATATAGTAGAATACTAACCGGTCCGAGTCGACCTTTTCGGATGAATAGGGAAGAGTTCGATTTTGACGTGACGAAGCCCATCCGATGCAGTTGTTGCGTGATCTTCGCGTTCCAGGCACGCGGGGCTTGCTTCAGTCCGTAAAGGGACTTCTTCAGTCGGCATACTGCCGAGGAGTTTGTTCTGGAGGGAAATCCGGGGGGTTGTACCATGTACACTTGTTCCTCAAGGTCACCTTGCAGGAACGCATTCTTTACATCCATTTGATGTAGGTGCCACCCCTTGGCCGCAGCTACTGCGAGCAAAACACGGACGGTCGTCATTTTCGTGACCGGCGCAAATGTCTCATCGTCGTCGATGCCGTGCTTCTGTGCGTAGCCCTTTGCCACTAGTCGAGCCTTGTACCGGTTGACCGAGCCATCGGTGTTGTACTTGACTTTGTACACCCACCTACACCCGATCGGTTTTACCCCTCTTGGTGCGTCAACCAGGTCCTAGGTCTCATTCTCCGCCAATGCGTGCATCTCTTCCTCCATCGCGGCACGCCAATTCACGTCTTTAGCCGCTTCTGTGTAGCTCTCCGGCTCACGCACTTCCGCTACACGGGTCATGTACGCATAATGATGTGCCATGTACTCGTTGTATCCGAACCGCAAAACAGGATTCTTCTGGCGGGTAGATCGGCGTAATCTCGCATTAGCCAATGTCGAGGCCTTCTCGATCAACGCGGACTTCACTTTTAAAGACTCGTCACCGGTTCCCTCAGAGTCGGACTTGCGTCGGTCTGACTCGTTCCTATCCGTGCCGGAATCCGACACCTTCTTCTTCCCTTTCTCTTTGCGTGTAAGCCGTCTCCTCGGCTTCCTGCGCGGGGAATGCACGGCCGAGTCTCCACTACTCGCCGACTCTTTATCGGACTGGTCGTACCAACTCAGCCATCCAATCGGTCCACTTAAACGGAGTGAAATCGGACTCTCTTCGCGGGTCTCGATTTCGGGCTCATCCGGAGGCATCTCGGCCTCGCTGACCTCATCGTCAGAGCTCGGATTGGAGTCGGGGTTCGTAGTCGTGGGCAGGTACCAGGATGCGGACTCATCAAACACAACGTCGCAGCTGACACGCGCTTGTTTGGTGCGAGGGTTATAGCACTTATAACTCTTCTGCTCGTCCGAGTAACCGACCAAGATGCATTTCTCGGCCTTTGCGTCCAGCTTCATCCTTTTCTCCTTCGGTATATGCACATACGCAATGCTACCGAACACCCTCAAGTGTCGTAAGTTCAGCTTCGTTCCGAAGTATAGCTCGTGCGCCAACACCTTGTCTCCGATCCGGTTCTGGATGTATACCGCGGTCCTTACCGCCTTGGCCCAGTAGAACTTGGGCAAGCTCTTCTCCTCCAGCATTGCCCGTGCCGCTTCCACAACTGACCGATTCTTTCTCTCGGCCACGCCGTTCTGCTCCGGCGTGTATCTACAACTGAATTTGCGGCGAATTCCCATTTGTTGTAGGTAACCGTTGAATTGACCGGAAAAGCACTCTTTCCCGCCATCCGACCGCAGACACTTGATCTTTCGTCCCGTTTCCATTTCCACGAACCCTTTGAGGTCCCGGAAACAGTCGAAGACTTCGCTCTTCCTCTCAATGAGGTAGATCCACGTGTGCCGCGTGTGGTCGTCGATGAAGGAGACGAAATATCGGTTCCCGCCAAGACTAACGTTTTGTGCTGGCCCCCATACATCGGAGTGTATAAGGTCGCGCTTGTTCCGGCTCCGGTTTCGTTCGTTTGGGAAAGGAAGTCGGTGTTGCTTCCCGAGCTGGCAGGCTTCACAAATTTGTGCCTTTTAGCCACTAAATTTGGGCAATTCGAACACTACCTGTTTCGATTGTAGATCTTGAAGCCGTTGGTGGTTGACGTGGCCTATCCGCTTGTGCCACAAGTCGATGTCCGACTCGGTTTTTTGTCCATTCGCGAACATTGCGGTGCCGCCGTCAGTGGAGTCGAGGATGAACATCCTCCCGTCTCTGCGCCCTTGCGCAATCACACAACCTTCTTCCTCAATGAAGCACCTGAGGTGTGTAAACCGAACCTCCATCCCTTGGTCGACGATCTATCCGACCGAGACCAAGTTTTTCGTGATTGTCGGGACGTGCAACACGTTCATGAGTTTCCCTTTCTGCCCGACATGGCTAAGGGGAACTTCTCTGACATTCGCGATCGGATGCGGAGTGTCGTCTCCTGTTGCGACTACTCCAGGTTGTATCGGTTTTTCAAGGTACGAGAACCACTCCTTATGGCTCGTCATGTGGTTTGACGCGCCGGAGTCTACGTACCACACCTCGTCCGATCTCGGGGTGCTCTGTTTCATTGAGTTTGCTTCGTGTCTCGTCACGAAGGCAGACCCTTCTCCGGCTCTCCCGGAGTCTTCGGCGTAGTGCGATTGCTGCCGATTTCCCTTGTCGGTATGTCTGGAGCCGTTTCCGGAATCGGTTCTCACCGAATCGGCGCGCTTCTTCCAACACTCACTTTCCCTGTGGCCTTTCTTGCCACAATACCAGCACTTCGCGATGGCCTTCCCTTGCCGGTTCTCATCGCTTCGACTCCCCCTGTTTCCGGAGGGTCCGGAGTTGCTGTCGGCATCAGTTTGGTGCCTTCTTCCTTGATCTCGTCGGCCGCCTCCATTGCGCGCCGACTCGGCTCGTCCTCCATGTCCACGAGGCCTATCTCCCTCCGTGTACAACATTCTGCTGTCGGTGTGTGTGCTTGTAAACGCACCCGTGTGGTTCTCTACCAGGAGCATTGACTGTAAGTCAAAAAAGGACGACGTATTCTCCCGGGTACACACAGCCGTTCGAAACGCTCCGAACTTCGACGCCAAACCTCCGAGACAGATCTGGACCATCTCGCTTTCCTCGATGTTCACCTCTATGGAGGCGAGGCAGTCGCAGATATCCTTGATCTTCGAGGTATAGTCCGCCATTGACAAGTCGCGTTGTCGTAGGTTGCTCAACTCCTGTCGGAGCTGAAGCTTCCTGGCTATGGTGCTCGCGGCGAAAATCTTCTTCAGATTTTCCCACGCACCCTTCGACGTCTTTGCATCCCGAACATAGCTGAATAGTTGTTCGCCCACACACGACGCGAAGCAGTATAATACCCTGCTCGCCGATTGCTCCCATGACGGGAAGTCTCTGTGTGTCGATTCGGGTGGCGCGTCGTTAGCTCCTTCGACATAACTCCAGTAGCCGTGCCCGAGTAGGTACTGGTGCATCTTGTAGGACCAAGACGCGTAGTTGGTTCTGTCAAGCTTCTCTGTTGGAACGAGCTCGCCATGCCTCTATCCATCGTTCTTCTTCGTCAAGCTGTATCGGCTGCAGAGAGGTTCTCAACCCTCGCACTCTGATACCATGTAAAAAGTAGCGTGCGGAAGCAAGTATAAAGACAGAACAGAAGGAAGAACACTCAGGTTTAATGGAGAGCTTGAGCTTACACAGTATACGCGGGAGAGACCGAGAGAGTGAGAGAGAAGACTGTGTGTATATTATATTTCTTAAAAGAAAAAAAACAACAACAACATATATGTGTTCAATGAACACTTTGTACAAGTCCTAGGAGGACTGACCGAAGTATTGACAGTACTTCAATGCTCATTAAGAGCTCTTACACTCACTCCCAAATATATTCCTCACGGAATATCTTTCCTAACGGCCTAACCGATCGGTCCCAACCGATCCGGTCCTCGGTTTCTTCAGCCGATCCGGCCGATGTTGAGCTTGTCTCTCAACACAACCTCGTGTATTCAACCCTGGACAGGAGGTATTTTTACGTGTACCTCACAATTCTAAGACATTGTCTACAGGTAAGTGGCTAAGTTAGCCCCAAGGTTTTGTGGACCTTTTATAGTCAAACGCATTGGTTCATCAGCCTATCGTCACGCTCTTCCTGATGGCGTTAAAATCCATTCAGCTTTTCATGTAAGTCATCGAAAAGAACTTCTAGATTCTGGCGACAATACAGTTACAACTGAAACTTTGGTTACTTCTGAAGAATTATCTTCTAAACCACATGTACCAGAAAGAATTATCAATGTTAAAACAAAGAATTTGCGTTCTAAAATAATCCGAGAATTTAAAATTAAATGGATGGATAAATCTATCAAAGATGCCACATGGGAATGCAAAAATGCTCTTAGAACTAACTTCCCTAACTTTCCATTGCAAGAGTGCAATGTTTTAAAGAGGGGGAGTATGTTACGGGCATGTCCATATAATATCTCGTGGTGAGAATGTACCGTAGTATTCTATGTGGATAAAATGTGAGGGTTAAACGAGAGGGTAAAGAAGGGGAGGATTACTTTTAATCCTTGGGATTGAGACAACCCATGAGGCCAAGTGTGAACTTGCATGGGGGCCTTGGGTCTAGCTATAAATATGAGGCCTAGCTACCCTCATTTGATGATCTCTTGACTACGTTGAGACTCCGTTCTTGTGGTGGGTCAACTCTTGTAGCGAGCGCACCAGCACCAGGTACGACTCGACACCATGGTGATGGTATGGGACGCCAATCGAGGCTCGAGTCCGTCTTGATCCCTTCGCTCGGGGGTGGTCAGGTGGATCGACACCCTTCTTTCTCTCTCGCCCTTCTTATTTTATATCTATTATATCCTTATCTCATGCTTACATTAGAACATAACTCTAACATTAAACCCTTTTATGTCTCCCCTTCCCAAGTGGGAAGCATGGGCCATGCGTACACAGACCGTACCGACTTCCTATTTTAGGACACAAACTCACCAAATTAATGGTACAATATACTAAAATATAATATACAATAAATTAAACCAATATCGTTATAAATAATAGAGGATACATACATTTTTCTTTGGGGAATTGCATATTTAAACACATTTGTTTACAATAATGAGCCCATGTGACCTTGTCCATCAACGGTGGCCTCGTGACACCATTTCTTGATTTTGCAATCCTCTTGTTATACAAGTGAAAACTTACGTTAGATTGGTTCTAATCCAATTTTTCTATATTATGTACAATACAAACTCAATTTCATGGGCATGAACACCATCTCTAACTCCTTATCATATACCACCCCCGACCTCGAGGTTGCAACACATGAACTTACCTAGGATGGTTGCATCAATTTCAAATGCTTGAGAAATGCAAGATTCCTTAGAGGAGAGGATAATATGTTTGTATTCTTTATGTCAAGGAACAATCACCCGGTCACAAATCCAAGTTTGTTAGCACAAGTTTCAAAATGGATTGGACTTGAATCCACCACAACCACCACATCAACACAAATGGTCAGCCCATTGTAAACATATTTTTAAAATTATAGTTTCATACTTTATAATTAAGCAAGTCTAGGTTAATCGACACAATGTAGCCTATAGGTGCATGTATGTCAAATATCTCACAAGGAAGATAATGAGGATGAGGATAGTATCGACGATACCTCTCACAATAATTTCACAATAATTTTATAAGAAGCTCACGATCAAGACAAGTGCTCTAAGAATTGGAACCAAACGTGTTGTAATGATCCATGCTTGCTAGAGGCACAACAGAGACATTGGAAGACCATCTACTTCCTATGGTCCTTTGATCGTTGTTATGTACAAAAGATCCAAGGAAGTATAGAGGATAGATCAGGGCATCATTGCCTAGTGATGGGAGGTTTTTAGTTTTTGGGGTAGGTGTTATATGCTAGCCCCATCTTAAATTTCTTGAGATGTTGATCAATGCTTGTTCATTGTACAGAATCTACATGTCCCTCCCCATTCAGAAGTCACCCTAATGTCCTTTTGTGGGCCATCTATATGTGGACTACATGGCATTGATTGGTTTAATACACTAGAAACATGTCAACATCTGGTTTTTGTGCAAATGTTGCATCATTAACAGAAAGCGGAAAGGAACATTGATTAAATGCCAGTACGAATGACATTATTTGGATTTTGGCCGATTGACCAACATTTAAACGTATAGATAGTAGATAGGCAAAATTCAAGTCTGAGCCAAGAAACTAAAAACTAGGTGTAGGACTAGACAATGTTAGTCCATTTTCAATGCAATCATAGAAAATGGTCAACATGGCTAGTGATCGTAATCAAGTACAATATACCACCATACATATGAATAAAGAAAGAACACTTGAGGTTATCCTTATTAAATCCAAGAAAGAAATAAGTTAAGGATCTAAATGTATAGCTAACACCTCTTATTGATGACCTACAGGAATTGTGGAGAGGTTTAGATGTCATTGATGCAATCAAATTGAGAGGGCATCGAGTTTTTTAACTCTGTGGCATTCTATTATGGGCTATTTATGATTGCTACATACAGGTTTTGTTTAGGTCTCGGAACAAAAGGTTGTAAGGCATATGCCCCCTGTGTGGTTATTGGTTGATATCAACCTATTGTAAGTCTTGAAACAAGAATGTGTACCTCAAACAACAATTTTTAGAAGAAGATCACCCTCCACTTAGTAAAGCCCAAGCACGTCATTTGATGGGAAAATTGAATGAGGAAGACCATCAACTTGTCAAACCCAACAAGATTGGTATAGGACGTGAACTATAAGACCTCCCATTGATGTAGATGCGTAGAGTCTACTTAGCACGGACAATCAATGTGGGCGAGCAACAAACAATAGAGGGATTGAACCTAATACGTCCAAATGGTTCACACTAGATTATTGGAAGGACTTAAATAATGCACGAGCTATTGAATAACTCATTGGAAGGACTTAAAGTATGCATGAGCTAGTTAACTATTGAGCTTGGTTGTGTTAGACGACATGTGTCATGGTTGGAGATTGAATGCATGTAACCCTCCCATTATGAATGTGCAACACCAAGCTATGTCTTATTTGAGGAAGCTTCCAAGACTACAAGAACCTATGAAACCAATCCGGTGTGAACATAGACAGTAGAACCTTAAAAATGTAAACCTCACTTGAGAAGATGAAAAAGTTGTCAATGGTCATGTAGAAAAGCTCCATTGAACTGTCCAACTGAATTTGTATACGTTTAAGTCTATACTCAGCAAAGCATCGATCAAGCAGATGGTTTGGAGTTTCTAATTCAAAATTGTAACATATCTCAACCCAAGCCAAGAAACTACTTATAAGAAAATCCAAAAAACTATACCACGATGCATTAGAAACATCCCATGAACAATTGTATATCTAAGTAGGTCCATGTTTAGTATACGCAATTGTCCTCCACATTCCTAACCACAAAAAACAGCTTGATTGTTCAAACTAAGAGAATTGCATATAGATATTATAATAGAGGCATATCTGTACTTCAGCTATTGATATCCAAATGTGAATCAATCCATAACTTGAGTCACAAATATTGTATATACATATATATGATCAAGGAACGAATTTGTGCCAAGAGTTAGTGTTAAATAAATAGCAGACACAAAATGTAAACAAAGGTGTAATATTAACTTCCATGCATATTATTCATTTCATTGCAACGAAGTCAAAAGAAACGACGGAATGATCCCCCCCTCAAAAGAATCCGGAAGAGTACTTGGAATTGATACTACAGTAACAACCTACTCTTGTATTGTCAACGCCTTGCTCCCGCCTTGACCTAGGAACAGTTCACGCACCCTTCAAAATTTTGAAGAAAAAATTAACTTGCTTTGAGAACATTCTCTCTAAAACACATGGCCCCTTCTTTCTGCCTGCCTCAAAACCCAAGAGAACTATTCAATATTCGCGACACTAAGTTGAAAAAAGCAAATGTCAAGCTTCACTGCTTTGTTGAAGAGAAAACCCTTGAGTGATAGAGACAATTGGTCTCCCAGAAAAATCTAATGATTTTTTTTCTTTTGTTTTTTACAATTCTCAACCCATGTCGTGTAGAAAAGAATAAGGATTTTTTTCAATCTTATTGAGGAAAAGAAAATTTGAGCAGCAGACACTCTTCAAGAAAACATCCGGAAATCACTTCCACTTTTCGTTTCTCCTCAACTCATGTCACGTGTGTAGCAGTGTGTTCTCTCATATATCAAAAACCCATCCGTCCGAGTCTTCCATCCACATTATACAACCAAAATTTGTATGCCTTGAGATTTAAATCTTCTAGAGCAAAAAGACCTTGTTTTTGTTTATAGTTTCTGAACCCTTTCGATTTTAACCACTGTATCTCTTATGATCGCACATGCCTTTCACTAACAGAAGATGTTGACACGAATGACAAAAATTGGAGACAACATTTTCTCCCTAACGCAATAAGTACTTCCCTCTCCTGCTTTAGTGTTAACTTTGGTATTTTCCTTTCATAAGACTTGTTTGATGAAGCATTCCAAACCACCTTTGCCTCGCAAAGAAATGGTAAATTTCCATTTTCTCTGTATCTGGCAGCGCAGAGTGGTTGTATGGTATCTCCACCTCGACCTCGATCTTGATCTTGAACTTTCATTTTCAGCTTTTCCTCATTGTCAAGCAATTCTATTTTCACTCTTCCATCCAAGCTCACCTTTGTTTCATTTTTCCATCTTGTTGCTGAATCATTTCGAGCTATTATTGCTTTGCATTCAGAAGGTATGTATCCTGAAGCCAATCCATTGTTATTTGAAATCTTTTGCCTCTTGTATGCCCACCCTGTGAACTCATAGTTATAAGGAAACACAAGAAAAAAATGTTAGTTCCCTAGTTAAACCCTAAACACTATAGGCAAGGCCAGAAAAAACATATTAAACCCTGTTGAGTTAGCTAAACATGAACCACTTAACTCAAAGCCTAACCTTAAACTCTAGAACTTAGACCTAGACCCTAAACCTTAAATCTTAAACATACTATGAACTCTAATTCTAGGTCCTGTAGAGTGAAACCCAAGACCCAATTAGAGTTAATTAAGTGGGAAGACAGACCTGATTCTTTATTCAAGTCGAGAAGAGTATGATCTCGATTTGGCTTTTCCGGAACCCATAAACTCAGCCCACTTTGCATATCAATTTCATATGATTCCGTCACTGCTGCCACACCTTCAGTTCTCTCATCTTGCACAGTCTCTTCTTGCACCTCTTGCTTGACTGAAAACCTCTCTGAAATAGTACTACATGAACCTATACTTGGAACATTACTACCTCCATCAATAGTATGGAGCAAGAAGTTGGGTAGGCATATTCCACTCTCAGATGAAACCTCCCCATAATTTTGACATGGCAATAGCTCTGGAGAAATTTCGGGTTGATGGTTATACCTCTGTTCTTTTTGTAAGAAGCTTACAACTTCATTCTTCGACCTGAATCGGCGTCCTGTCACTGGATCCTTAAAATACTGTTCATGAACAACTTTCTGATTCAAAAAATGAGGAATATATATATACATATGCAGAAAATCCACAACATTATGCCTTGAAGATTCAAGGTTCAGAACAACTTGGGAGCCCTCTAAATGTTTCTTAAATATTTGAAATGGTCTAGCCCTTTTAGAATTTCCTAAAATATTAATCTCTTTCACTTTTCCTACAAGCTTCTAAATGTCAAGCGGGCAAAGTTTCATCTAAAAAGAGATGAATATGTAATGCCCATATTTTAGAAACTTCTAGAAAACTCCAAGATATCCCAACCAAAATCTTTTCATATCTGTGACACATTAGCAATGAACTTCACCTTATCAGTTGTACCCGCTGTAGTGCCTGCTTTCCGAGTCTTGAGCTCAGTTACCCATCCCAGAGGTAACCATTCAGGGGATTCGATGACTCTCACAATACGTTCTGAGATAGCATTATTAGACAGAATCGGATCGGACACGTTCACATTATCAAACAGTCCACCTCTTTGAAAGCATTTTGCTTCCTCATTCGAAATGTTGTTACTACTTACAGAACTATTAAGATCTTGTGCAAACATACCTTTGTAATAATTCTTCCTTTCTAAAGAATGGGTAGCAATCCTGTTGAAATCGATGTTAGAAGAATCTTGGTTGCAATGCTCACCAGGGCCCTTGTCCAAAGATGTAACAGGATGAGAATTAAGGTCTAGATATAAAGGAGCCTTGCTTTCATCACATCCACTGGGAATTCCTAGTTCATTATCAATCAAACCAATCCCATCATATCCAAAAGCTGGATAAGCAAAATGAGGAGCACTCCCACCACACTTCATTAAGGCTAGTAAACAAGGATCAATTGTTGAAGTTGAACGAGCTTCGAAAGGAGAATGAGACATGTAAAGCAACCCATCTCTTGATGCAGACTGCAAAAGGAAGTGTGAAACTTCATCAGCAAATGGCAGAAAGGGTCCATTTCCTCTCTTTTTCTGCTTTTCCTCCTTGCCTACTAGAGAAGAAAAGCTTTTCTTGCTACTCTTTTCCTTGTCTTGATATGTGTAAACATGATTACCATCCACGTGGATAATGTTACCATCACTTGGGTTTTTTCTTCGGAAGTCATTAGATGCAACAGTGTGAACACTCGTGGTGTTCTCATCTTGTGTGAACATATGCTGGAAAAGCTCAAGCCATCCTCCTTTCTTTGGGGAAAATGTTGTGTTTACCACATCATGAGGTGACGACGACAACGACGATGACAAAAAACTATCATGAGAACTCACATGGTCACCCAAAGGAAACTCATTCAGATCAAAATCCTGCTTGTTAAGGTCAATCATATGTCTTTCCATGATAATGATATAGTTGGCATGAAAATAGTGTTTCTTTCAATGGTATTCGATGAGAGATTCAAGCCTATCCAAGCCATGAACCGTATACAACAAGAATCCAGCGGATATATTGTTTCTCTGATCTTGAGACCTTAAATCATTTCCTTTCTTTCCTTCCCTCTGTTCTTAAGGTTTCACAAACCCTTCTTCTGTATGTTCTTCGGATCCACAAACTTAAATCTAGAGGATATCTTATTCTTCAGACTTCAGACTTTGCTTTCTTCTGATCCTCAGTTTCACAAACCCTAGATCATTGTCAGCCTTCCTTTCCTCTGTTCTTCAGGGTTCAACGAACCTTTTCTTTGCTCTTTTATTGAGGTTTCACAAACAGTAAATTTGGCTTTTATATCTTTCGCCACTGATATTGGAATCACTTTTCACTTTTCTCTGCTCTTTTAGAAACCTTAATTCAGTTAGCCAACCCAAATCACTGCTCTGGCTTTTTTTCTTCAGGTTTCCCCAACTCTAAATCAATACTTCTCTTTGATTTTCACATTCCATAAACCCGAATCACTTCTTTTTAGCTTCAAAACCCTAAATCTCTTCACTATTCTCTTTTTCAGGTTTCATAAACCATAAATTGCTTCTTCTCTCAGATCTTTATGTCAACAAGCCCTGAAAAGCTATCACCACTTTTCCTGGTTTAAACGTTTCAGCCTTATGGTCTCAAAATTAATACTCTAGACTCTTTACTCTTTCTTTCTTCTGGACTTTAGGGTGTCTCTGAATATGAAGCAAAATATGTCAAGTAAGTATAATGCAAGCTTATACTTCCTAAACAGATGTTAGATGTTCTATGGCACTCTTGTTCCTCCTCTGACGATCACAATTTCGATTCCATTATAGACGAAGAAATAGACAGAATCAATTCTATACTTTTACCTGGAAAAAGCCTGCGCAAAGCCGAACTCTGATGAAGAAGGAGAAAAAAGGGTTAGTGTTAAGAGTGTCAGGATTTTAGGATTGGAGTTCTAGGTTTTGGGTTATTAGGGTGTTCAACTCTTTTAGGGTTAGGGTTCAAAAACATTAAGGAGTAGGGTTTGGTTTCCGGATCAAAGCTAGGGGTAGGGGTAGGGGTAGGGGTAGGGGTAGGGGTAGGTGCATGTGCAATGGAAAACGAAGAAACAGAATTTAGGGGGATCTATCTGATGCAAATAGAGACTTTAATCTGTCTGTCTGTCTCTCTCTCTCTTATGTGGCTTCTCTGTCTCCGTCTCTGTCTCTGTCTCTGTCTTCTCTGGTGAGGAAGGGGGGGGGGGGGCACGTCAGAAAAGAGAGAACTGAGAGTGACAGACATGTGGTTTGATCACAGGATACACGTGGCTAGTGATGGTTGGATGTCGGGACATCGATCCCCCCGGTCATCACAGAATACACGTGGCAAGTGATGATTGGATATCAGGCATCGATCTCCAATTCCCCGGCTGACGTGGCATGATCTCATAGGCTATGGGGAAACAAATGCACATACATATTGGAACAATCAATCGGCCCACTGGGGAATGCCCCCCGCCCCCCACCTCCCCTGCCCGATCGCATGTGACTATCAATCAATTTGCCTGCAGGAAAATGGCGATGGCACCATCGAAAAGATGAAGCGAAATGCCCACTCCTTATCCCATGGATATTAGAGGATGGCGTCTTTTGACAAAGCTTTTTAGTAACCAACGGGAAGTGATCCCCCCCCCCCCCCCCCCCCCCCCCCTTTTGCCTACCTGATACTCTTAACCAATCAACTTTCACCTTGCTCTCTTGCCCGTTGCAAACCATGATTCGCTTCGGCAAAACATCGACACCATTTGCACAGGGGTCTCGGCAGAATTTAATTCAGCCTCTTCTTTTTGAGATGATGAAGGTGGATCGATCCTTTGCTGCACCCAAAGCTTTTGTGTGAAGTTTAGAGAACAATTCATATTGAATAAAGTTCGCACAACCTAATGGAGCTTCTCGTCAAAAAGTGCATATTGTAGCTTTCTCTTTCTGTCATCGAGATAGTTGCTTGCTCTACTATGCAAGTAGTAGGTAATGTTTTCATTTAATTGTTTCCATAGGTTTGGAACCCACTTATTTCCCTAGATGTGAACCTAAGGTACATGGTGGACATGAACTTTTCCACAAAACAACATTTTACCAACCCCACCAATTGACCTACACCCACTTTATCCTCTTTCGCACATATTAAATAATCCACTTGTGCTCTCCATCGCTTGTGTCACTATCTCTTTCTACATCTCATAATCAATATGTCATGGACAAATATTAGATTTATTTTGGCGATCAACTTACCCAAGTGCTAAGCTATCAAGCTAGCGCCAAATGGTTATGGGCTCAAATCTTAACTTCCATACACATAATTTGTACAACATACATCACATTTCCTTCCTTACATGCCAAATTGATGTATCATATTCACAATCTCCAAACTATTGGTATTGTCATTTCAACTCTAGTTTGAACCACTTCAAATCGTGGAAAGCTTTAAATGTATTGCCCTTGACGTTCTTCCAAACCATAGATGGAAGGCAATGTTTGAACTACTTGTTGTCCCCGTGATGGCAAGTATAGACCCAAAATATCAACATTCATTGCAAGCTTCCATAATATCACCAACAAAGGATGAGTAATTATAGCAAGCGAGGATTGGATAAGTGGGCATCCTTGACTAATAAATCTCATGAGGGAAATATCTTATGTAAGTCCATCATTAAGAGTTTCTTAGGACACAACATCTTGACCTAATGAAATTATAAAATTAGACATATCTGGACCAAAGCCCACTATATGTATTAATCCTTAGACTAAGCATCAATTTCCATGATCATAAGCTTTCTGCTAATCTAATAGCACCATTATCAATTTGGCATAATCCATGGACATCTAAATTATTATAGATCTAGGTACTAAAGTAAGCTTAAGATAAGGATAAAGTAATGATAGATAGAAAGGAGAAAGAGAAAGAAGGGTGTCGTAAAGTAATCCTCCCCTTCTTTACACTCTCGTTTAACCCTCACACTTATCCACGTGTATAGAATACTACGGTAAATTCTCACCACGGGATATTATATGGTCATGCCCGTAACATAAATACTAAACAAATCATGGATTATAGTCCTACATGCAACAAACCGTATGGGGCTAGTGTGTCAACTTAAGCAAATCATTTTGTAATATATTTGCCAAGACCTTTGTAAATAACTTATACAACCCCCTCATCGAAGAAATGGCTCACCATTGATGAACTGACTCAAGTGAAACCAACTTTAGGATGAGACCAACCTTCCAAGTTCGAGGCATGTGTTAATAATTAGGTAATTAACTAAGGGTTAATTAATATCTAATTATGAGAGTAGTTAATCACGTATGTGATTAAGCAATGGAAGACTATGTGATATGTGTGTGTGTGTGTGAGAGAGAGAGAGAGAGAGAGAGAGAGAGGAAGTTACACTTATGAACGACACAATGGGGGATGATTAACACAAGTCTAGCTTAAAGACTTTCTCTATATTAATAAGCATCAAGTTACAAAAATGCTCACAATGAGGTATATATATACATCTCATGTGTGAGGAGAATATAGGTACAAGGATGTGGTCCTATATTAAATGAACTTGGTAGTGGAGGATCTAGCATGTATCCCCACTTAAGTACGAGTACAAAATCCTATTTAAGCGTTCTAAGTCAACACACTAACTAGATTCTATGTATGTAACTACTAAAACAATGGGTCATTTGAAACAAGTAATATGTCACATTTTAAGAATTGTTCATAAAAAAAAGGCACAAAATAGGTCGTTTCAAAAATATAGGTGCTATCACAGACACGACAACAATCATGTCAAGATTTGAACTCTTCACCTCTTGTATTATATTCAAGTGTTATGTTTTAACTAATACATCCAAATACATATTCATGTTATATATTTTTTATTAGATTATTTATTTCAAGTTCTAGAACTTTCTAAAAACTCCTAGAACTTGGAATAGATAATCTACTAATACTCTACTAAGATTTTTATAACATGACTATGTATTTGGATGTGTTGGTTAGAACATAACACTCAAGACTATTATACAAACAGTCAATGTGTCAATGACTGGCCTTGAATCCCTTGAAAGGGATCAAGGAGGTTACAAGTATTTATACAAGTTATGAGATTGAACATCTCTAGAATATACTCGAGAAATATCTCTAGAATATACCATAGAATACATCTAGAATATATGCTAAACTAGTACAATATTAAACGATATTTAAGTTCAAAAGAGTTTACATATGGTCTAACACAACACTATGTAC
This sequence comes from Azolla caroliniana, assembly GCF_043228905.1. NCBI lineage: Eukaryota > Viridiplantae > Streptophyta > Polypodiopsida > Salviniales > Salviniaceae > Azolla > Azolla caroliniana. The sequence goes on from NW_028230436.1 coordinate 12,446,657, forward strand.
TAGGTGTGTTACAGGTCAGAGGTTCAAGTCTGGAATGTGACATTATCTCCTCTCTTACGCCGCCTTCCCAAACTAGTCACCGGTTTGTCGAGATATCGGTGATGAAAATCCTAGACTACCTCCAGGACATTTTGTAAATTCTTCACTAGTTCCCACGTGGCGTCAAACAGGGGGTAACCCTTCCACCAGACGAGGTATTGAAGGTGTGGAAATAGGAACACGAACACCAATGGGCATGAGCGATCATGTGCGGTCCTCATCGGGAACTGGAACACGAATGGGTGTGAGCGACCATGTGTGGTTCCCACCAGGAACGAAACAACGAACGAAGGAGTGCAAGTGAAGCGGTCGACTCGACTACTTCTATCATGAGAGGGTAAATAGTTGAGGTTGACCAAAAACACGACACAAATGGTAGCGCTAGCGAGAAATCGACGCGATCCTCACCAGGAAAGTGAGCGGTTATGACCCCCACCAGAACTAGAAGGTGAGCGATCAAAATCTATCCTCATCAAAAGAAAGTGGAGCGAAATGTAAACCAAAATGAAAATGGAGCGCAAACGAATGGAGTGCAAGTGAGCAATGATTGGATCCCCAACAGGAGGAAAGTGAGTAGTTGTGACCCCTACCGGAATTGGGAAGGTGTGCGATTGAAATTGATCCTCGCCAAAGGAAACTGAAGTGAAACTTGAACTGAAATGAAAATGGAGTGCAATTGAGCAATGATTCGATCCCACCAAGAAAGTGAGCGGTTGTAAACCCCACCGAAACTGTGAAGGTGAGCAATGGAAATCAATCCATGCAAAGTAGTGTTGATGACATTGAAGGTTGAGCAAAGTAGCTTTGATGAAGACAAAAAGAGGTGCTGAAAATGATGATGTTGAAGACAAGGCAACGAAGACGATGATGATGAGGAAGTGTCTCTAAAACCAAGGATGTTGATGACGGTAACTCTAGAAGCAAGGACTATGACGATGGTAACTCTAGAAGCAAGGGTGATTGTAGTCTCTTCCTTCGGAGATACACCTTCGATTATTGTCCTGAGTAATCGGGTCAAGGAATCGTCATTGCGTAGGAAGGTAGAGTAGGACCGAATATGGCGATCAACCCCGAAATGCCCGGCCACAACCGGACTTATGGTTAAAACTAGAATAGAAACAAGCACAAGATTATTTAATTGACACCAAAAGATTGACACAACAAAGTATGCATTATAGTTTTACTGCATCAAATGATTACATGGCTCACGATCGACAAACCAACTATATATATATAGGTTCTCTCTCTCTCTCTCTCTCTCTCTTATAAAGCGTATACAGATATCTCTCTCTTATTCCGCGCTCCCTTCCTTATGTTGTTCCCTGCTTTATATAACTTATGTATCTTCTTGGCGCGCTTCAACCACCTCTCTGATTTTCCGGTCTTTATTCCCAACTGTAATTCATTCAACTACTTCCTTCACGCTAGGTCGATTATCCTTTTCACCTATTTTTACCTACTCGTTTCTTTTAGATTTGTTCCACATTTCATAACCTTTGTCCCATAGATAACACCTAGCACGGCCGTGGGACAATACCTTGCACGTCGAACCCCAAAGGAAAACTTCCAAAATAGAAATTAAAATAAATAAATAAATCGAAATGCTATTTAGCCGAAAAAACTTCTTTATGGTACCCTCATTCTTCTTCAAAAATTGCGAGGATGTCCTCTGATTGTTGCGATGAACCGATTTGGAGATTGGTCGTCTCTTCAGCCGTTGGCTTGGTACTTGCAAGGGCGGTAGGTGGTTGTGTCAATGCTTGAGGTGGCTCTTCATTTGTGGGCTTGTCGACGTGTAACTCGGCCAATAAATCGAGCTGTTGGTCTTGAGTCTCCTTTGTGGATTCTGGAACCGTCACCTCCGGATGTGGTTTTGTGATCGGTGCATCCACTTGCTTTGTTTCTACTCTCAGCTGCGTTTCCTCTTCTTCTTTTTTGCTCCTGAACTGCTTCCTCGGTCATGGGGCTTGTTGATGTCTGTGTTGCGGCTGCTGCTTCCTTTTCAGCTTGGATGCGCTCGCGTTCATAGGTTTCTAATTCCAGTCTTAGTAGTATTTGATCATCGTTGAATTCCTCAAGGAGGTGTCCGATTGTCGTGGTGTGTGTTTGTGCCAGGGCGTGGAATTCCTCGGTGAGGTTTTCGCGGAGGATCTGGATGTTGTTCTCATCCATCTTGTAGAAACCACGACCCTCTTTTCTCCGATTTTCAGCGTTTGTTTGGAAGACCTGTAACTCCATTGCTTGAGCCGACCATTCATTCCAGCCTCGAGCGAGTGTCTCCTCGACTTTTTGATTTAACTATAGTCGGTGCTTGGCCAGTAGGGCTTTGATTTATGCTTCACCCATTTCATATTTAGCTCGAAGGGTGTTCAGTTCGTCTTGAGCTTTTGTCGCGTCCCATTCGAACTTGGCTTTGAGGATCACACACGATACTGTAACATTGATGAGTTGTGCCTCCAGCTTCTTCATATGCATGTCGTAGCGTCGGAGGAGTCGATCCGAATTATCGGCTAACTCTTGCATATAATGGTGATGTTGCCATTCGAGTTCTAGGGTCGTGGAGATTTGTAGCTGGTGAAGGGACTCTGACAATTCCGCTCGCTGCTTCTCAGTTTTGTCCAACTTGTGAAGGTGCCGACTTGAGCAGACTTGGAATTCTAAGAGTTCGTTTTGCCGAGTTACGATTTCTTCAGTTTTTTGGTGAGATGCATGTTGATGCTCTTCCTCTACTTCCACCAATTTTGTTGCAGCGAGGTCGTTAGCAGCCTTGAGGGAGGCGACGACATTCTTTTCGGTCTCTTGGAGTTAGGCCGTCCGTGCGTCAAGCAGCTGTTGGACTACTACTTCGCGTTTCGTTGCTTGTGCCCGGAGTTGGTCAACTTCTGCTTTGGCCGCTTCGTAGCACTCCTTGGCTTTCTCAGCAATTGTCGTTTGCACAACGAGCTCTTCGTCGTAATCGCGGGTTGCACCGTTACCGTGGCCAGTATCGAGTCGGTTGGCTCATCCGTTTTTGGTCATGCGTTTTCGGCCGATCTTTTGTAACTGCGACTCCTCGTCTGATTTGAGCTCGTTGGCTAATGCCCGTTGGACAATCTGTTGTTCAACATAGTCTTGAGCCATGTGTGCCGCAACAACAATCTGGAGGCGAGCAAGGAAGTCGATTAACTCATATGTTGTGTCGTGTTGTAAGATCATGCCGAGCTCGTAGGACTCGGCGGGCAAGTCCTTGAAGATCATTACGTCCTCCTCATTATAGGCCCAACACCGACCATATCTGATTGTTGGTGATGGTGTTGGGATGCACTTGCTATGCGATCTCCTACGCCTTGGGGTGGGGAAGTGCATCCACTACACGAAGGTATCCACCCAGGTCGTGCCTGTTCAGCTAGGTGCGAAGCTCTTTGGACACTTCGAGCAGCATGATCGTTTCGGAAGAGGACAAGGAAGAGTGAGTATGGGGGTAAAGATACAAGGATTGGGAAGAAGTTTCTATGCCTAGGGTCTGAGGGCGAGATAACGTTTGTGCAGGAGGCGAGAGAGCTTGAGGGCTTTGTGTGTCTGTGCGTGAGTGAGTGTTATGATTGTGGTGCCCTCCTATTTGTAGGTAGCTCAGTGTTGTGAAAATCTGTCACTATGTGTGGATCGTGAGGCGGAACCGTCGGGCCGGGGTTATGGACGGGAAGGAAATAGGGCTCACACCCACAACACAAGGAAGGCTTACACAAACAAGGCACCAATATTCGAACGTGTTTGTGAAAAGGAGAGGTGCATGGGCAAGCCCGAATCAACCCCTAGTCACAAGGCGAACGAATGCACGTGAGGAAGGCTTACACATGGACACACAAGGAAAAGGCTTACTTACACACCCGAGAGACAAAGTTTCGAATGCCTTTGTGAAAAGAGAGGTGCATGGGCAAGCCCGAACGCTCCCTTGTTACAAGACATGGGAACACACAAGGAAAAGGCTTACTTACACACCCGAGAGACAAAGTTTCGAATGCCTTTGTGAAAAGAGAGGTGCATGGGCAAGCCCAAACGCTCCCTTGTTACAAGACACGCAAACACAAAGCAAGGTTTACACATGAGAGACACAATTTCGAACGCCTTTGTGAAAGGAGAGGTGCATGGGCAAGCCCGAACGCTCCCTTGCCACAAGTCCCACGAACACACAAGCAAGGTTTACACACATGAGACACAATTTCGAGCGCCTTTGTGAAAGGAGAGGTGCATGGGCAAGCCCGAACGCTCCCTTGCCACAAGTCCCACGAACACACAAGAAATATTTACACTAACACACAAGACACGATTTCGAACACCTTTGTGAAAGGAGAGGTGCATGGGCAAGCTCGAACGCTCCCTTGCCACAAGTCCCACGAACACACAAGAAATATTTACACTAACACACAAGACACGATTTCGAACGCCTTTGTGAAAGGAGAGGTGCATGGGCAAGCTCGAACGCTCCCTTGCCACAAGTCACACGAACACACAAGCAAGATTTACACTAACACGCAAGACACGTAAGTTTGAATGCCTTTGTGAAAGGAGAGGTGCATGGGCAATGTCAGAACCAAGGATAAAAGATAGAGTGATGGAAGAAGGATAGAGAAGAATGGATGTATAAGATAGAGAAAGAAAGAGAATGGATACAAGATATGTAATGAGAGCTAAAGACTGGTGTTGATTCGAATTGATTTGAGAATACATGTATGCGCTTATTTATAGGTTCCTATAGAATAGCTTAGAGATTTCTAGAATGTTCTAGAATGTTCTAGACCTAGAATGCTCTAGGACATTCTAGAATATTCTAGAATAATCTAGAGTTTTTACAATAATCAATGTAATACAAGAAGTAGCTTTTATTGTTTCATATAACAATAAGCTATCTTAATGGTTGAGGTTTTCAAGTATGAATTACAAGGTTCGAGGTTCAAGTCCGGGTGACGCCATAATGGTCATGTGTTCATGACACTATCCCTCCTTCGAGAACGCCGAGTGGAAGTCGGCGTTAACATTGTTGGGCCGGGCTTGTTTGGATAGTGACGATGGAAGTCGTTGACCAGAGCTTCAGCATTACAAACATTATCGATGGGTTCCCAAGTGCGATCACTCGGAGGATAACCAAGCCAATCAACTAGATAATAAAGCTTATTGCGCACAATCTTAGAATCGAGAATAGCAGCTACCTCGTATTTGGGGCCGTCCACAAGTTGTACAGAAGGCGGTGGTGGCACGACACGATTAGGAATTAAAGAGGTGTGGCAAGGTTCCAAAAGAGAGCTATGAAAGACAGGGTGAAGCCGCATATGTGCAGGAAGGTTAAGACGAAATGTTGCATCATTAATCTGCGCCGTGATGACGAAAGGACCTAAGCGTTGATAATCAAGCTTAGCACACGGTCGGGTAGTCTTGATGTGACGACGAAGCAACCATACACGGTCACCAACCTTAAACGGAGACTTAAGATTATGTCGATCGGCATTGGTCTTATGGTGTGCTTGCGCTTTCTGAAGATGTGACGATAACTCAAACTGGATTTGTTGTAGTTGGTGGAGGTGATGCTCCGCACTAGGGTTTCGTGACACCTCGGGAAGATCCAGTATACACCATCGAGGGTGGTTGCCGGTGTAGGCAAAGAAAGGTGTAACTTTGGTAGAAGAGTGGACCGTGTTGTTGTATGCAAACTCAGCAAGATGTAAAATTTTACTCCAATCATCTTGTTGATAACTAATGAAACATTGAAGATATTGCTCGAGCGTTTGATTTGTGCGCTCTGTTTGTCCGTCAGTTTGTGGATGATAAGCCGAAGAGAGTTTGCAAGAGATTTTGAGGCCTGCCCATAGGTGCTTCCAAAAGTGTGATAAATTGAGGACCTTGATCGCTAATAATATCATTCGGGAGACCATGATGGCGAAACACTTCACGCATAATGAGATCTGCAGTTTCTTCACTATTGATGGTCTTTACACATGGTACAAAATGTGCTATCTTGGTGAACTGGTCCACTACTGTTAAAATAGTATCAAAGCCTTTGGAAGGTGGCAGATCCGTAATGAAATCCATAGAAATAGACTGCCATGGCTTGTTGGGAGGGGGTAATGGTTGTAGTAAGCCATAAGGGTGATGCCAGGGTATTTTGGCGCGACAACAGGTGTCACAAGTGCGAACATAATCTTCGACAAATTTTTGCAAGTGAGGCCACCAAAACGAACGTTTCACCAGCTCAATGGTCTTGGAAATACCAAAATGTCCAACCATGGGGGCATCATGACAATGTTCCAACACTTGAAGTCGGGGTGATCCGTCGGGGACGTAAAGGAGATTCTTGTAGAAGAGTAAACCATCTTGCCACTTGAAGTCCTTATAATGTTGAGATGACCCTGGCAATGTGGAGCAAGATGGACGACTTGAACCACAGTGGGCTAAGACATCCTTAGCAAAATCATCCGAATGAAGTTGTTGCCGAATAGTGTCAAGAAGGGTAGAATCAAGTGGTGTGGCATAAATTGTTGTTACCTGTAGCTTGGATGGCCCGAGGAGAGTTTGCTTTTGATTGTCAAAGGCCGGATCTCCAGGTCGAAGTGCTAGATACGAACGCCGAGACAGAGCATCTGCTTTCCCTTGTTGTTTTCCGGGGCGAAAAATGATCTTGAAATCGAAACGCGTTAGAAATTGGGCCCACCGAGCTTGTCGTCTATTTAATACTCGAGCTGTTTGAAAATATGTGAGATTTTTGTGATCACTATAAATGATAATCTGATGAGGTGATCCTTCTAGAAAATGACGCCATTGCTCGAATGAGTCGACCACAGCTAGTAACTCCTTGTCATGCACCTCATAGTTTATCTCCGAAACAGTAAACTTTCTCGAGTGAAACACGACTGGATGTATCTGCCCGTCCTCGCCTGGTTGCGATAGGATACTCCCCAATGCAAAGTCTGATGCATCCGCCTCAATAGTAAATGGCTTTTCAGGATCAATATGTGCTAGGATGGGTGCTGATGTGAATGCCTCTTTTAGCTGCGTAAAAGCCTTGTCCGCTTCGATACTCCAAAAAAATGCTTGATTTTTCTTGGTGAGTTGAGTAAGGGGCAACACAATGCTTGAATAATTATGTATGAATTTGCGATAGAAGTTCGCAAATCCGAGGAAACACTGGACATCCCGAACTGAGCATGGGGGTTTCCATTCCAATATTGTTTGGACTTTTGCCGGGTCCATGAAAACACCCTGGGATGAAATAGTGTATCCCAAAAATTCGACTTGTTTGCAATCAAAACTGCATTTCTCAAGTTTGGCATAAAGACCATACTTCCTTAGGCGTTCAAGTACTTGCCGCACATGTATATCATGCTCCCCCTGTGTTTTAGAGTAAATCAATAGATCATCTAGGTAGATGATTAGAAAAATATCCAAGAAATCCCGGAAGATGTCATTTGCCATATGTTGGAATACGGCAGGTGCATTTGTGAGCACGAAAGGCATGACTGTATACTCGAAATGACCATACCGAGTACGAAATGCTGTTTTCCACTCATCTCTCGGCCGAATTCGAACAAGATTATATGCACCCCTTAGATCAATTTTGGTAAAATGCTTTGCCCCACCAATGCGTTCTAAGAGATTGGAGATTAAAGGTAAAGCATACCTATTCCTTATGGTGACTTTATTTAAGCCTCGATAGTCCACGACCAAACGAAGGGAGCCGTCCTTTTTCTTCACAAATAAGATAGGAGCACCAACTGGAGACTTTGAATGTCGAATAAACCCATGTGCAAGATTTTCCTCAATGTATTCTTGAAGAACCTCAAGCTCAGTGGGTGATAAATTGTAAATTGGACTCCACGGAGGCTCTTTTCCTGGTTGGAGATCAATAGGACAGTCGTACGGGCGATGCTTTGGAAGAACACTAGCTTTGACTTTGTCGAAAACATCAGCATAGTCTTGATATTTTTTGGGAATTTGGATGTCTGAATTCCCTTGAGTGACACTAGAAGGTGTCACTGATACCGCAAATAAGAAAAGGTCCTCCTTGCCTCCCACTTGGTGCAATTGTTGCAATGTGATGGCTGAAATTTGATGAGAAGGATATGGTGCATCGGTAGAACTATATACTTTGGGAGGATAATCCCGAGTTCGATCCTTGACAATGATATTTTCTGCTAAAGGGCACCTAATTTCTCGCTTCCTCCAATCGATTCTAGGGTTATGTAGCTCGAACCATGGCAAACCGAGGACAATTGGATGCTCAGGACTACAGATTATGTTAAAGGAAACTACACATCCTAAATCACCCAAGAGTATGTGTATTGCCTCACTCTCTCTCTCTCTCTCTCTTATCCTCCTTTGTAACCATCCTGAAACCATGGCTGCCATTAACTCAGAAGAATATCTCACCCTTGTTGCAGAAATGGAGAACCTTAAATCCAAGTTCGCATCTCTTGAAGTAGAGAATCAACGTCTACTTGGGGATCTACAAAAGGTTACTATAGAGAAGCAACAACAACAAGAGGAGTTCACGCGACGAGTGCAACAGTTAGAGTCGACAATCGTCGTGTTACAACAACAAAGGGTTGAAGGTCAGGGACTTATCAAGGAGCCCAAAATTAGCCTCCCAGCTAAATTTGATGGGTCGAGGGCGCATTTCCGAGGTTTTTTGAATCAAGTACGGTTGGTGATTCAAATGCATCCCGCACGTTATCCAACAGATGCATCACGAGTCGGGCTAGTGGGCACTTTATTAACTGGCATAGCGTTGTCGTGGTTTGCTCCATTGCTAGAGACCAATTCTCCTCTACTAAATAATTTCGAAGAATTTATCAAGGAATTTAAGGCTTGTTTCGGAGATACTGATGGGGCGAGAATAGCTATCAACAAGATTCGTACACTTCGTCAAGGTGATCAACCAGCTTCAACATATGCTGCCAATTTCCGTCTCATCGCAAGCGATATTCCTTGGGATGAACAAGCCCTAATGGAGCAATTCCGTTCAGGCCTTTGTAGTGATGTCAAAGACTTACTTCTTACTTTCCCCGAGGATCCAAGGTCACTTACAGAAGCTATTAGTCGAGCAATACGGTGTGATAATCGCCTTTTTGAGCATCGATGTGAGCGACAACAACAAATAACAAGATCTAGATTCACACCAACTTATGCATCAGTAACGGCGCAATCATCCCCAAGGCAAATGTATAGCCCTGCTCCAACTCCAAGGCAAACACGTAGTCTAGTCCCAATGGATAGTCCTACACCCATGGAGATCGATATGACTCAACGACGAGGACTGTTGTCAGACAAAGAGAAGCAACGTCGTCGAGCAAACCATCTGTGCTTAAATTCTGGAGGTCCAGGACATATAGCCATTCATTGCTCCCGTAGGCCGAGACGTCAGGTAAATCAAATTCACTATGACAATAAAAATGAGTCCAACATTTTAGAAGTAGTTAGTGAATCTAATATTATGAATAATCCACCCTTGTCCAATAAATTTGAAGTCCTAAGCCAATTAGAAGAGGAGTCAAACGAATAAGTCCGGCCAAAATAGGAGCCATTTGGTTGGACAACCCTAGATATGTACAACCTAGTGTGGGTTCCATTTCTTCCAAGCATGTTAGTAGAGTCTTCTCAGCCCCAGTACAAGTTAGGACACCCAGTTGTCAACTTCAAGTCCAAGCCCTCTTAGATACTGGAGCCAATTCTTGTTTCATGGATAGAGATTTTGCCCAAAAACACCAAATATCCTTGCATACACTTCATCCATTCGTCTCTATCCTTCTTCCATCACTCTATCTTTTATCCTTGGTTCTGACAGTTTGATTCGAATTGATTTGAGAATACATGTATGCGCTTATTTATAGGTTCCTATAGAATAGCTTAGAGATTTCTAGAATGTTCTAGAATGTTCTAGACCTAGAATGCTCTAGGACATTCTAGAACATTCTAGAATAATCTAGAGTTTTTACAATAATCAATGTAATACAAGAAGTAGCTTTTATTGTTTCATATAACAATAAGCTATCTTAATGGTTGAGGTTTTCAAGTATGAATTACAAGGTTCGAGGTTCAAGTCCGGGTGACGCCATAATGGTCATGTGTTCATGACAGGCAAGCCCGAAACGCTCGCTTGCCACAAGTCGCACAAACACACAAGCAAGATTTACACTAACACGCAAGACACGTAAGTTTGAATGCCTTTGTGAAAGGAGAGGTGCATGGGCAAGCCCGAAATGCTCCCTTGCCACAAGACACACAAAAAAATAAGCACAAACGACGATAACATATAAGACACGTAAGTTTGAATGCCTTTGTGAAAGGAGAGGTGCATGGGCAAGCCTGAAACGCTCCCTTGCCACAAGACACACAAAAAAATAAGCACAAACGACGATAACATATAAGACACGTAAGTTTGAATGCCTTTGTGAAAGGAGAGGTGCATGGGCAAGCCCGAAACGCTCCCTTGTCACAAGACACACAAACAAATAAGCACAAATGACGATAGCAAATAGGCACAATCAAGATTTACACATAAGATAAGTAGATGAAAGAAAACATTAGTTTATAACAATATAATAGATTCTTTTATATTATAAGAATCATGTTACAATGGGTTGGATGCGAATATGAAGGATTATTTATTAAGGAATGGGGGAAGAGAGGTGGAGGAAAGAAGAGTGTGGAGTATAGAAGGAGTTTCTTTGTTGATGATGCCTCTCGATGTTGTTGATCCTTCTTCTTCCGCTCTTCAATTGAGTAGAGCTTCCGCTTTCCTTCTAGTTCCCCCCCTTCTTCACTAGAATAGGCTCTTATTTCTAGGTTTAGGATTGCTTGCCTTTTGTCCATAAAAAAAAGCTTGTCTATATGAGTCAACTTTTCTTTTCCTCACTATTTTTGTTTTCTAGCCTCAAATTTCACATGCAAGATATTCTTGGAAAGCTCTTTAGGTTAGCTTTCTTATGAATATTTTCTTTTCTAATTTGGACATTTGATCGAGGAAATTATGAGCTTTTTACTCGACCTTGCTCCCCATATCCACTACTAGCTTTTCTTTTCCCATCTTTTTCTCTATTTTTGTCTACTTTCGAAAACCTCTTCTAAATTTTTATCCTTTCATTTATTACTATAGTTGACTTAAGAAAATTAGTTTATTTGGACCACTATTTTATTTTCTTTTGAGGGTGGTTTCACACTATGTGTCGAAAACATCACGACATCGGTTCTCGAGACGTGGCCTTGTGCCTTAGATTTAGAATCTTTCCTGCCATAATAAGTTGTGTGCATGATCTTTAAATACTCCAGTTAGTGGGTCTTTAAATGCTTCTCTCTTTTTTCTTTTTTTCACACATAGTATACAATTTCGGGTAGTAGGTAGAGTAATTACCAGAATTGGGGTAATGGACCTCCGAAATCCTCCATTTCACCTACCGCGGGATGGTTGTGGCCGTGCTGTTGACAAGCGAAGATATTGGGTGGGGTCTTGCCGAGATACGGTTTTAATTGAAAGCCATTCACCCAACTCCGGAAGATGTCGCTGGCTAAAGTGCCGAACTGGAATTGTTAAATTCATCAATAATCCAGAAGGGTCCTGTCCACCGGAAACGAGCTTCCCCGACATCGAGCCGAACCGAGTTTGAAACACAAGGACCGGTGTCGCGAAAATATGACAAGGATACGTGAACTTGAGGTAGGACCCCAGGGCCTCCGACTAGAGGATATCAGATTCGTATGTTTATGTACTAAGAATTAACCGAAAAATAAGAAAGATTGACAAATTTCATTAACAAAGGAAAAGAAAGATTACAATCAATCCCAAGATTGGGATTACAAAAGTTTTAGCTGATGGAGATTACTAGAATAATAGATTAGCAAAAACTAACATACGGATTCAATAGGAAAATTATATGGCTTCCGTAAGGAAAATTAGGGTTTATGAGAGATATGGCTTCCGTAGGGAAAATTAGGGTTTTTGAGTGTTATGGCTTTGATAAGATAAGAGAGCTCAGAAGGAAAAGAAAAATAAGATAAAAAATAAGATAAGAGAGCCCCCCCATTGATCATATGCCTCCCACTTTTAGTTGCATGGCCTCTACTTTTAGTTGCATAGCTTTTTCTTTTAGTTGCATAGCTTTTTCTTTTAGTTGTATGCGACCGTCCACACGACCTTTACTTTAGTTTTCTTCACTTCACTTTAATTAGCCACATGATCCTATCATCTGTCCGTCACGATCGTCGCCGGTTGTCGGAGCCGCCCAATTTTCGACACAATCCGATTGTCGATTTCGCCGGTTTCGATTTGCTTACCGACCGGTTCCGATTTGCTTACCCACCGGTTCCAGATTGCTTACCGACCAGTTCCGAATTGCTTACCGGCCGGTTCCGAATTGTTTCCGACTGGTTCCGAATTGCTTCCGGCCGGTTCCGATTTTCTTACCGACCAGTTTGTTTACCGACCGATTCCCAATTGCTTACCGACTGATTCCCGGTTTTGCTTACCGATCGGTTCCCGATTTTTGGGAACTTGGCCACCATCACCCATCAAGACAAAGTGGCCAAAATGTTCTTAGCACAAATGAAAATGAGAGATCTCAATGTGCTTATATAGCTAGGGCCTTAAGTTTCCTATCTATGTGGGATACTTCAAAATTGTATTTTCCCTATCTTCTCAAGCTTTATCTCTACCTAACTTGATATGTAGTTGTCTATTTTGTATGTAGTAAAATGCGTTTTGAAGCTCTTGAGTACATCCATATTTCTATAACAAGCTACTAATCTAATCTAAAATAATTGTTTCATTATTTTTTTTACATAGTGTGTGAAGATTCACACGACACCGGTTTTCTGATTTCGAATGATTTCTCTAATCCCTTCTGATGACGATTGACAAATGCTTTCCTTTGCTGTTGCCCGTGTTCTAAATGGGCTAGGCTGGCGATCTGTTGTTCCGCGAGTTCGAGTAATTGTTCGAGTCATTTCTGTTCAGACTCCTACTCGAGCAATCGTTTGGTAATTTGGACTCGTAAACTCGGCACTTGGAACTTGATCGACATGACAACTTCCAACCCGAAAGCCAGACGAAATGGAGTGGATCTGATACTTGTCTTGAACGTCGTTCGGTTCACCTAGAGTGTATTATGGAGCTTGTCGTCCCAATCGGTTTGATTTTCGTTCATGATCTTCTTGAGGATGGCTTGTAGTGTCTTATTCGTTGACTCGGCTAGGCCGTTTGCCTGTGGATAGTACGATGTGCTTTTCTTATGCACTACCGCGTAGTGTGTGGTGAGTTCTTGAATAATTCGATTGAGAAAATGACCTCCTTGGTTGTTGATGAGCTTGATTGGACAGCCAAATCGATACCATAGATATTCAGAAACGAATTTGGCAATAGACATGACTGTGTTATCGCAAAGTGCCTTCGCTTCTACCCATTTAGTGCAATAATCGGTTGCCACGATGATATATCTATTCTCGGTTCGAGTCGTGGCCGGTTTGAATGGGCCGACAAAATCCAACCCCCACTTTTGAAATTCTACTCAGAAAGTCTGCCACCGCATGCTGCACAACAGGCCGATGGTGTATGTCGAATTCGAATTCCTGGAGAAGTAACATCCATCGTGCCAATTGGCCCGTTAGGGCCTGCTTGTTGACTAGATATAGTAACGCCAAGTGATCGACATGGAACGTAAATTTTCGGCCAAGGAGATAATGCCGAAATTTTGTGATATTGTATATCATGCCGAGTGCCTCACGTTCCGTTGTGGAATAATTCTTTTCGTCTGTCGAGAGTTGTCGGCTAGGTATATTGGTTGATACCAGTTTGGAGGTGTCCTTTGCATGAGGCCACTCCCGATGGCCACGTTGACGAAAACGTGGAAGGGTTGTGACCCATCGGGAGATTGCCGCACTGGTGTGTATGATATCATCACCATAAGGGATCGGTAAGCGTCTTCTTTCATTGCTAACCATCGAAACAGAACCCTTTATACCACTGCGTGCAAGGGTGTCGCGAATTCGTCCAGGTAACAAAAAATTCGACGGTGCCACCTAATTTGGCCCAGAAACCGGTTGAGGGCTTTTGATGTGGTCGGAGCTAGGGCATTTAAGATGGCTTGTCCTTTGTCGGGGTCCATAGCAATCCCTTCGCGGCTGACAATGTGGCCGAGCAGAGTGTCGCTCAACATGTAAAATGCACATTTGGCAGGGTTTAAGCTCAACCGAGCTTGGTGGCACCGATCAAGACAGAGGCGTAAGTAATCGAGATGCTCAATTTGATGGCCACACATGGCAAAATCGTCGAGCAAGACTTGCATAAAGGTTGGAATGTAATTTCAAAAATTTTGACGATGATTCTTTGGAAGGTGGCTGACGTCGTCTTTAATCCGAACATCATGACGAACTACCACAAAAACACCCCATTCGGTTAAAAATGCTGTCTTTTCTTGGTCGTCGGGGTGCATGCGGATCTGATTATACCCCCTAAACCCATCTAAAAAACTATAGCATTCATGGCCTGCCTCCGCATCGAGCACCCCATCCGTAAATGGAAGAGGGAATGCATACGTGACAATTGCTACGTTCATCTTGCGGTAGTCGAGACAAACCCCTATTTGTTCATTTTTCTTCGAAACGATGACGATAGGGCCTAACCAGGTTGACCCTTTGATTGGCCGAATGAACCCCACACGGAGGAGTTTGTCGATTTCTTCTTTTACTTTGGTGGCGTAATTGGGGTTCATTCTGTTGCGGCGTTGCTGTGTAGGTTGTGCGTCATGCTAAAGATGAATATGGTGTTGATAGTATTGAGGATCTAACCCCTTCATGTTGTAAAACCAGGCGAACACATCCTACTATTCCGTGAGCAGCCCAACCAATGTTGCACGTTCATTAGAAGCCAATTCCTTTGAGATTTTTAGGGTGCATGGATCAGTGGGGGAGCCGAGGTTGATCTCTTCGAGTGTGGACGCCTTCACATGTTGAGAAATAGCCAGTTCACACTTAAGCACATCGCAAGCATGCCATAATTCCTCGATGGACTTTGGATCAAGTTGGTGGTGGATATGTTTCTCTTCGATGGTCGGCTTGAAGATGTAAGGTCCGACAACCGTGATGACAATGATTTCAAACAGGGGCACGATCGTCGGGTGTTCCTATAACTTCCTCATCGCGAGGCCGTTGAGCATGGGGACACCTTCTGCATATAATGAAGTGGTGTCTTGTGGTGTAGAGATCCTTTTTGAAGAGAATATGCGGAATAATCTTCAGCCACAACTGAGACTTACATCACTTAATGATAATCAAACACAGAAAAAAGAGAAATGGAAGTAAGTACACAAACAGAAAAGAATGCACAGGATGTTATCGTGGAAAACCCTGAGAGGGAAAAACCACGGGAGCCCACAGACTCCAAACTATCACTATGTAGAAAGAATACAACAGGGGGCACAGAGGCAACGACCTCATGCTCACACTCTTTGCCTGGCGGCGGTTACAACAAAGAATCACTCTGTATCTCTCTCTCTCTCTGTTAGACTCTGTACAACAGTTACACGAATAACTCTATACAATGCTAATGACAACACACTAATACCATCAAATTCACTCTGTTTTCCCTAGGTCATATTTATACTAATATGACTTTCGGGCTATTTACAAATATAGCCCCAATGGGCTCTCAAAAACATATTTACCTATATGTCCCTTCATCCGGTGAGAGGTTCCGAACGGGTCTTCCTTAGCGGGTACTCATCATCCGGTTCTCATCGGGTCTTCCGTTGCTGGGTACTCATATCCCATCCAGAGGGACCGAAATCCTAACAAAATCCCCCTTCACTCCGGCATGGGATGCCTCATCAGTCCGAGCCGCTTCCGGCATGCATCCAGTTTGTCGGGTGTCTGCACTTTGGTCAACATGTCCGACCTGTTCTCCTCCGTGTGGATCTTCGTCAGCATGAACTCTTGATCTACCACTCGCTCCCGGATCCAGTGGTACCTCCGTTGGATGTGCTTCGTCCTGGAATGATACGCCACCTTCTTTGCAAGGTGGATAGCACTTTGATTGTCGCAATAGAGCCGATATTCCTCTTGCCGGAACCCTAGCTCTCCAATGAAGTCCTTCATCCACAGTATTTCCTTGCCGGCTTCCACAACTGCCATGTACTCCGTTTCCGTGGTTGACAACACAATCGTCTTCTATAGCCTCGACTGCCATGAAACAACTCCCCTTGCATATGTCATAACATATCCCGATGTTGATCGGTTGGTATCCGCATTAGCCGAAATATCTGAATTGGTGAAACCGTCAAGTTGGGGTTTACCAGAGCCGAATCGGAGACACATACTTGAGGTGCCTTTCAAGTATCGGAGTATCCATTTTACCACATTCCAGTGCTCCTTGCCGGGATTGCTCATAAACCAGCTCACCACTCCGACTACGTATCTGATATCCGGTTGGGTACGCACCATTGCATACATTAAGCTCTCGATGACAGAGGCATATGGTATCTTCATCATATCCGCCTTCTCTGCCTTTGTCTTCGGGATTTGCTTACCGGACAACCTGCAGTTTGCCGGGAGTGTCGATCCGACCCGTTTCGCATCTGACATGTTGAACCACTAAAGCACCTTTGTCACGTATTTCTCTTGTGACAGCCACATTTGCTTCTTTGACCAGTCCCGGATGATATGCATCCCCAATATCTATCTTGCCGGACACAAGTCTTTCATTGAGAAGGTCTGGTTCAGAGCCTTCTTCAGCATCTGTATCTTGACTTGGTCTCTTCTGACAATCAACATGTCGTCCACGTAGAGGAGGAGTATCAGGAAGTCTCCACCTTCGAACTTCTTCTTGTGGTACCCTGATCGGTCATGAAGGAGTCGAACTTCCGGTACCATTGCCGGGGAGCCTGCTTCAAACCGTAGAGGCTCTTCTTCAACCAACAAACCAATGCGTCTTGTGGTACCCTTGATCGGTCATGAAGGAGTCGAACTTCTGGTACCATTGCCGGGGAGCCTGCTTCAAACCATAGAGGCTCTTCTTCAACCGGCAAACTAGGTGCTCCTTCCCTTTCTTCACAAATCCCTTCGGTTGCTGCATGTAGATCTCCTCTTCGAGGTCGCCGTGGAGGAACGCCGTCTTCATGTCTAACTGCTCTACCTCGAGGTCCATGCTTGCCGCTATGCTCAACACCATCCAGATGGAAGTCATCTTTACTACCGGGGCAAATATCTCGTCGAAGTCCACGCCCTTCTTTTGTTGGAACCCCTTCACCATGATCCTGGCTTTGTACCTTGGGGGGTTGCCGGCATCTCCCGGTTTCAACTTGTACACCCACTTATTCCGGAGTGCCCGCTTTCCTTTCAACAACTCCATTAGTTCATACGTGTGGTTCTCATGCAGGGAATCCATCTCGTCCTGCATGGCACTCAACCACTTGCGGTTGTGGGTGTCCTCTTTTGCTTCTTCGAAGCTTTCCGGCTCCCCCTCATTGGTTACCAACATGCGCTCTACATCCGGAAATCTCCGAGGGGCCCTTCTCTCTCTGAGAGGATATCTCTATCCTTGGCTTTCGGCAATTGGCTCCGCTGTTTGTTGTTCATCCGAATCCGA
Organism: Azolla caroliniana; assembly: GCF_043228905.1. NCBI lineage: Eukaryota > Viridiplantae > Streptophyta > Polypodiopsida > Salviniales > Salviniaceae > Azolla > Azolla caroliniana. The sequence goes on from NW_028230436.1 coordinate 12,464,295, forward strand.
TTCGGGGTCTTGGCCAGTTCCAGTTTCTGCTTCTTCTTCTTCGGTCGGTTTAGTTTCCTCTCCGTTATCAGCTGTCTTCGAGTGTCAACCGGATCTTAGCCGGGTAGGTCTGTATCTCATTGAATCAATCCTTACCGGTCAACTCGGAGTTCATTATCTTCTTCCCTGACTCCGACTCCCAGTCGGCAAGGGTCTTGTCCTCCATGAAGATAGTATCTCGACTCCGGAAAACCCTCTTGTCGACCAGATGCCACACTCGGTAGCCGAACTCATCATCGCCGTATCCAAGGAATATGCAAGGCCGGGACTTTGGATCCAACTTTGCTCTCCAGTCCTTTGCAACATGCACGTAAGCGAGACACTTGAACACCTTCAGATGCCGGTAAGATACTTCCTTATCGGTTCACACTCTTTGCGACGTGTCTCCGTCCAGGGGCATTGACGGTGATCTGTTTATCACGTACGTCGCTGTCGCCAGTGCCTCAGCCCAAAACGTCTTGGGTAACCTTGCATGTGCCATCATACTTTGGACCCTCTCCATTATGGTCCGGTTCATCCTCTTGGCCAATCCGTTTAGTTTCGGCGTCTTCGGCACGGTAAATTCAAGCCGAATTCCCTTCGAGCGGCAGTAACCCTCAAACTGCCCCCAGTATTCGCCTCCGTTATCTACTCGAACCGCCTTCAGCTTCCGGCCGATTTCTCTTTCCACTCTCGCGTGGACCTCCTTGAAGACGGATAACACCTGATCTTTCGTCTTCAACGATGTGGCCCACAAGTTCCGGTTGTGGTCATCTATGAACGTCACGAAGTACTGCGATCTGGTGTCGTGATGTGGCGTGCTCGAGAGTGGGAAAAACCGGCGAAAGGGGGGGGGTCAAAAATGTGCATGTGCAATGTGTGTGCACACAAAAGCGATTAGTTGTGCATATGCAAAATAAAAGGGAAAAGAAAGAGTGGAATGGATTCATAGAAGCCCGTGCAAAAAGTAACAGAGAAGAGAGATAAAATGTAGAGGAGAGACAAGCTAAGAATTTATAATGATAGAATTATATATTGCATAAGAGAGAGTTTGTGGGCTAGTGGATTGTAACATTGACTACTAGCTAGAGGTGCACGGTTCAAATCTAGTCTTATAGTGCAGCGTGATTTAAGGAATTTTATTCCTTTTTCATTGAAGACTAAATTGGCGACCCCCCTTCTTTTTTTACTATAAAAGGAGGTCTAGGGGGGCTCATTCGGGAGGACGTTTTGGGAGGAGGAGACTATCGCCAATTTTCCTTCAGAGCTCTTCATCTTCTTATTCACCACTTCTCTTCATCTCATACCCCTTCATCCCCCCATCGCCACGTGCTCGTCTTCTTCGTGTCGGCACTCGAAGTGCTCGTGAGCCCAAGCTTCGTTGGTTCGACGTTGCTCTGCCCCGTTCGTCATTGCGAGCCCGTGTGCTCGCCGTTCGGGTGGTCGTGGTTCGTTGGGATTGGCATTTTGGTGGTGCTCGTGTGTTCATCTTCGCCGTGGTCGGTTTTGCTCTTGTCTATAAGGGCATTTAGTATTTATGTTTTGATTGAGCCAGTGGTTGGCTAGAAGTTGCTATTATACTCAAAGCCTATTTATAAAGGGGTCTCTTGCGTTGGAATCTAGCACATATTTACTCATTTGGCCGATGTCATTCGTGTTTGTGTTATCGTCCCCTTGGATTCATAGGGAGGATTCGTAGAGAGAGTTCGTAGAGTGGTTTCGAAGAGAGGATTCGTAGAGAGAGTTCGTAGAGTGGGTTCGCAGGGAGAGTTCGTAGAGAGAGTTCATAGAGTGAAGATTTGTAGAGTGAGGATTCGTAGAGTGAAGATTCGTAGAGTGTTCGAAGAGAGGATTCGTAGAGTGGGTTCGTAGAGAGGATTCGTAGAGAGAGTTCGTTGAGAGAGTTCATAGAGTGAAGATTCGTAGAGTGAGGATTCGTAGAGTGAGGATTCGTAGAGTGAGGATTCGTAGAGTGAAGATTCACAGAGAGGATTCGTAGAGAGAGTTCGTAGAGTGAAGATTCGTAGAGTGAGGATTCGTAGAGTGCAGATTCGTAGAGTGAGGATTGGTAGAGTGAGGATTGGTAGAGTGAGGATTCGTAGAGTGAGGATTGGTAGAGTGAAGATTCGTAGAGTGAAGATTCGTTGAGTGAAGATTCTTAGAGTGAGGATTCGTAGAGTGAAGATTCGTAGTGTGAGGATTCGTAGAGTGAAGATTTGTAGAGTGAGGATTCGTAGAGTGAGGATTCGTAGAGTGAAAATTTGTAGAGTGTGAAGATTCGTAGAGTGAAGATTCATAGAGTAAGGATTCGTAGAGTGAAGATTCGTAGAGAGGATTCGTAGAGTGGGTTTGAAGAGTGCTTTATATTTTAAGATTTAAAATAAATAAATAAATAAATATTTATCCCTTGAGTACTCCCTAGTCCAAGACCCCTGTGTTCCCGCCCAAGGAACACACACACGCGAAACTTCGCGACATAAATTGGTGAACCTGACGTGAAAGGGCGGCAAGGGAGAACCAAGATGTGAGGAGGAGAACTCGTTGAAGCGATGGTGGCGATGGTGGACCGATTGGTAAATGCCCAAGAAGGCATCACCGGCGTAGACCGGGCCATAGAGACGGTGGTTAGCACAATGGGTCGGTTCAATGGAAGAGATATCACGAGCTACTTGGATGCCTATAAGGCCGAAATGCTTATGCGAAACGTCCCCGAAGATAGGTAGCTAACTGGATTCGCTAGAGTGGTAACACCGAGTATCCACGCAGAGGTACTCAAGATCCAAGCAGACTGTTGCAATTGGGTGGAGTTCGAAGAAAGACTCCTTGAGAAGTACGGCCTTGATGACTCACTCAGAATTTCGAAAAGGGATCTAATGGAGTGGGTTGAGCTTCCCGGCAAGGGGAGAAATACTATGGTACTTTTACAAGAATTTGAGAAGCGCTTCGCGCAACTCTCGGCTCTCGATAGGATGGTGCTTGACACAAGCAAGGTCCTACTATTCATAAAGACTGTTGATGCACGAGACCGAGAAAAGGTGGGGTCCCTCCTCGAAACTGATGATGGGCTATGGTAAAACGGGTTTGTAGCCGCTTCGATAAGAGAAGGGAATGGAACGACGGGTCTCCGTTGAGCAGCCAAAAATCCATAGGCTCCATTAGTGAGACACACAAACCTAGGGGTGGTAGAATACCTCAAGAAAGAGAGCAAGCAAATGCAAGGTTCGTCCCCGAGAGAAATGTGGTTGAAGCACCATCGGGAGGGTCGGCAATAGACGAGCTCACAAAGATGGTGCGAGATCTCCAAATAGCGCAAGCTAGGAGAGAGAGTGGCGGCCCTCAAGATCGACGTCCCCCGTTCGCGCAAAGATGTATGTGGTGCGACAACCCCGACCACCTACAAAGGGAGTGTGGAGACTTTCAAGAGGCCCTAATAAAGGATATTGTCTATCTTTGGAACAATAGGGTCTATTCGACAGAGACAAGGCGCCCCTTGGGATTGAATCAAGGCCAAGGGGGCATGAGAAGGCTAATGGAGGAAGCTGAAGCACGACATGTTGAAGCCGTCCACTACTCGGCGTCGGTTGGGATCCGAGTGGGGAAAGAGGTGAGGAGCCAAGAGGAGAAAGAGTTTGACTTTTGGCCGTCAATCCTTGGAAGCCTCTCTAAGGGGAAGTTTAAAAGAGAAGAAGTGGACGAAGCGGAAAGAAGGGTCCAAGAAGCAACCGGGTGGAAGGATCCGGTGGAAGAAAAGACAGGCTTAGTGGAAGCCTCTTGCCAAAACTACGAAGTAATGGTACAAGAGAAGAAGGTAGGAAATGATGAGGGAGCCGGTCCATCAAGGAAATACGACGCTCGAGGTGTGTTAGGAAACAGGTCCCTCCGGATGGGAAGTGAGAAGACCTAGTGAGAACCGGATGTGGAGTACCCGACAACGGAAGACCCGGTGAGAACCGGATGTGGAGTACTCGACAACGGAAGACCCGGTGAGAACCAGATGTGGAAGACTCGGCAAGGAAGACCCGGTGAGAACCGGATGACGAGTGCCCGGCAAGAGCCAGATGATGCAAGCCTGGTGAGGAGTGCTCACCGGATGAAGGGACATATTCGTAAATATGTTTCTAAGAGTCCATTGGGGCTATATTTGTAAATAGCCGAAAAGTCATATTAGTATAAATATGACTTAGGGCAAACTTAGTGTGTAGTTGTGATTCTTGTTGGTGCAAGATTTGAGCGTGTAACTGTGTATAGAGAGAGAGAGAGAGAGAGGAAGAGGTCGTTGCCTCTGTTGTAACCGCCGCCTGTGGCGAAGATAACAAGCTCGAGGTTGTTGCCTCGGTGCTTTACTATTGTACATTGTGATATAGTGATAGTTTGCAGTCTGTGGGCTGCCATGGTTTTTCCCTAGTTTGGGTTTTCCACATTAACACCCTGTGTACTCTTCTCTTCACTGTGTCGTGCGTACATTACCCGTTTTTTGTGTTTGATCCTAGACTTGGTTGTGGCCGAGCGTTGGTCGTCGGGAGCTTGTATTCCTGTCAAGGTGCACGAAGAAGGGAAAAACCGAACCAGTCTCAAGCACGCGACGAAAGATGGAAAGAGAAGGGGAACCCCCCCAACTTTAAGCTTTGCTCAGAGATCGAACAAGCAACGGACTTGAAGAAGGTAGTGGAGGAAAGGATCCTCGATAGTCTAGAGTTTACTCTGCGAGAGGTCCTTGGAATTACCAAGACAGAATTCCACGAGGTCATCATCGACCTAATGAAGAGGAAGTGGCTCTCGACGGAGCAAGAAGTGGCAAAACCCGCGATTGTAAATGCATTGTCAACTGAGGTTCTCGAGGAAGACGAAGACTATGCGGACAGTCACTACACGAGGCCGCATTGGGCGAGAGCGACAACGGAGACACCGGTACGGGTTGGAGATGTAAAAGATCTGGTTGTAGCATTGATCGACCATGGCTCTGAGATCAAGCTTATGTCCTTGGACTTTTATAAAAAGGGAAAGTGGCCGATCAACACGAAGCACGGGTGGAAGACTAGAGCGGCGACCCGAGCAACCGAGGAGCTATACAGGGCTTGCCCGAATGTACGTGTGAAGGTGGGGGATGTAGAAATAGATCAACATTTCTTTGTTCAAGAGACGTCCTCGCACCCGGTCATCTTGGGTGAACCATACATCACGGCGGCTCGCATGGAGACGAAGGTGCTAGACAACGGGTCGGCATATGTGAGGGTCAAGAGCCAAGATGGGAAGCATTCGGTCCAATTCCTTATGGTGAGGCCCAACCATGAGCGCAATCGAGCCTCCCTCAAAGGGGATAGCCGAGAGGATTTTTGATTCGGGCTATTAAAGAGTGGGGCCGCAATAGCCCGAGGCAAACCAAGACCCTAAACCCTTGTAAGACTATTAAATGTAATAGGAAACAATTTTGGTTCTTTGAAAATGGAGCTTGTAAAATTACTAGTTTAAGTGATAGAGATAAGTCTAGGGCCAAGAGATACAAAAGGTATCTCAAAAAATGTAATTTATTGGGGGAAGATGACACCATAAGCGGCGCCATGGAGGCGGTCTCGTTTGACGACACTCTCAGAGAGATGGAGAGGGTAGTCGTTTCGGGCCTCCATGAAGACAAGGTAATTCCAGTCAATTCAGTTGACATGTACACCGCTATTGAAGAGCTTGGGCGGTTTATTGAGGAAGCGAGGATGGTCAAGGTGCAAACAAAGTACAAGAAAGTGTACAAGAAGGTGAAGCCTGTGGCTGCTCCATTGCCTAACGATAGTTGGGATCGGATAAAGGGGGTAGCGGCTGATCCTAGCTTGCGGGACCTACGAGGTATAGGGCACCGGTTCACCGACGAGACGCGATAGAAGCTCCGGATTGGTGGGGGTGGCTTCCTATTGCCTAGGGAGGAGGAAAGATTTAGAAAGATGATCGAAAGCCACGGAAGGGCTTTCGCCTTCTCGTCGGGTGAGATAGGGTGTGTAAACCCTAAGATCGTGGAGCCAATGGTGATCTTTACGGTGCCGCATGTACCGTGGAACATCAAGCCAATCCCGGTTCCGAGAGCTCACATCCCGAAGTTGATTGAGCTACTCAAGGAAAAGATCAAGATGGGTATCCTCGAGCCATCAAGCGCCCCATACTTGAATCGGTGGTTCACTGTGCCAAAGAAGAACATCACCTTATGCTTCATCCAGGACCTACAAACTGTTAATCAAGTGACAATTTGAAATGCCGGGGTCGAATCGAGCGTTGACGAATTCGCCCGAGGCCTTCGCTGGAAGGTCTATTTATTCGATCGGTGATCTATACTCAGGGTATGATCAATTCCAACTAGCTGTGGAGAGTAGGGACATCACGACGATGCGGACCCCTATCGGCTTAGTGCGAATGTGTACCTTGCCACAAGGAGGTACTAACTCTGTAGCCCACATGGTAAATGCAATCAACAAGGTATTGAGAGATTGCATCCCCGATATCACCATGTCGTTCCTCGATGACATCCCCATAAAAGGGTGCTCTGAAGTAGAGAAAGATGAAACCTTGGACGAGGATGGGTGCAGACGTTTTGTGGCATATCATATCTCCGATTGCGAGAAGGTTCTACAAAGACTTGAAGATGCACACTTGACCTTCTCGGATGAGAAATCGGCATTCGGCCAACCGGAGATCCTTGTGGTGGGACACTTGTGCGGGGTGTACGGACGGAAGCCATCCCCGGCAAAGGTGGACGCCATCATAGACATGAGGGGAGAATGTAAATCGCAAACAGAAGTGAGGCGATTTCTTGGTGCTTGTGCATTCTACCACATTTGGATCCCACACTATGCTCACCTAGCCGAGCCCTTGTATGGGCTACTCAAGAAGGGGCGGAAGTTCAAGTGGGAGGAAGAGCACACAGAGGCAATGAAGAGGCTCAAAGGAATGTTGGTAGCGGCACCAGCTTTACGAAAAGCCGTATACAAGGAAGGGGTGCCCATCTACAAAACGGTAGATACGAGTCCAACAGGGATCGGATGGGTCATCAACCAAGAAGAAGAGGATGGTACACGCTATGCCATCCGGTTCAGAGCCAAGGTCTTAAGCGAGTGACAACGAGGATACGCCCAAGTAAAGCGTGAGCTTTGGGGTATTGTGTCTATAGTGAAGGCGGATAAAGATTACCTAATCGGGTCAGCGGTGGTAATAAAGAAGGATTGGCTTCCAATCCTAGGGATGGTTTCGGGGTGTGCAACACCTAACCTAGCTATGCTAAGATGGATTGCTTACATCAAATCAATGAACCCGGAGATTCACCACATTTCAGGGAAGAACAATGCCATGGCAGATATGCTATCGAGGGCAAGGTTCAAGGGTGAAAGCGACATGGTGTCTGAAGATGAGGATGTCGCTCTTGACTTCTTTAAGACGGCCCAAGTGTCTATAGATGATCGAGATGTGCGAGTGTTCCATGCCTTCAACGAAAGTGAATACGAAGGGGAGTGGCTACACATTGGCAAGTTCTTAAGCTCAATGACGGTGGATAGTTCATGGTCGAAGAAGGAAGCATAGAGAGTCCGAAAGAAAGCGTACAAGTACTTCCTACGAGGGGGATTCCTCTGGAGGCATCCAAAGAGAAGGACGGGGATGCCACAAAGAGTGGTCATAAAGGAAGAGGACCAGACAACATTGGTGTCTGAGTTCCACGAGAGTCCTTGGACGGGCCATAGAGGAACGTGGGCAACATTCGAGAAGTTAAAGGAGAAGTATTGGTGGCCGGGAATGTACAAGGATGTCGGCCATTTCGTGGGGACGTGTGAAAGCTACCAGATACACTCCAACATATGCCATAGGGACGAGTTGCACCCGACCTACCCACTCACCATACACTTCAAATGGATGGTGGATTTGGTTTCGATGCCGATGGGAGTGGACCAAATGAAATATTTGGTGCTAGCAAGAGAAGACCTAACAAACCAAGTAGAAGGGCGAGCCTTAGCAAACAAAACGACGACGGGGGTGTGTAAATTCTTACTCGAGGATGTCATCTGCCAGTACGGATGTGCGGGAAAGATAGTGGCCGACAGAGGAGAGCTGAACGCTCACGAAGCTACAGAGCTCTTTGACCGACTGGAATGAAGCTCTCTCTCACGATCACTTATAACCCGGAGGCTAATGGAAAGATAGAACGCGGACACATGCCTATCGTAAAAGCCATTGTAAGAGCTTGTGATGGGCGAGTCGGGAATTGGCCTCGATTACTACCTTTTTCCTTATGGGCCGACAGAACAACTCATAGCTCAGTTACAGGTTTCATGCCAGTTGAACTCATGTACGGACAAAAGCCGGTGATGCCCATTGAAGACACGATCACTTCATGGGTAGCGATGCCGTGGGAAAACGAGGTGAGTCGAGAAGAGCTTCTAGCCACAAGGATAAGGCAACTTGAGAGAAGACCCGAAGACTTGGAGTTGGCAAAGGAGAGGTTAGAAGCGGCTAGGCTAAGTAACAAAGCCCGATTCAACAAGACACACCGACTACGCCCTCAGAAGATCGAAGAAGGAGACTGGGTGATTGTATATGATAGTAGTCTCGACAATCAACATAGCTGGATGCAGAAATTCACAAAGCGATGGTTTGGGCCGTACATGGTAATGAGTGCAAATGATAATGCTACATACCACCTCGCTGAACTCAATGGGACTAAGCTAGTACTACCAATAGCAGGGAAGCGGGTCAAAATCTTCAAAAAGAGACAGGACAAGGAGCCAAACCTTGATGACCTTGACGAAGATAAAGGCGACCAAACAATAAGCCGCGGGGTCAATGAGGAGGAGGAAATGAACTATTGACCACCCTCAGCCCGCCATTCTTGGCACATACCGGAGGATGTGCGGTTTGGTGGAGGTGGATGTCGTGATGTGGCGTGCTCGAGAGTTGGAAAAACCGGCGAAAGGGGGGGGTAAAAAATGTGCATGTGCAATGTGTGTGCACACAAAAGCGATTAGTTGTGCATATGCAAAATAAAAGGGAAAAGAAAGAGTGGAAAGGATGCATAGAAGCCGTGCAAAAAGTAACAGAGAAGAGAGATAAAATGTAGAGGAGAGACAAGCTCAGAATTTATAGAGATATAATTATATATTGCACAAGAGAGAATTTGTGGGCTAGTGGATAGTCACATTGACTACTAGCTAGAGGTGCACGGTTCAAATCTAGTCTTATAGTGCAGTGTGATTTAAGGAATTTGATTCCTTTTTCATCGAAGACAAAATTGGCGACCCCCCTTTCTTTTTTTCCTATAAAAGGAGGTCGAGGGGGGCTCATTCGGGAGGACGTTTTGGGAGGAGGAGACTATCGCCAATTTTCCTTCAGAGCTCTTCATCTTCTTATTCACCACTTCTCTTCATCTCATACCCCTTCATCCCCCCATTGCCACGTGCTCGTCTTCTTCGTGTCGGCATTCGAAGTGCTCGTGAGCCCAAGCTTCGTTGGTTCGACGTTGCTCTGCCCCGTTCGTCGTTGCGAGCCCGTGTGCTCGTCGTTCGGGTGGTCGTGGTTCATTGGGATTGGCATTTTGGTGGTGCTCGTGTGTTCATCTTCGCCGTGGTCGGTTTTGCTCTTGTCTATAAGGGCATTTAGTATTTATGTTTTGATTGAGCCGGTGGTTAGCTTGAAGTTGCTATTGTAATCAAACCCTATTTATAAAGGGGCCTCTTCCGTTGGAATCTAACACATATTTACTCATTTGGCCGATATCATTTGTGTTTGTGTTATCGTCCCCTTGGATTCATAGTGAGGATTCGTAGAGAGAGTTCGTAGAGTGGGTTCGAAGAGAGGATTCGTAGAGAGAGTTCGTAGAGTCGGTTCGCAGAGAGGATTCGTAGAGAGAGTTCGTAGAGTGAGGATTCGTAGAGTGAAGATTCGTAGAGTATTCGAAGAGAGGATTCGTAGAGTGGGTTCGTAGAGAGGATTCGTAGAGAGAGTTCGTAGAGTGAAGATTCGTAGAGTGAGGATTCGTAGAGTGAAGATTCGTAGGGTGAGGATTCGTAGAGTGAGGATTCGTAGAGTGAAGATTCGTAGGGTGAGGATTCGTAGAGTGAGGATTCGTAGAGTGAGGATTCGTAGAGTGAAGATTCGTAGAGTAAGGATTCGTAGAGTGAAGATTTGTAGAGAGGATTCGTAGAGTGGGTTCGTAGAGTGCTTTATATTTATAAGATTTAAAATAAATAAATAAATAAATATTTATCCCTTGAGTACTCCCTAGTCGAAGACCCCTGTGGTCCCGCCCAAGTAACACACGCACGTGAAACTTCGCGACACCGGCATGTGACTTCGTGTCCACTTGACACACATCGGTATGCACCAGCTCCAGTGGCCTTGAGCAGAAGGATGTCCGATTTTGCTTACTGGCTAGGCACTCAGTGCACTTCTCAAGATTCATGTCTTTCACCGGAATGAGGTTGTGATCGGCAAGCCTCTTCATCCCCTTTTTGCTCATGTGACACAGTCTCTTGTGCCATAGCTCACCGGTAGTGTCGAATGCTACGTTCACTTCTTCCGAGGATAACCAGGCATTCATCAGGTACAATGTGTTGACCTTCCGGGCTTGAGCCACTATCAAGCTCCCCTTGCTGAACTTCATAGCACCGTTCTCGATGCCACCCGTGTAGCCTTCATCCTCTAGCCGACCGACTGATATCAGGTTCAGTCGAACCTCCGGAACATGTCGGACATCCTTCAGCAACAACTTGCATCCGGTTGGTGTTGTCAGCCACACGTCTCCTATGCCGACAATTCGGCATGTACCTTCATTCCCGATCCGGACACAACCGTGCTCACCGGTTGTGTAGGATGAGAAACATTTCCGGTATGGGGTTAGGTGGAATGACGCTCCGGAATCGACAACCCATGTTTTCTCGTCGCCGGCAAGGTTCAACTCTTCTCGGTAATGAGCATCAACTCCTCTTCACTTGCCACGATTGCCGTCGTTCCCTTCCGGTCCGGTCCTCTCCGGTCTTTGCCATTCCGGTCCGGTGACCGCTTCGAATCGGTACTGTCGGTTTCCTTGTCTTTCCGGAAATGCCAATAGTTCTTCTGGAAGTGCCCCGACTTCCCACAGTAGAAGCAAGTGGGCCTTCCCCTTGACTTTGACCGTGTCCCCGACTTTTCCCGGTTCTGGGGACTCCGGTTCCTTCGTCTTCTGCATTCCAATTTGGTAAGGAGCGCTTTGGAGTCGGAGCTCGTATCCTTGTCTTTCCGACGTGCCTCCTCATCTAGCAAGCTCGACTTGACTCTTGCTAGGGATAACTATTTTCCTTCCGTCCCGGCGCTGCCCAAAGTGACAACTAACCTCTCCTAGCTATCTGGGAGGGAACCAAGCAGGAGCAATGCTAGTACCTCATCGGCGAGAAGTAGTTCCAACGATGTTGCTTGGTGAATCAGCCCCTGGAAGGCATTCATGTGCTCCGCCATGATGGAGCCATCTTCATACTGGAGTCTTACTAGCTTCTGGAATACCGAAACCCGATTAACATCATTTTTGTTCTGAAACATAATGTCGATCTTTTCCCAGAGCTCATGAGCCTTGCTCTCCTCGTTGAAGTTGTTGTACAGGCTCATGTCGATGAAACACCGGATGTATGCTGTTGTCTTCATGTGCATCACCTCCCACATTGTGGAATCGATCTTGTCCGGTCTCTTGTCCCCGAATTGAACCGGAAACCAAAGATCTTTGACCACTAGCATATCCCTCATCTTCGACTTCTACACTGAGTAGTTGGAGTTGGTGAGCTTGAACATGCTGCCAAACGATTCTTCCATTTTCTGTGTTGTTCGCTGTGATACCAGATTGAAGAGAATATGCGGAATAGTCTTAGGCCACAACTGAGACCTAGATGACTTAATGATAATCAAACACAGAAAAAAGAGAAATGGAAGTAAGTACACAAACAGAAAAGAATGCACAGGATGTTAACGTGGAAATCCCTGAGAGGGAAAAACCACGGGAGCCCACAAACTCCAAACTATCACTATGTAGAAAGAATACAACAGGGGGCACAGAGGCAATGACCTCGTGCTCACACTCTTCGCCTGGCGGCGGTTACAACAAAGAATCACTCTGTATCTCTCTCTCTCTCTATTAGACTCTGTACAACAGTTACACGAATAACTCTATACAATGCTAATGACAACACACTGATACCATCAAATTCACTCTGTTTGCCCTAGGTCATATTTATACTAATATGACTTTCGGGCTATTTACAAATATAGCCCCAATGGGCTCTCAAAAACATATTTACCTATATGTCCCTTCATCCGGTGAGAGGTTCTCACCGGGCCTTCCTTACCGGGTACTCACCATCCGGTTCTCACCGGGTCTTCCGTTGCCGGGTACTCATCATCTGGTTCTCACCGGGTCTTTCGTTGCCAGGTACTCATATCCCATCCGGAGGGACCGAAATGCTAACACTTTCCTCTGTAATGACATGAACCTTAGTTTTGCCTCGTCGGAATGAGATCATAGTTCGCTGCCAGTGCCTTGATATTATCCGTGCGCAACCATGGGGCGGCCGAGCAGTATTGGGTACGCCAAGGAGATCAGTAATGAAATCAGTAATGGGAGATCAGTAATGAAATCCAAGGATATAGACTTCCAAGGATTTTCCGGAATGGGAAGTGGTTGTAGTAAGCCATAGGATCGGTGTCAAGGACTCTTTGATCGACAACATGTATCACAGTTGCGAACATACTCCTCAACAAAATGACAAAGGCGAGGCCACCAATATTGTCGAGAAATTAATTCTAGTTTTGTGTATTCCAAAATGTCCAGCCATTGGTGAGTCATGGCAGTGTTGTAAAACTTGTAGTCGCGAGGGACTATCAGGAACATACAATAGGTTTTGTCAAAATAGAAAACCACCATGCCAATAGAATTGACGATAATCATTACAAGGGTTTTTCGACTGCGAGCAAGAAGCACGATCTGGGACAATATGATCCAAAACATCCTTGGCGAATTCATCAGTGGCCATATGATCTAAAATGGAATCAAGAAGAGTGGAATCTTCAAGTGTTGTTATGGCATTAACTACCATTAATCATAGCTGATTAGGAGCCAAAAGGATTTGTTTTTTATGCTCAAACGCAGGTTCCCCTGGACGAAGTTCCATATAAGAGCGTCGAGAAAGCGCATATGCTTTGCCTTGTTGCATCCTAGGGCGATATATGATTACAAAGTTGAAGTGGGTCAAAAATTGTGCCCACCTTGTCGCCGACTCAAGACTCGAGCATTTGGAAAATATGTCAGGTTCTTATGATCATTGTAGACAATGATCTGCTGAGAAGAGCCTTCTAGAAAATGTTGCCATTGTGGAAAAGAATCCACGATTGTAAGAAGTTCTTTGTCATGGATCTCGTAGTTGATCTCTGTAGCTTCAAACTTTCGGAAATGAAAGGCGACAGGGTGTAGCTCTCCATCATCTCCAGTCTGCGATAGGACACTTCCTAGTGCAAAATAGGATGAATCAGCTTCAAGGATGAAGCGTTTTGTTGGGTCGACATGTGCTAAAATTGGTGTCGTTGTAAAGGCCCGTTGTAAACTTTCAAATGCCTCAATTGCATCTGAACTCCATATGAATGGTTGATTTTTGTGTGTGAGTTGAGTGAGCGGAAGCACGAACTTAGAATAATTTTTAATAAATTTCTGATAAAAGTTTGCAAACCCGAGAAAACATTGCACATTGTGCATTGAAATGGGCGTCTGCCACTCTAAAATTGCTTGAACCTTCATGGGGTCCATACAAATACCATCTAATGATACAACGTACCCCAAAAATTCCACTTGATTCTGGTCGAAACTACACTTTTCTAATTTTGCTTAGAGACCATATTCTCGTAGTCAACTTAGTTCTTGACGAACATGTTCATCATGCTCCTCTTGGGTCTTCGAATAGATCAAAATGTCATCTAGGTAAACTATAGTGAAGATATCGAGAAAATCTCGAAAAATATCATTCACCATATGTTGGAAAACTGCAGGTGCATTCGTGAGACCGAATGGCATCACAGTATACTCGAAATGTCCATAGCAAGTGCGAAAATCAGTCTTCCATTCATCCCCCGGACGAATCCGAACTAGATGATATGCACCACGAAGGTCCAATTTAGTGAAATATTTTGCTCCACTAAGACGTTCCAAAAGATTCGGGATTAATGGTAGAGCATATCTATTTCGGATGGTCACTTTGTTTAACCCTTGATAATCCACGACCAACCAAAGAGACCCATTCTTTTTCTTAACAAAGAAGATAGGTGCACCAACAGGGGATCTAGAATGCCGAATGAATCCATTTGCGAGATTCTCGTCGATATATTCCCGCAAAGTCTCTAGCTCTATAGGGGAGAGATTATAAATTGGGCCCCATGAAGGTTCTTTCCCTAGTTGTAAATCATTAGGGCATTCGTATGACTGATGCTCTGGCAATGTATTGGCCTTCACCTTATCAAAGGCGTCGGAGAACTCTTTGTATTTCTCTGGTAGTTTAATGTCCCCTTTATGTAAGGTGGATGATGGAGTTGCTACTATTGCAAATACGAATATATCCTCGGTTCCCCCTGCCTCATGTAACTGGCGTAAAGAGATGGTTGATAACTTATGGGATCTAGTATCAAATGTTGAAGAGTTGAGGGATGCAAACTTTGTTCTTTCTTCCTGGGTCTCCTCAATTGTCCTTTTCATCCAATCAATCTTCGGGTTATGGAGTTCAAACCAAGGGAGACCTGTAGAGATTTGACGCTATCAAATCTTTCGCCTCTCGGCCACAACCGAGACAACACGGATCAATGCAGCAGAAAATGGGAAAAAAGACACAGAGAGACGAATACACAGGGTATAACGTGGAAAACCCTAAACGGGAAAAACCACGGGAGTGCACGACTCCAACTATCACTATACATTGGAATATACAATGGCGAGCTGCAAGGCGACGACCTTGAGCTCGCTGTCCTCGCCACAGGCGGCGGTATTACACAGAGGCGTCGACCTCTTCGTTTCTCTCTCTCTCTCTCTCTCGGCTGCTCTCACTTCGCTCCCTCTAAGTGAAAACAGAAAATGAGCAACAACATAAACTGTTTGCCCTAAGTCATATTTATACACATATGACTTTCGGGCTATTTACAAATATAGCCTCAAGGGCTCTTGGCGAACATATTCACAAATATGTCCCCGCATCCGGATCTCCCTCCGGGTACATTCATCATCCGGCTCCGTAACCGGGGTATTCATCATCCGGCTCCGTAACCGGGGTATTCATCATCCGGCTCCGTAGCCGGGGTCTTCATCATCCGGATCCGTATCCGGGTACTCTTCATCCTCCGGTTCCGTAACCGCAACCGGGCTTGCCGTCATTCGTCTCCGGACATCCCATCCGGAGGGACCGTAAATCCCAACAAACTCCCCCTTCACTTCGGCATGGGATGTCTCTCCAATCCGATCCTCTTCCGGCATGCTTCCAGCTTGTCGGGTGTAAGTACCTTGGTCAGCATATCCGACCCGTTCTCGTCCGTGTGGATCTTCGTCAGCACGAACTCCTTGTCTTCTATCCTTTCCCGGATCCAGTGATATCTTCGCTGGATGTGCTTCGTCCGGGAGTGATAGGCCGCGTTCTTCGCAAGGTGGATGGCACTCTGACTGTCGCAGTAGAGTCGGTACTCCTCCTGCCGGATACCGAGCTCTCTAATGAAGTCCTTCATCCATATTATTTCCTTGCCGGCTTCAACAGCCGCCATGTACTCCGCCTCCGTGGTTGACAACGCAACCGTCTTCTGCAGCCTCGACTGCCACGAAACGGCTCCCCCTGCATAGGTCATCACATACCCTGATGTGGACCGGCTGGTATCTGCATCAGCCGACATATCCGAATCGGTGAAGCCGTCGAGTTCGGGCTTACCGGAGCCGAATCGGAGGCACACGTTTGCAGTGCCCTTCAGGTATCGGAGTATCCACTTGACCGCGTTCCAGTGCTCTTTGCCAGGGTTGCTCATGTACCGGCTCACCACTCCGACTGCATATCCTATGTCCGGTCTCGTACACACCATGGCGTACATCAAGCTCCCGACGGCTGAGGCATATGGCACTTTCATCATATCCTCCTTTTCAGCCTTTGTCTTGGAACTTTGCTTGTTGGACAGCTTGCAGTTTGCCGGGAGGGTCGATCCGACCGGTCTTGCTTCCGACATGTTGAACCGTTGAAGCACCTTTGTCACGTACTTCTCCTGTGACAGCCACAACTGCTTCTTCTTTCGGTCCCGGATGATGTGCATCCCTAGTATTTGCCTCGCCGGACCCAGGTCCTTCATTGAGAAGGTTCGGTGAAGCGCTTTCTTCAGCGCCCGTATCTTGACCTGGTCCCGTCCGACGATCAACATGTCGTCCACGTACAGGAGGAGTATTAGAGAGTCTCCTCCTTCGAACTTCTTCACAAACACGCAGTGATCAGACTGCGTTTTGTGGTACCCTTCGTCGGTCATGAAGGAGTCGAACTTCCGGTACCATTGCCGGGGAGCCTGCTTCAGTCCGTAAAGGCTCTTCTTCAACCGGCATACCAGGTGCTCCTTCCCTTTCTTCTCGAATCCTTCCGGTTGCTGCATGTAGATCTCTTCTTCGAGGTCACCGTGAAGGAATGCCGTCTTCACGTCCATCTGTTCTACCTCGAGGTCCATGCTTGCCGCTATGCTCAGCACCGTCCGGATGGAGGTCATCTTCACTACCGGGGCAAATATCTCGTCGAAGTCGACGCCCTTCTTCTGCTGGAACCCCTTCACCACGATCCTGGCTTTGTATCTCGGGGGGTTTCCGGCATCTCCCGGTTTCAGCTTGAACACCCACTTGTTACGGAGTGCCCGTTTTCCTTTCGGCAACTCCACAAGTTCATATGTGTGGTTCTCATGCAGGGAATCCATCTCGTCCTGCATGGCACTTAACCACCTGCGGCTCTGGGTGTCATGCTTTGCTTCTTCAAAGCTCTCCGGCTCCCCTTCGTCGGTTAGCAGCACGTGCTCTGGTTCCGGAAATCTCCGGGGGGCCCTTCTCTCTCTTAGAGGATATCTCCTTTCCGGAGCTTCGGTAACCGGTTCTTCCGATTCTTCTTCATCCGAATCCATTTCGGGATCGGGGCCGGTTCCGGTATTATTTTCATCTTCTTCGGCCGGTTCTGTTTCTTCACCGTCTTCGGCCGGATCCTCGAGTGCTAACCGGTCCCTTGCCGGTCGGGACTGCTCCTCGTAGAGTTGATCCTCACCGGTCGACTTGGAGCTCTTCATCTTCTTCTCCGACTCCCAGTCGGCGAGTGTCTTGTCCTCCATGAAGATGATATCTCGACTCCTGAATATCTTCTTGTCGACCGGGTCCCATACTCGGTAGCCGAACTCGTCGTCGCCGTAACCGAGGAATATGCATGGCCGGGTCTTTGGATCTAGCTTTCCTCTCCGGTCCTTTGCCACATGCACGTATGCGAGACACCCGAACACCTTCAGATGCCGGTAGGACACTTCCTTACCGGTCCACACTTTCTGCGGCGTGTCTCCGTCCAAAGGTACTGAGGGTGATCTATTTATCACATACGTCGCCGTCGACATTGCCTCAGCCCAAAATCCCTTGGGTAATTTCGCATGCGCCAGCATACTCCGGACCCTCTCCATTATGGTCCGGTTCATCCTCTCGGCCAGCCCGTTCAGTTCCGGCGTCTTCGGCACAGTAAACTCGAGCCGGATCCCCTTCGAGCGACAGTACTCCTGGAACTGCCCCCGGTATTCCCCTCCGTTATCCGCTCGTATCGCTATCAGCTTCTTGCCGGATTCCCTTTCCACTCTCGCGTGGAGTTCTTTGAAGACGGACAATACTTGGTCCTTTGTCTTCAACGGTGCCGTCCACAGCTTCCGGCTATGGTCATCTATGAATGTTACGAAGTACTGGGCTCCGCCATGTGACTTCGTTTCTACTTGACACACATCAGTGTGCACCAACTCCAATGGTGCGCCACGTCTCGTCGGTGGCCTTGAGTGGAAGGAGGTCCGGTTTTGCTTACCGGCCAGGCAGTCGGTGCACTTCTCCAGGTGCACATGCTTCACTGGAATAAGGTTGTCTTCTGCAAGCCTCTTCATCCCCTTCTCACTCATGTGGCACAGTCTCTTGTGCCACAGCTCACCGGCAGTGTCGGCTGCCACGTTCAGCTCCTCCGGACATAGCCGGGAATTCATCAGGTACAGGGTGTTGACCTTCCGGGCCCGAGCCACTATCAGGCTCCCCTTGCTGAACTTCATGACACCGTTCCGGATGCTACCCGTGTAGCCTTCATCATCTAGCCTCCCGGCCGAGATCAGGTTCAATCGGACCTCCGGAACGTGTCGCACATTCTTCAACAGCATTTTGCATCCGGTCGGGGTTGTTAACCACACGTCTCCTATGCCGGCAATCCGGCATGTACCTTCATTTCCCATCCGGACACAGCCGTGCTCACCGGCTGTGTAGGATGAGAAGTATTTCTTCTCCGGGGTCAGGTGGAACGACGCTCCGGAATCGACCACCCAGGTCATCTCTACGCCGGCAAGGTTCAGCTCCCTCTCTTCGGTAATGAGCATGATCTCTTCTTCACTTGCCGCGAGTGCCGTCGTTCCTTTCCGGTCCTGCCCTCGCCGATCCGGACCTCTCCGGTCCGTGGCTCCCCGGTAAGCACCGTTTCTCTCCGGTGACTTCTTCGAATCGGTGTCGTCGGCTCCGTTGTCCTTTCGGTAATGCCGACAATTCTTCCGGAAGTGCCCCGGCTTCCCACAGTGGAAGCATGTGGGCCTTCCTCTTGACTGCGACCGGGTCCCCGACTTCTCCCGTCTTTGAGGACTCCGGTTCCATTGTCTTCCCCGTTCCGATTCGGTGAGCAGCGCCTTCGAGTCGGAGGCCGGTTCTTTATCTCTCCGACGCGCTTCTTCATTCAAAATACTTGTCTTTACCGTTTGTAAGGACAAGTTATCTTCGGTGCAGGAGGTGCTGAGAGTTACCACCAAGTTCTCCCAGCTTTCCGGCAATGTACACATCAAAATGATGGCTTGCATTGCGTCCTCCAGCGGGAACTTGATCGCCGCAAGCTGGTTCACGAATCCCATGAACGTGCTTACGTGTTCCACCATACTCTCGCCGTCCCGGTACTTGAGATTCACAATCTTCCTCATCAGGGAGGTCCGGTTCAACGCATTCTTCCTCTCGTAGAGGCCCGACAGCTTCTTCCACATCTCATATGCGTTGGTGTCATTCGCCACATGTTGTAGGACGCTTACATCGACATATTGTCGGATCGTCGCTACGGCTTTCCGGTTCAGGAGCTTCCACTCCGACTCAAGTACCCCCTTCGGTATTTCCGACCTGTCAATCGGTTCGTACAGGTCCCGAACAATCAGAAGATCCTCCATCTTGATCTTCCAGTCGGCGTAATTCTGCGCATTCAGCACCATCATGCCCGGAGGCCCGCTGCCGCCGCCTTCCATTTTCTGTGTTACCGTCGCTCTGATACCAGTTTGTAGAGATTTGACGCTATCAAATCTTTCGCCTCTCGGCCACAACCGAGACAACACGGATCAATGCAGCAGAAAATGGGAAAAAAAGACACAGAGAGACGAATACACAGGGTATAACGTGGAAAACCCTAAACGGGAAAAACCACGGGAGTGCACGACTCCAACTATCACTATACACTGGAATATACAATGGCGAGCTGCAAGGCGACGACCTTGAGCTCGCTGTCCTCGCCACAGGCGGCGGTATTACACAGAGGCGTCGACCTCTTCGTTTCTCTCTCTCTCTCTCTCTCGGCTGCTCTCACTTCGCTCCCTCTAAGTGAAAACAGAAAATGAGCAACAACATAAACTGTTTGCCCTAAGTCATATTTATACACATATGACTTTCGGGCTATTTACAAATATAGCCTCAAGGGCTCTTGGCGAACATATTCACAAATATGTCCCCGCATCCGGATCTCCCTCCGGGTACATTCATCATCCGGCTCCGTAACCGGGGTATTCATCATCCGGCTCCGTAACCGGGGTATTCATCATCCGGCTCCGTAGCCGGGGTCTTCATCATCCGGATCCGTATCCGGGTACTCTTCATCCTCCGGTTCCGTAACCGCAACCGGGCTTGCCGTCATTCGTCTCCGGACATCCCATCCGGAGGGACCGTAAATCCCAACAAGACCTAGAACAATTGGGTGTTTCAGACTGGAAATAATGTTGAAAGAGATTATGCTTGCCAAATCACCAAGAACTATACGAATTGGCTCAGAATCCTTGGCTATATCACCTGATGCTATGGGACGGCCATCAATGACTCCTACAGCTACTGGGTTTGGGAGTTTATTCAAACGGATGTTTTGTGACAATGCAAATTCACGATCCATGAAAGAAGAGTTGGCTCCAGAATCCAGGAGGGCAGAGGCTAGGACTCGATGACATGTAGATGTCGTAAGCTCAACTTGTGCAGAAAAAACTCTACTCACTTGACTCGATGAAATGGAACCACGACTAGGAACTAATTTTACGTATCTAGGATGGTCCAACCAAATGGTTCCTATTTTGGCCGGACTTACTCGTTTAACACATCCTCTAATTGACTCAAGACATCGAATCTATTCTCATGGCATGGACTATTATGCTTATTTATTTGATTAGAAGTAACAATGGAACTCGAAGTACGAATGTCATGTGCACTTGGTATACTTGACGTCTAGGTTTATGTGGACAATTCACGGCTATATGTCCTGGACCGCCACAATATAGGCATAGGCGGTGCACTCGACGCCGTTGCTTCTCAGCATCTTATAAAGGCTCTTGACGTTGTGTTGTCTTTATTTCCATCGGAGTTGGGCCATCCCTTGTAATGGGTCTGGAAACTTGTGGAGGCGTTGCGACTACAAAAGCATACGTTTGTTCCAGTTGGCAACGTAACATTTGTTGGCGCTCAGAACGTCGCTCAAATAGGCGATTATCACATAGCACGGCTCGACTAATGGCCTCTGTTAGAGACTTCGAATCTTCATGGAAAGTACAAAGAAGATCTTTGACATCATTACGTAAACCTTGACAGAATTGATCCATGAAGGCTGCCTCATCCCAAAGGATATTGCATGCCAAAAGGCGGAAATCAGTTGCGTAAGCCGACGCAGGACGATCTCCTTGTTGGAGCCTTCGAATCTTGTTTATCGCCATCCTAGTGTTGTTGGTGTCTCCGAAACTAGATTGAAACTCCTTAACAAATGCTTCAAAATCCTCTAGCAACGGTGATTTCTTCTCGAGAAGTGGTGCAAACCATGCTAATGCTGTACCACATAGCAAGGTTCCCACCAATCCCACACGAGCAGCATTGGTTGGGTACCGATTGGGATGTAACTGAATAACCAAACGGACTTGATTCAAGAAGCCTCGAAATAAAGACCTCGTACCATCAAACTTGGTAGGGAGGCTAATCTTTGGTTCTCAAGGGGAGTTTTGAGCCCCCGACGCTTGTTCTCATAATGACAATATAGTAGCCTCGAATTGATGAACCCGTTGTGATAACTCTTCATATTGTTGAGCTTTTTCAGTACTCACTTGTCGTAGGTTGTCCAATAGCCTTCGATTTTCATGCTATAATGCCACGAATTTATTCGTGAGCATGTAGAGCTCAGAAAGAACATGCATGTATTCTTGTTTGCTCACGGACTCCATAACTTACGAGGAGAGAGGAGAAGAAAGAAGAGAACTTGTTGGAAGAGGGAGAAATAACAAATTGGTTCAAACTGTCAAGACAAAGAGAGAGAGAGAGAGAGAGAGAGAGAGAGAGAGAGAGAGAGAGAGAGAGAGAGGAAAAGAGATACAATGTTAAGATAGAAAGAGAGAATTGTTAAGAAAGTATTGTATTGCAATATAAGATGGAGTATAAAGAGTAGATAGTAGGGAGCTAAAGGATGGTGTTGAACCAATTTGGTTTTTGGAGGATTGATAGATCCCTATTTATAAGTCCCTATGGAGTAATATAGATTACTCTAGAATATTCTAGGACATGCTAGAATATAGAGTAATCTAGTAGTGTAGAAGGCCTAGAAGGTTCTAGCATATAGACCACTCTAGGACATTCTAGAATATAAAGTAATATAGAATATTCTTATGATATATATTTTAAAAATCATACACATAAACATGTTACTACAATGGTTAAGGATTTGACATGTGTATAACAAGGTTGTGGGTTCAAATCCTTTCGAGGCATGATGTGAGTGTCATCATGATAGGTGGTGTAGTCGGTAATTGGCACGTCCCTTTGCCAGATGTTGTTGAGCTCTTGTCGGAATTTCCGGGCTGTGGTAGCGGCGACAAAAATGTTTCTGAGATTTTCCCAGGCCTCCTTTGGCAACTTTGCGTCTCTGATGTAGCCGAGCATATGATCTTGTACACAGGACGCGAGACGGTATAGCACTCTGCTTGCTCCTTGCTCCCATGCCGGGAATTCCTTGTGTGCAGGCTCTGATGCTACTTCATTCACTCCCTCGACATAACTCTAGTATCCATGTCCGAGTAGATACTGGTCCATATTGTATGACCAAGATGCATAGTTGTTCCTGTCGAGCTTCTTTGTCTGAAGCAAACTTGCCATTCCTCTGTCCAATCTTTCTTCGGTCTATTTCTTTTACCGGAAGTTAGGTTTTCGTCTATCTAGCACTTTTTGTCGGCAATAGAGGACTTCAACCCTCGCGCTCTGATACCATGTAAAAAAGTAGTGTGCAGAAGCGTGTACATGAAACCGACTTCACCGGATACCAACAGAAAATATACACAGGTTTAATGGAAAGCTTGAATCTCACAAAGAGTATATGGGAGAGACAAAGAGAGCACAACGGTAAACTCAATTAAAAAAATAACACTCTGTACATACAATATCCTACAGAACACTTTTTATAGAAATCCTTAAAAGGACTGTAAAGAATCAAGAGATGGATTCTTGTGAAGCGGAATAGGTGTGAACTATGTGTGTGTATGAGAGAGAGAGAGAGAGTGAGTGAGAGAGACAAGGAGTAAGACACAGAGTATACGCAAGGTAGATTGTATTAACAAAGGAGAAAGACTCAACATTATACAAGGTGGGAGGAGGGTGCTTTATGTAGTCACCCTCACTCTTCATTAACTACAAGCCTCATGGAGCATGGGGAATGTGAAAGCTCATAAGTTATGTGTCATAGAATATGATTTTATGACTCATACTAAATGCTAGAATACAAAGTGGTGACATAATGGTGACTCTTGACCGTTGGAGTGTCTCTTCACTCTCAAGGTGAGTTCACACACTAGACCAAGTTGAGGTTGATTCTCAACACGCCCCCTCAAGCTCAAGTCGGGTCGGTTTCAAACAGTATCCGAAATCCGCTTCAACTCGCGTTCCGGAATCCGCATCGACTCATGTTGGCTTGCTTTATGCGGAGTTGTGGAATCCGTGCTCCAGCTTGCGTTGTGCGTAGTTACGAAGTCTGTGCTTCAGCTTGCGTGCGTAGTTGCGAAGTCTGTGCTTCGGCTTGCGTCTTTCTTCGCAGCTTTGCGCGGTAGATTGGCTCTTCCCTGTTTCGTTGCGTGGTTGCGGAATCCACGCGTTATTGCGTAGTGCGCGGTTGCAGAATCTACGCATTATTGCGTAGTGTCTTCAGTACTCCCCCTCCAGCTTGGCAGGTCAGGGATCGTCAATCCGAGATCGGTCATGAATTACCATAGCTTGTCGGCTCCTAAGGCTTTAGTGAAGATGTCGGCAATTTGAAGATTGGTGCTAATGTGTTGTAGGTCGACATCACTAGCCAGAACGTGCTCTCGGATGAAGTGATAGTGCACTTCGATGTGCTTTGTCCGCGCGTGGAACACCGGGTTCCTAGCCAGATAGATACCGCTCATGTTGTCGCAATAAAGGGAAGTCGGATCCTTGATGGGTACGCCCAGATCCTTCAAAATCCTCTTGAGCCATACGGCTTCACACGCAGCTACGGCTGCGCCCCTGTATTTCGCCTCCGTACTTGAAAGAGCGACGGTAGGCTGCTTCTTGCTACTCCAGGATATTGCTCCGCTGCCGAGGGAGGAAACAAATCCGGAGGTTGATCTTCTATCAGCTTTGTAGCCGGCCCAATCGGCGTCTTTGTACCCCTCGAGTTGTATTGGCATCGCGGTCTTGTAGAGGATGCCGCAATCCATTCTGCCGTTCACATAGGGGTCGAAGCACGCTACGGGGTACCAAAAAAGTACTGTTTTTGGCCACAAAAATTGTCAGTACTTTCAATACTGTTAGTACTGAATAATTCAGAAAAAAAATTAGAGAAAAAGAAAATCGATTTTGGAGAGTGGGGTGACTGTAGTACAAGTGTCATTTACTGTAGAAGGAGTGGGGGGAACACGTGAGGAGATGTTCTTCC
Source organism: Azolla caroliniana (assembly GCF_043228905.1). Lineage (NCBI taxonomy): Eukaryota > Viridiplantae > Streptophyta > Polypodiopsida > Salviniales > Salviniaceae > Azolla > Azolla caroliniana. The sequence goes on from NW_028230436.1 coordinate 12,488,762, forward strand.
ATTTTGGGGGCTATTTTCCCCTCACGTCGATTTTGGCGCTTCCCCTCACGTCGTTTTGGCGATTCCCCTCATACTGTTCTTCCTCTATCTCTCTGAGCTTTTCATCACAGACATCCATGTCACGTTTCTGATTTTCCTTCAATCTAAATCTCAGACATCCATGTCTGGTTGGAGAGTTTGAGTTGAGGATTTCTGATTTTTTTAGGGTTTCTGTTTTTGTTAGGTTTCGGTTGAGGTACAGAGACTGTTCTGAGGGTTTAGGTAGCAGCCAATAGTCACTTCTTTGACAACGACTTTCGTACTTCCACCGATTGCAGTTGATGTCGTGGTGATTTGGGGCTTTTTCCACCAAATCGAGGCGGCATTGGAGGTTCCTTCCACCAAATCGAGGCGGCATATCCAACGCTCCCTCCACCATTGGAGGTTCCTTCCACCAAATCGAGGCTGCATATCCACGCTCCCTCCACCATTGGAGGTTCCTTCCACCAAATCGAGGCGGCATATCCAACGCTCCCTCCACCATTAGAGGTTCCTTCCATCCTTTTTTTTATTTTCAGTACTAAAATGTTTCATTTCTTCATATTTCAGTACTAAATTTTTAGAATTGACATTTGCCATATTTGATATGTAATTCTAATGTTTGAAACAAAATATTTCTCACTTTGCAGGCCACATTTAAAAACATTTGATTGTGTTTTCTTGGTTGAGTCTATATATCCACGCTCCCTCCACCATTGGAGGTTCCTTCCATCCATTTTTTTCATTTTCAGTACTAAAATGTTTCATTTCTTCATATTTCAGTACTAAATTTTTAGAATTGACATTTGCCATATTTGATATGTAATTCTAATGTTTGAAACAAAATATTTCTCACTTTGCAGGCCACATTTAAAAACATTTGATTGTGTTTTCTTGGTTGAGTCTATATATCCACGCTCCCTCCACCATTGGAGGTTCCTTCCATCCATTTTTTTCATTTTCAGTACTAAAATGTTTCATTTCTTCATATTTCAGTACTAAATTTTTAGAATTGACATTTGCCATATTTGATATGTAATTCTAATGTTTGAAACAAAATATTTCTCACTTTGCAGGCCACATTTAAAAACATTTGATTGTGTTTTCTTGGTTGAGTCTATATAACATTAACTACTTTCGCAAGACACTTAATTTTTGTGGATAAATCTAGTGACCGAATGGGGGTTCCTAACGAGAGTGAGTTGTCAAGTAACTCATGCATATCTGAAAGGACTAAGAGACGAGTGGTTCTTCACATAGTTCGTTATTTGGTAGAAATAACGAAGAGATTTAGTGAAGAGGATCGTAGGGATATTATTTGTAGAGTGTTACACCATCAAAGTTTGAATGAAGACATGGAGAGAATAAAATTTAGGGACCAATGTGTTTCAGAAGAGATTGTGGAGTCTATGAAGTCATCCCTAGACTTAGTGAAAGGTGTAGAGAGCTTAGACAAACTTGCTGCAAAGAGGGCAGCCCTACACATGGTTGTGAATGGTGTGAGAGAAAAAAAATATAGTGATACTAAAGTTGCCTTAGCCCTGGGTATTCAAAGAAGGAACTTGAGGAAACATCGCCGAAATATACACTCAAGCAAATTCAAGTGGCTGGGGTCGGGACGTAGACGACGATGTGATGCCTTATCTCAAGAGATTATTGAGAAAGTGGATTCATTTTGGGCCAAAAATACGCGTGTCTCACCAAATAAGAAGGACGTGTGTAGACAACGAATAAGTCAGGGTAAGTACCAGATTCACCCTAGACACTTCTTGGAGATGACAGAGGTATTCCATTTTTTTATATCAATTCACATTCCATAACTTTGTGTTTTGACCAAGTGTATATTAATGTTTGCTATATATATTGGTTGATGTAGGCTGAATTGTACATGAACTTTAAAGACCAACATCCAAGCTTGACTGTCGGATTCCGCAAGTTCCAAGGTTTGAAACCATTTTATGTTAGAAAATTAAATGAGAGGAATACATGTTGTTGTGTGTACCATGTGAAGATGGACATGTTAAGGGTTTCTGTGAATGCAATGCGTACTGATTCTAAGGGTATACATGGGGAATTATGTGTCTGCACTTGTGAGATTTGTAGACCAAATGGGGAGGATAATAGGTGTAATGCACGAAACATGACTTATGCATCCGTTTCTGAGCTATGGAGGTCTTGTGTTTGTGAAAAAGAACCATCGTGTGAGTGGCATCGTCGTACATGTCTATTAAGAACATGTAAGGTTTGTCCGCTACCATTATTTTGTAGGCAGGAGCTTGATATGGGAAATAGTCATATCGTGAAATGGAAATATTTGGAGTATGTGACTGAAAATATTGGCAAGGGAGTTGTAACTAAGCGTATCAAGGAAGTATATAAGGAGACATGTGCTGCTACCCTTGTCTCAGAATTTAAGAAACAACTTGGGGAGTTTATTCCACATAACTTCCGGAGTTATTGGCAAAATTCACAGTTCAAGGAATGTATTAATAACTTACCAACGGGTGTCATTGTATCTGTTATTGATTTTGCAGAAAACTATACATTTAAAGTTCAAAATGAGGTTCAATCAATGCATTGGTACAATGATCAATGTACAATACTTGTACATATTTGCTATTGGAGGCAAGACGGTGAGTTACATAAGAAATCAATATTTTACATTTCAGATGATAAAAAGCATGATACACTATTTGTTCAACATTGTTTTAAGCTTCACCATGCAGATTTATTTTCTCTAGGGTTAACCTTTAACCGTCATTGGGTTTGGTCTGATGGTGCTGCCTCGCAGTTTAAGGCGGCACGATCGTTCTACTTTATCGCCAGGTAATTTTTAATCCATATGTTTAATACTTATCATGCAATGTGTAAGGAAGTAAATCTTGTGTTAGTGGATGCATACTAATTATGTTTGTAACTATTAACAAACAGTACTAGTCACATCGATGCATACTAATTATGTTTCTAACTATTCGAATCTTGCACTTGTGAATGGATGCATGCATACTAATTTTGTTTGTATTATGTTGTACTAAGCAACTTTTAATCCATGTGAAGTGTTCTCCATAGACACATTGTACTATGTTGTGTGTTGGTTCTGTACTATGTTGTGTTTACAAAAGGATGTAAAGTACTCATCTTGTACTCATAGTATTGTCCGTCCTTAAGAGAATTGTACTAAGTATCGATTAATCCATGTGAAGGGTTCTCCATAGACACATTGTACTATGTTGTGTGTTGGTTTTGTACTATGTTGTGTTTACAAAAGGATGTAAAGTACTCATCTTGTACTTATAGTATTGTCCGTCCATAAGAGAATTGTACTAATTATGTTTTAATCCATGTGAAGGGTTCTCCATATACACATTGTACTATGTTGTGTGTTGGTTCTGTACTATGTTGTGTTTACAAAAGGATGTAAAGTACTCATCTTGTACTTATAGTATTGTCCGTCCTTAAGAGAATTGTACTAATTATGTTTTAATCCATGTGAAGGGTTCTCCATAGACACATTGTACTATGTTGTGTGTTGGTTTTGTACTATGTTGTGTTTACAAAAGGATGTAAAGTACTCATCTTGTACTTATAGTATTGTCCGTCCTTAAGAGAATTGTACTAATTATGTTTTAATCCATGTGAAGGGTTCTCCATAGACACATTGTACTATGTTGTGTTTACAAAAGGATGTAAAGTACTCATCTTGTACTTATAGTATTGTCCGTCCTTAAGAGAATTGTACTAATTATGTTTTAATCCATGTGAAGGGTTCTCCATAGACACATTGTACTATGTTGTGTGTTGGTTTTGTACTATGTTGTGTTTACAAAAGGATGTAAAGTACTCATCTTGTACTTATAGTATTGTCCGTCCTTAAGAGAATTGTACTAATTATGTTTTAATCCATGTGAAGGGTTCTCCATAGACACATTGTACTATGTTGTGTGTCCTATCTGTACTATGTTGTGTTTACAGGAGGATGTAAAGTACTCATCTTGTACTCATAGTATTGTCCGTCCTTAAGAGAATTGTACTAAGTATCGATTAATCCATGTGAAGGGTTCTCCATAGACACATTGTACTATGTTGTGTGTTGGTTTTGTACTATGTTGTGTTTACAAAAGGATGTAAAGTACTCATCTTGTACTTATAGTATTGTCCGTCCTTAAGAGAATTGTACTAATTATGTTTTAATCCATGTGAAGGGTTCTCCATAGACACATTGTACTATGTTGTGTGTTGTATCTGTACTATGTTGTGTTTACAGGAGGATATAAAGTACTCATCTTGTACTCATAGTATTGTCCGTCCTTAAGAGAATTGTACTAAATCAGTATTTACTCATGTTGTACTCATAGTATTGTACTCATCTTGTACTCACCAAAGCAGGTATTTCTCCTTATTCAATATTCGTATGCAATGGAATTACTTCGGGTCTGGACATGGAAAAGGAGAGCATGATGGCGCGGGGGCTGTGATCAAACGTGCCCTTACAAGTGAGCAGTTGGATAATAATGGCGCTAAGTTACAAAATGCACATGATGTTGTGCAGTGGCTAACATGGAAGATGTCAAATGATGGTAAGAACAGATTGTTTGTTGAAGTTCGCGCTGATGAGGTCGATAGAACTAAATCATATGGTTGTAAAACCGTGAAAGGGACACGCAGCACCCATTGTGTGTTAGGGTTTAGCCGCAAGGACACAACCCAATTGTTACTCCGTAGTTTATCATGCTTTTGTTCCATGTGTCTAGATGAAGCTTGGGATAAATGCATCAACCTATCAATCGTGGAGCCCTGGAAGCTGCAGAAGCTTGAGCCTGAACTACAAGATGATATTGAAGAGGATGTGCATTCAAACGATATTGTATACTACAACCAAAATCAAGACTTGGCAGTTTTATTGGAAGTTGGAGATCATTTTGCAGTGCTCAAATATTCTCAGAATGAAGATTTAGAAGACTACTACATTGTGGTGTGCAAGCAAGGAAAGACATTATTGAAAGAAGTGGTGAGGGATGGTTGGGGCAACAATTTCAATGTTGGTGAGTCTGTCGTGTATGGAAACTATTATGCAAAGTTGCCGCAGTGCAAGAACACATATGCATTACTAAAAGAAGCACCCATCGCAATAATCTACGCTGATGCCATTCTTGCGATCAAATTCAATATGACTCAAGCAAAGCACAAGGTTAAGGGATACAACACTGTCTACAAGGTCCCCCAAGAGGTTCATGAGCACATATTAGGGGAGGTCTCTCTATTTAATGCTTGAAAGTCACCCTATCAATACATTGTACTAGAAAACTGAAAAACATCCACTTGGAGTTCACTATTAATTTTGATGATTGACAAATGAATTGATATATTTCGTCTTTCTTCCAAAGGGTTTATGCCTCTCAACCACTTGTACTTATCTTTCATAATATATTAGTTGTTATCAACAGGACTTGGATTTCTTCATTGCCGATATTGCTCATGTTTCCTGATGTTATTTGAGCATAGGAGTTTTGCAGAGTTGGTGTGTCCTCTGTTGGCACATAAATCTGCTCTTCTTTTGCTACCAAGAGAAGATTGTTAGTTGAATTCATTAAAGACTTTAATATTGTAAGATTTTCTACTGTAAGTTCATTTTTCAAAGGGGGCGATGAATTCTGTGAAGACAACAATGAAAATTATTCTCTCAGAATCCTTTTTTGTTTCATGATATGTCCTGTGAAGCCATCTGAGTTTTTACTTCTTGTATATAAGTCCTGAATATCCAGGCTATGGATTTTAAAGTACAAACCTTCCTTTCCTTAACAAAATAATCCAACTTTTGAAACAATAATTTGTGATAGCTCAAAAAGGTAAGTGTTTCCTTACTACTGTTAGTGGATGATTCATCCTTTGGGATGATATCATCAAAATATGGCCCACATTGCTTCAACAATTTGCACACATTCTGGTTACCGTCCAAATGGGATTGATGAAACAGTCTATACTTCAGGATATCTTCAATAACACCCGATACCCGATATTTTCTGTTTCTCATCATCAACACCTAAAAACCTAAATTTTCCTAGCAAGCTAAGAAGACTTTCAAGCATTTTATCTACAATAGACTGAAAGACTTTGCGAGGATTAGGAGATGATCTCAAAAAAGAAACAAAACGTTGTAAAATAAGAATACTTAGATCAAAAAGTATATTCCCATTGTTTTTGATATATGTTGATGAGCAAAATATAGAAGCAATCCTTAAACATGAACTTGATTTCACACTGGTATAACTATTTCAGATTCATGAACTGGATTTTTTACATTGGCAATTGAAACAGTATTTTGGTATCCAAATAGTTCAATTTCAGACATCACTAACAACTAAAGTTCAAGTACAATCGAAAGACAATCAGGCACTAGAGGGTAACTTGGCCGATCTTGTAATGCGCTTGTTGTTGGTGCCAGATTTTTCTGATTTTACATTCTTCTTTATCTTAAAGCCTTTAGGTATGAGCTGACTAAGTGGCACTTCATCATCAGAGGCATCAGAGACAGGCGTGGATGCGCGGGCACCTTGTACTGGTGGCAAGCTTGAGAGAGCAACTATGTTTTCTGCAACTGCAATGCTTGTACACAAATCCACAAAGGTGCTGTCGATAGACAAATTATCACTCATCTCCTGAATGCTTGTACTCCTAGCGATCTTTATTGCCCTATCATCATCACCGATGCCTATACACTCGTTCTTATTAGACTCCTGTATGTGGACCGTGGCAGTAGTCATGGTCAACTCCTCTTGTACGATGGATGTCACCTCATTCTTAAGACAACGTTGTTCGCTCTGAGTACAATCAGGCCCACCTTCATTAGTAACGTTGTTCACTCTACACTCCTCATGGGATTCTGTACAATCAGGCTTATCTTCAGGGAAAGCGATGTTCTTTCCACGATCCTCATGGGCTTCACAAGACACTACTAGCACATTCTCAGTACAATCAAGCTCCTCTTCATTACTAGCAATGTTCTTTCCATGATCCTCATGGGAATCTTTAGATAGTACTAGCACATTATCAGTACAATCAGTCTTCTCTTCAGTACTTGCCATATTCTTTCCACACTCTTCATGGGCTTCAATCTTCTCTTCAGTACTTGCCATATTCTTTCCACACTCATAGGCTTCTTTAGACATAGTGTTGTTTGTACATGCCAGCTGCTCTTCACATATGAATGCTTCGTTTTTCTCACAATCCTCATGTGTGGAAGATGTGCTTCTAGAGTCTGCCTCCTTGCAAAGGTTAATTTGATTCTGACTCTGATGGGAATCTGATTCTGCACTTGTGCTCCATGAAGTTCCCGATTCATTTGATTGCAGTTGGGAATCAGACTGCTCTTGTAAACCTAATTAATGGGATTCCAAAGAATATTGGTATGAACTCACATACTCAAAAGTTTGCAAACAATGAACATAGGGTTTAGGGCCACATTTTTACCTAATGTTACATCGTCATACTGTACAGCCGTAGATACCCCATTGCAAGTGGTGGGCTCGGTCATCTTCTCCACAACATCTAGGTGCTCAACAGTGTTGTTATGATCTATAATAACAACAAGAATAGGGTTGTTATGAGCTAAATCATTGTTTTCAAAGTCTGGCTTTTGACGTGTACCTGGGAGTGTGATAAATTCGTCTTCATGATCAGGTTTTGGACTCGTATCTCCGTCACCAAATATCATTTCATCATCAGCTAGTAACACAAGTACATGGTATTAGACAATGGATTAGGTTGACAATGCTCCAGACAGGTGAGAACTTATATGACTCACCATTGCATTCAACTTTGCCTTTCTTGCCGTTTCCATACAACATTCTTGCAGCATTTCTCTTCTTACTGGGCTCTATTTGTAAAGAAACTGCATTTCTCTTCTTAGTGGGCTCTATTTCTTGATGTTGACCGGAGCTTGGGGAATTTGTTTGTAGAAGCATATGTTCCACTGCTCCAATGGCCCTTCTCATACATTCATCCTCATCATAAAAATCATAGGTTATTGGTAATGATGGTCCCTGAACCTTGGAATGTGCAGCAGATATTGAGGGTTTAGGCACAGGGGCTGGTTGTTCCATTACCTTCCCTGGCGTGGAGTTGCTTGACACTACAACATTCATTGCAACAAACAAAAAAACCTTGAATGTTAGTACCATCATCTAAAATATATAATGTAGGTCACAAGAGCTGCTTCCCATTTTACACAATGTACCAGTCATGAACAATGTACTACTCACATAGTTCCTAAATTATTGAACTAGTACTAATAAGGAACACTGTACTGCTCACTTAGTTCCCAATTTACACGATTAGTACTAATCATGCACAACATACACAAGTAGTACTAATCATGCACAATATACTACTCACTTAGTTACCAAATTACACAAGTACTAATCCCGAAAAATGTACCACTGACTAAGTCAAATTAATAAGTAGTACTAATCTTGAACAATGTACTACTCACTTATTTCCTAAATCACTGAACTAGTACTAATCCCGAACAACGCAATGCTCACTTAGTTCCCAATTTACACAAGTAGTACTAATCATGCACAATATACTACTCACTTAGTTAGCAAATTACACAAGGAGTACTAATGCCGAACAACGTAATGCTCACTTAGTTCCCAATTTACACAAGTAGTACTAATCATGCACAATATACTACTCACTTAGTTAGCAAATTACACAAGGAGTACTAATCCCGAACAATGTACTGCTCACTTAGTTCCCAATTTACACAAGTAGTACTAATCATGCACAATATACTACTCACTTAGTTACCTAATTACACAAGGAGTACTAATCCCGAACAACGTAATGCTCACTTAGTTCCCAATTTACACAAGTAGTACTAATCATGCACAATATACTACTCACTTAGTTAGCAAATTACACAAGGAGTACTAATCCCGAACAATGTACTGCTCACTTAGTTCCCAATTTACACAAGTAATACTAATCATGCACAATATACTACTCACTTAGTTACCAAATTACACAAGGAGTACTAATCCCGAACAATGTACTGCTCACTTAGTTCCCAATTTACACAAGTAGTACTAATCATGCACAATATACTACTCACTTAGTTAGCAAATTACACAAGGAGTACTAATCCCGAACAATGTACCACTGACTTAGTCAAATTACACAATTAGTACTAATCCTGAACAATGTACTACTCAACAATGTACCACTGACTTAGTCAAATTACACAATTAGTACTAATCCTGAACAATGTACTACTCAACAATGTACCACTGACTTAGTCAAATTACACAATTAGTACTAATCCTACAAAATGTACTACTCACTTATTTTCTAGATTACTGATCTAGTACTAATAAGGTACAAAACTAGTACTAATAAGGAACAAAGTACTAATCAGTTCCCAAATTACAAAACTAGTATTAATCATGAGCAATGTACTAGTAACTTAGATCACAAAGTACAGAACTAGTACTAATCATGAACCATGTAGTACTTACTAAGTACTAATCCAACAAATGTAGATTGGTATTTTGCACACAAGTAATACTAAACATGATATGTCTTCTACACACCTAGTTACATAACTTGTACTAATTACACCAACAGTATTAATCTTGAACAGTATTAGTACTAAACGTGATATGTGTTTGACACACCTCATTTCCAAATTACAATAATTGTACTATTATTCAACAATTTACTATACACCTTGTTCCCAAATTACATTACTAGTACTAATTCCCAAGTTACACAAACAATCTTAACAGTCAACAGTGTACTATAAGTATAGTGTTTACTAAACTAATACTAGGCAAGTTGCAATATAGATTGGACGATGTTGTACCTGGTTCCCTTTTAGTACTACTAATTGTGGAAAATATCCCTTCAACTACACATACCAATTATATATTAAGAGTACTGCCAATACTAACCCACATAATTAGGGTTCCACATAATAGTTGTTAGAGATTACACTAAATTTGAAGTATGAATTGTGGCATACACTAGTTCTAGTCCAAATGTTAATTGACATCATATAATACAAACAATAGAATAGTAGAGCCACATACCGTACGGGTGTACTTTTAAACCCCAAGCATAGTACCACTCAGCCGCAATTGTAGTTTTACAGTCCATACATGTATTCTCTTTCTCAAAATGATACTTAGCACATAGCACATGATATGTGTGCAAGCATGGTGTAATCACAACATCCATAGCCTCCAGCTTGAATCCGAGGCCACAAAATATACACCTGGAAGATTGCAAACACAAGTTATAATATATTAGTTGCTCACTTATTTATACCAAAGAAGTAGAAATAAATAACTTTTAAAGCCAATACCGTGATATAGCTATACTAATAATGGTACTTTCTATACCACTTGGGTGCTCAATTACAGATGGACACAAAGTATCAAAACCATTTTGTTTTAAATCCTGCATCAAGCATGCAAGGTTCTCAGAATGCAACTTTAAGGCTGACAACTTATTATCTATTTCTTCATGTGCATTCCTGCAAGTATCAAGGTCTCTCATCTGTGAACCTAATTGAGTGCCCATATTGTTTAGCTCTTTCTTCAACTCCTCTTTCAAGACCTCACTTTCTGAATTTTGGATTGTCGATGCAATCCATTCATATGTAGTTTTTATTGAAGAAAATTTCTTTTCTGCCTGTATCTCAGCTGATTTAACTGCTTCCAAATCAGCAAGTAGTGTTTGTATTCTTGAGCTCATAGAAGCTATGCAACCGGCCATCATCTGTTCATGCTTTTCAGTCATTGTGGCCCGTACCTTTGCCTCTAGAACTTGGTGGATAGGTGTTATAGCTAGAATATCCACATGAGAGGTTCCAGATGACTTCAAGCCAGTGTTGGTACTGGAGGACCCTTTGTAATGTTCTGACCGGTGCCGATTAAAATCTTCCCAATTTACGTCAATGCCACCTTGAACTTCACATGCAAAAGCACGTGCAAAAACAGTACCCACCTCATTGTTAGTGATTTGATTTGTATCATAAACATGTTCGTATCTCGTCTTCAATAAATTCATGTATTCCCTCTTCAAACCACTTATGTGGAATCCTCGCCTTGTGTCGGGATGTGCTGACCCCCAGGTTTTTAACAACCACTCTCTCAGCTCTGGATACACGTCAGGTCGTGCTCGAAGGAAATAATTCCATCCAAGAGGTGTGTCTCGACTGATGGAGTGGTACATCTTCTTTCTCTGTGTTGATGAATTCATCACCCTTTCTCTTGTGGGTGTCTTCTTGCTTTCTTTCATGGGTGTCCTTCTTCCTTCCTTCACTGGTGTCTTCACTTTCTCTTTCATCAATGTCTTCTTTATGGGTGTCCTTCTCGTCATTGTCCTAGTCAACACAATTCTCAGGGAATGAATATGCATGTACTAGAAGAAAACTCAAGCAATTACCATCAACACATAGCAAATCATCTCATTGCATGTACAAACCATGTCAAACACACAATAACCCTAAATAGTCGGAAAAAAACTCCATTGTAAATCATCATAGCCAACTCCATCATTGTAAATCATTGTAAATCATCGCATCGCATGTACAAGCCAACTCCATCACATCGTAAAACACACAAGCCAACTCCATCACAAGCCAACGAAAACATTGTAAATCATCATAGCCAACTCCATCACATCGCATGTACAAGCCATGTCAAACACACAAAAACCCAAAATAGTCGGAAAAACACTCATCCATGTCAAACTCACACAAAATAAAACAGATGGACAAGAAACAAGAACAAAACGAAAACATAGCAACTCATCATAGCCAACTCCATTTACGTTGCATGTACAAACATGTCTAACACACAACCACCTCGATCAAAATATTTTCATACATTTTTAAAAGGAACACAGAGAAACACAGAGAATACCTGGAGGTTGTACAACTTGCAGAGGTACCAGACCGTGTTGATTTCGACAAACGAGGCTGTTGCAGAGGAGACAAACGAACATAGACAGAGGAAACAAACGAGCATACAGACAGACAGGAAACATTCAGAAAAAGAAAACATTGAGTATTGGGCATGCAACACAGAGAATACCTGGAGGTTGTACAACTTGCAGAGGTACCAGACCGTGTTGATTTCGACAAACGAGGCTGCTGCAGAGGAGACAAACGAGCATAGACAGAGGAAACAAACGAGCATACACAAGGAAGGAAAATCAACAACACATACAACGAGCAGGGGAAACAAAAATCTCTGCGTTCAGAGATCGAACCTGGCACAGAGGGGAACACAAGAACAGCTACGCGGGGAAACAGAGCATCGAAGGTGGAGTGAGAGAGAGAAACAGAAAGAAAGAAAGAAACAGAGCTTTGAAAGAAAAAAACAGAAAGAATCGAAGGTGGAGTGAAAGAAAGAAACAGAGAGATAGACCTGTAATATATATGTCGTCTTTCTTTAACTTTCTGCCACTGTCTGTCTGACAACTTCGAGACAGAAGAGAGAGAGAGAGAGAGAGAGAGAGAGAGAGAGAGAGAGAGAGAGAGAGAGAGAGTGAGTGAGAGAGAGAGACATACCAATTGACACGTTCGACTACCCATACCAGAGAGAGAGAGAGAGAGAGATACTGAGACTGACCAACTGTCACAATGGATACCTTCTCTAGGTGTGCTTTCGTACAACTCTACCTAGGAGACTGGGGCAACAATTAATGTATTAAATATGGCCTAGGGACATTTCGAGTGTGACGTACAATATCTTTGTGCATTCGAGTGTGACGTAATGAATTTGTTTTTTGTTTTTTGAAACTTATTTACAATTTTTAATGTTTATTTTCTTCTTCGATTTAGTACTAAATTTTTGGCCAAAAGTTGGTACACCGTAGCATGCTTCGACCCATAGCGTAGAACTCGCTTAGTGCAATCCAAGTAAGTATCACCCGGTGTTTGCATGAATTGGCTAAGGAAACCGACCGGATAATTGAGATCGGGTCGTGTGATCGTGAGGTAGACGAGACTCCCGATAAGTTGCCGATACTGAGTCGGCTCACACGCTTTGGTGTCGGAGTTCGCATTGAGTTTGAGATTGCGATCGAGCGGGGTTGCCGTGGATTTGCACTCAGCCATCCCGAACTTGTATAACAAGTTGAGGATGTAGTGCCGTTGAGAGATCATGATTCCGGCCGGAGTCCAAATTACCTCGATTCCGAGGAAGTAGTGGAGCTCCTTCATGTCCGTCATCTCGAACTTGTTGGAAAGGAGGGATTTGACCTTATTGATTTCGACGAGATGCTCACCTCCAATGACTAGGTCATCCACATATAAGATGATGACGATCGGACTTACGGAATCGCTTCGTATGTAGAGGGAGTTGTCTGATTTTGACATATGAAAGCCGATTTGATGAAGATATTGCGTTATCTTTGAATGCCAAGCACGCGGTGCTTGCTTGAGGCCGTAAAGTGGCTTCTTGAGTCGGCAAACAACTTTTGGATGGGTGCTCGAGTTGAAGCCAGGTGGTTGGATCATGTACACCTCCTCTTCTAATTCGCCTTGTAGAAAGGCGTTCTTGACGTCCATTTGATGGAGGTGCCACCCTTTCGCCGCGGCAATCGCAATTACGGTCCACACCGTCATCATCTTTGCCACCGGGGCAAAGGTCTCTTCGTAGTCGATGCCATGCGTCTGAGCGTATCCTTTCGCTACGAGTCGAGCTTTGTAGCGGTTTACGGAGCCATTGACGTTATACTTTACCTTGTTGATCCATCTGCATCCGATCGCCTTTTTGTGTGGTGAGGTGGGAACGAGATCCCACGTCTCGTTCTTGCATAGTGCCTGCATCTCCTCGTTCATGGCTTCGATCCATCGCGGATTTTTGGCTGCTTCGGAAAAAGTTTCCAGCTCGCGTATTGTCGCCACCTTCATCATAAAGGCATAGTGATATGCCATGTAGTCGTTGTAGCCGAATCGGCTGACCAGATTCTTTTCACGGGTGGAGCGACGAAGCTTTTCATTTACAGAGATGAGGGCTTTCTTAGCTCCGATTGGTACATCGAAGCCACTGAACTCATTGTCGAGTGAGTGAGTTGATTCATCGTCGTTGAAGTGATCGTCTTTGTATTCCGCCATTTTCGCCTTGCCTTTGTCCATCTTCGGGCTAGGCCATGATGTGCTTTGATCGCTCGGAGGCTCTTGTGGTCCGCTCAGTCGGGTCGTGATCGGACTTTCTTCGAACATGCGTGTAAGGTGATCTTCATCCTCTATCTCTTGTTCGACGGATTCCGGGTCGAGTGGAGTGGGAGTTGGATTTGTCTCTGGTGCGTACCAGGATGCGGACTCGTCGAAAATGACGTCTCGACTTACGCGAGATTTTTGAGTTGAGGGGTTGTAGCACTTGTACCCCTTTTGCTCCAATGAGTATCCTACGAGGATACATTTCTCCGACTTCGGGTCGAGCTTTTGATGCTTCTCGTCGGGGATGTGCACGTATGCAATGGAGCCGAATATCGGAACATGTGATAGGTTCGGCTTCTTTCCGAAGTATCTTTCGTGCGGAGTGACCTCGTGCATGCCGGATGTTGTGCACCGGTTCATTAGGTAGACGACCATATTTGCAGCTTTGGCCCAATAAGACTTGGGCATATGCTTCTCATTCATCATTGCCCGCGCTACTTCGAGGATGTGCCGATTTTTGCGCTCGGCTACTCCGTTTTGTTGCGGAGTGTGTCGGCAAGTGAATTCTCGCCGAATTCCTTCCTTTCGGAGATACGCCGTGAAATCATCTGAGAAGTACTCCTTGCCGCCATCCAATCGAAGACAACGTACATGTCGGCCCGTGGCTTTCTCGACTTCATTCTTGAATGTTTGGAAGTGTCTGAACACTTCGCTCTTTTGCCGCATTGGGTAGATCCAAGTGTGCCTAGAGAAGTCGTCGATGAAGAGCACATAATATCGGCATCCGCCGAATGTAGCCGTCTGCGCTGGTCCCCATACGTCGGAATGGACTACGTTGAGTAGACCTTTGCTCACGTTCCGATCTTTCGGGAATGGGTGTCGGTGTTGCTTGCCGAATTGGCATGCTTCACATACACGTTCAATCTCCTTCTCTTTGAATGTTGGGAGTCCGATGACGACTCCTTTCGATTTCATTGCTTTGAGCTTTTGGAGATTTATATGGCCAATCTGCTTGTGTCATAACTCTATGTCGGAGTCGGCTTTCATGCCCTTTGCGAACATGGCTGATTTCATCTCGTGTGAGTTGAGAATGAACATTCAGCCCTCTCTTCGTTCGCGTGCGATGAGTCGGCGCTCTTTTTCGATGAAGCAACCACCTTGATTAAATCGAACTTGCATCCCTTGCTCTACAATTTGGCCGACGGAGACCAAATTCTTCGTAATGGTCGGTACATGCAAGAAATTTTTAATGTAATTTTGCTTACCTTCTTTTCCGAACGGAACATTGCCGATGTGCCGAATTGGGTGCGTAGTGTCGTCTCCGGTTTCGACATAGCCGGGTCGGTCCGGCTCTCGAAGTTCTCGGAACCATTCTTGATGCGATGTCATATGGTCGAGGCACGAGAATCGACGAACCATACGTCTTCCGGACCGGAGGCACTAGTTGAGGTAGAGGCCGACATAGAGTTTGCTCTATGTTTCATCATGAACATTCTGCCACGGTCGGAGTTGTGCACATACATTCCACCGCGATCTTTGTAGTCGGAGTTGTGCCCGTACATTTCGCCACGGCCAGAGTTGTGTGCATACATTCCGCCACGATCTTCGTAGTCGGAGTTGTGCGCGTAATTCGTGAGTTGTCGGCTTGTGGAAGCCATTTCGCACATCTTCTTTCAGCACTCTTCTTCGTGGTGGCCGAGCTTTCCGCAATATCCGCATTCGGTTGCGTTTTGACGGCTTGGGCCAGAGTGGAAGCTCCCTCTTCTTGCGAAGGTTCCTCGTTGGCTTCCGTTTTGCAGCCGAAATTGGGAGTTGTTGTCGTAGGTCGGACCTCATCCGCCTTGTCCTTGGCCGAATCGGCCTCTCACTCGTCTGCGTCCTCTTCCTCCATTCGAGTGCGTGTAGAGCATGTGACCTTCCCACTCATTGCTCCTTGTACGCATGTGGTTTTCTTCGACCAATAGCATTGCTTGGAGCTCGAAGAAGGAGGGAGTTTTCTCCCTTGCTAGAACGGCGGTTCGCATCGCGCCGAACCGTGGTGCGAGGCCGTCGAGGCATATTTGCACGATCTCATCATCATCGATACTTACGCTTATTGAGCCGAGCGAGTCGCAAAGCTCCTTGATCTTCAAGGTGTATGTCATGATGGACATGTCCCTTTGTTGAATGTTGTTCAACTCTTGGCGGAGTTGAAGCTTCCTCGCGGTCGTGTTGGCGGCGAAAATCTTTCGTAGATTTTCCCACGCTTCCTTCGGCATCTTGGCTTCTCGAATGTAACCGAGCATGTGGTCGTGAACACATGTCGCCAAACAATACATCACGCGGCTTGCGGCTTGCTCCCATGTCGCGTATCCGGGAGCCGTGTCGACGGGTCGGTCTTTGTGCGCTCCTTTGATGTAGCTCCAATAGCCTTGTCTGACAAGGTATTGGTGCATCTTGTACTCCCAAGATGGAAGTTGTTTCGATCCAACTTCTCGGTAGGGAGAGCGCTCCCCATTTGAGTATTCATTACGTCGATTCTTCTTCTTCTTCTTCTCTCTTCGAATGCGAGCTATGTCGCGAAGCTATGATAGCGATGAGCCGGTTCTTGGTCATTGGGGTGGAGCACAACACATGATCACGATGAGGCGAATGGGCTAGATCGAACTACCAAATCGCTCTGATACCATGTAAAGAATCAAGAGATGGATTCTTGTGAAGCGGAATAGGTGTGAACTATGTGTGTGTATGAGAGAGAGAGTGAGTGAGTGAGAGAGACAAGGAGTAAGACACAGAGTATACGCAAGGTAGATTGTATTAACAAAGGAGAAAGACTCAACATTATACAAGGTGGGAGGAGGGTGCTTTATGTAGTCACCCTCACTCTTCATTAACTACAAGCCTCATGGAGCATGGGGAATGTGAAAGCTCATAAGTTATGTGTCATAGAATATGATTCTATGACTCATACTAAATGCTAGAATACAAAGTGGTGACATAATGGTGACTCTTGACTGTTGGAGTGTCTCTTCACTCTCAAGGTGAGTTCACACACTAGACCAAGTTGAGGTTGATTCTCAACAAGGACTAACATAAGTATTGACTTGTATTTCAATGCTCATACGAGCAACTGACACAGATTCACATATGCCTAGGTACTAGGCTCGATCCCTAGGCCTCTAACTGCCTACTTGTTACAATCCGATCCTACTCTCCGATCTGACTCTTGGTTCCGGATACTGATCCGGTTCTTTGATCTAAACTCTGATCTAGCTTTGGCTTATTCAGTTGATTCAGATCCGCTTGAGCTTGTCCGCTCAACATTCTACCGTGGGAAGACCAAAATCCACATCTCCACCGAAGAACGCATTTCGACAACCAACGATACCACCCCGCTCTATGTAGAAGGTGTACACATGATCGATGGGTTGGCGGATGACAAAATTGACTGATACCTCGATGACTACCCCAAGATCATACCATTGTTTGAGGTCAACATCATTCAAGCGGTCATCCCATATGTGTTAAGGACCTATAGTGAGGCAGCAGATACCTTACGGGAGATGGACCTAAAATCCGTGGATGAGCTAGGCCTCTTCCGTGAAGCCTGGGAACACGAATTGGCCATCTCCCAACATGTGAAAGCTTCAACACTCAAGGAAATAGATTTAGGGCGTATCGAGGAGCCTCGGCCGATTAAAATCACCAAGGAACTCATGCCGATTGAGAAATCGGCAATGGTGGCCTTGTTAACAGAATATAAAGACATCTTTGCTTGGTCATACAATGACATGCAAGGCCTCAACCCTCAATATTATGAACACCATATCCACCTGAACCAGGACACCAAACCGGTTCAACAGCGGTAGTACCGCATGAATCCTAACTACATGGCCAAAATGAAGGAAGAAATCGACAAGCTGTTGTGCATAGGATTTATTCAACCCGTCAAGCAAGCCACATGGCTCAGCCTGATTGCCCTCGTGCCAAAGAAAAGTGGCAAGATCCGAGTTCGTGTCAATTATCAGAAATTAAATGCCGCCACTATCAGTGATGCGTTTCCACTACCCTTCACCGATGGGGTCATAGATGTAGTCGCGGGCCATCAGACCTATCGTTTCCTGGATGGCTTCAATGAGTATAACCAAATTCAGATGCACCTAGATGACAAGGAAAAGACGGCCTTCGCCACTGAATGGGGTGTTTTCATGGCGATCTTCATGATGTTTGGGCTAAAAATGGCCCCGGTAGTCGTTTTGGCGATTATATCCCTGCCTTCATGCAAGTCTTTCTGGATGATATCGCAGTTTATGGCTGTCAACGGGAGCATATTGACCATTTATGCTTGTACCTTGACCATTTTCAACAAGCCCAATTAAGCCTAATGCAAAGTGTGTTGTCGACGTCTCCAACGGCACACTGCTTGGCCATATACTCAACCGGGAAGGGATCGCATGGGATCCCTACAAAGTAAACGCCATCCTTGCAACCCCAACACCAAAAAACAAGAAAACCTTGAGCCGATTCTTAGGATAGATTAGGTGGTACAATTGAATGCTCTGATACTTGGCCGATTTCGCGACACCTCTACAAGCGGTTGTTCACCGCATGCCCTTTCCATGGAATTCTATCGAGGATGAGGCATACAATGCCTTGAAAACTATGTTGTCCTAGGCACCTGTCATCTAGTCACCAGATTGGGCACAACCCTTCCACGTGTTTGTCGATGTCTCCGATGTGGCAATTGGCAGCGCCCTCATGCAGGTGACGACTCCCAACTGGTATAGGCCGGTATATTACGCCAATCGACGTCTCTTGGCTACCGAAAAGTATTATTCGACTATGGAGAGAGAAGCTCTTAGGATTATTTATAGTATAACCCAGCTCCAACATTAGCTACTCGGCCGAAAATTCACTTTTCACGTCGATCACTCGTCTCTCGTATACTTGTTTACGAAATTGTAATCCTTTACGGATAGACTAGTGCGATGGATGCTATTGCTACTGGAATTCGAATTTGACATCCATCATGAATCGGGGGTACAACACGCCATGGACGACTACCTTAGTCGCCTTGAATCAAGAGAGCCAACCAAGGCGTCCCAGATGACCGTCTGGATGTAGAAATTTTCGGAATCAACTTGGCTCCTCCCAATCTGAAGTCGCCACTTCTGCTTACTTCATGACACCTTGTACAATAAAGGCGCTGACAACATATGGTGATAAGTTGTTCGACAGTTCGAGAAAGAAGTGATTCTCCACGAATCAGATTACGACATAGTTGGGGGGCATTATGTCGACAATGCAATTGCCTGCAAAATATGGCAGAGTGGCCTATGGTGGGCGACAACGCAAAAGGATGCGGTCATGTTTTGTCGACAATGCGACGTATGCCAGCGAATGGGCCAGCCGATAGAACGGACCCAGATGCCTCACCAACCCATCCTCCCCCTTGAACCCTTCCAGAAATGGGGCCTCAATTTCCTGGACCATTCAATACATCATTCTCAGGACCAACTACTACACTAAATGGGTTGAAGCTCAAGCACTGCGGGACAACAGGACCGCATCCATGGAGAAATTTGTGTACGAACACCTTTGGTGCCTATACAACTGTCCAATTGAACTGGTAAGTGACCAGGGGGGTCACTTTATCAACAAGAAGATCCATTAACTTACGATCCACTACATTTTCATTCACAAGAAGAGCACACCATATTACCCTCAGGCAAACGGATAGCCAAATCCACAAACAAGAAAATCTAGAATATTTTGAAGAAAATCGTGAATGCGAATCAAACTGATTGGGATAAGAAACTACATAGTGCACTTTGGGGATATCAAACAACCTATAAAAATAGTATTAAATCTACTCCTTTTCGATTAGCATTCAGCTTCAAAGCAGTGATGCAAGTGGAAATTCAGGTACCCAGCTTCTCGGCCGAGTTTGAACAGACACGTTTAGAGCAACTTCTCGAGTTCAGGGAGACCAAAATCACGAGCTTGAGCAACTTGGAGTAGGCCCAACGTCGGTGGAAAGCCTTTATCGACCGACACCGACAAAGCAATGAGCAACTATTTGGGATCGGCAAAGCAGTCTTGGTCTTCCAGACTCCACTCGGATATATGTCAGGAAAACTCCTGTTCTGCTAGACCTGGCCCTTTTGGATCATCGATGAATTCAACGAGATGTACCAACTCGATACTTTAGCGGGCGAAGTCATGACAAAATGGCAAGGAAACCTCTTGCATTGCCTGCATTGCCCGCTCACACCAAATGACAGGCCCTGCAGTTTACACAAGAAGAATGGTAGGACCCCACCCCTGCGGCAACCCAAGTATCACCAACTCTGCCTCCCCACGGACCTGTGTAGCCACAAGTGACTTAGGAGTAGGATTTGCTCGCAGTTGAAGACTTCACAATTCGCTAGTGAAGCAAGCCCAAGCCTACAATTTTGGGAGATGAGCATAGGCAACTGTAAACAAGGCCTCGTCATGATGCGGCATCCCTCTGAAGAAACCAAGAAATAGCCTCGAGGGGACACAAAGGCCAATGAGGACTCGATAGCCGAAGTCAGCCAGTCCAAAAAGCGTCGTCATTTGCAACAATACAACAAAACGAAGGAAAGGGTACACACCATTGACGATGACCTGCAACTGGTAGTTGCACCTGACAAGACAATGGTCGTCATCTTGGACATGGTTCTCTCTCTTATGGGGAAATTGTAGGTGGGTTAGGCATCTCGTATGTCCGAGGATATAATGTTGATCTTTCCAGATTTGCCAGTAGAAGCTTTCAAGCTTAGGGGCATTTTGCATCACAACACTTCTTGATGGAGATAATATGTAGAGATGTTAGTGCGAAAGATGATTAAAGACCTATCGATTAGTCTATCGAACAACGTAAGAGACAAAGAGAGAAAGAGAGAGATGTGCTAGTACATAGTTACAATGTTAGAGTGAGCTTATGTACTCAAGCCTTAGCTCAAGGACTTGTTCACACATAGGATACAAGGTGGAAGGAGTCGGCCTTTTATGCCAACAAAGTCCTTTGTAAAAGGACCACTCTTTCTACATATAGTGATAAGGGGTTATCTCCCCCGTAAACCTAGATTACAATTTTAATCTAAAGTTATGATTACACATCCGTCGGCATATGGCCGAATCAGTAGAGGTGAAGTTGAGATCTAGCCTTGTTAAGAAATGAAGTCTGTGGTGATTGTAATGCAGTGGAAGATGAGAGACTGTGTGTGTGTGTGTGTGTGTGTGTGTGTGTGTGTGTGTAGCAACACAAAGAGAGAGAGAGAGAGAGAGTGAGAGCTCAAGACAGAGATAATCAGACTGTATATTACATAAGACTTCCAACAATAGCTAAGTTATAATGAGTTGGTTTCTATACCAACTAAGCTAGGGCAAGCGCCCTTTCTACTATTTACAAAACTAGCCTGGTATGTCCATGGGCTAGTGTGAACCTATTCCTATGGGGAGTTGAGTTCGATTCTCAACACGCCCCTTTGAACACAACTTCCATCTGTTTGGTTTGAAGTTCGGCGTACATATCTGCATATCAATGCGTACTCTGTGTTGTCCGCCTGAATAGTAACTGACGGACAAGGGCGTAGTAATATGGAATAGAATAATATTGTAATGCATGTAAACGGTTCACGCGGGAAGCGTGAACGGCTAGAAGACCCTGCATATATAAAGGGTAGAAAACCTCTGATAGAGGTAGCGTGTAATTTTGAATGTAAAAGGCGTATCTTAATAGAGTTCTATCTTCTCTGATATTTGTGTGTATCTATGGTTAATCTACTATGTGTTTGTAATCCTTAAGAGCGTAGGCGTGAGTAACGGTGTGTGCGCTAGCCCACTGTCTAAGGAGCTCGGTTGTAGCCGTCTCCCTTATACGCTACTAGGTTACGGGAGGTATCCTACTAAGTATTACGCATAGACGCTACCATTCGTTGTCACTTTGAGGTCTAGGTCGAAGGACTGACCATAGACCATGTTCCTAATCGGTAACACTTTTGGCACGCCTGGTGGTCTGTGTCTTCTTATAGACGAACAACGACGAATGGAAGTTTAGTCGCAGACGCCCTAGAGAACCAACATGATAAGACCGGCCAATCATAAGGTCCATCACACGCCAGACAGAGGAACGTGCACGGCAAAAGCCTCACCTCAGTAACCTCAGTACTATCTGTCGGGACCACAAAGACGATTTCTAGCTCTCCAAATACCTCGGCGATACACGGGAAGCGCACTCACCACAAAAGCACTGTGGTCTTTCCTTGCCTGCCGTAGAACCCAGCATGACCTTTGCTTATCCCTGCTTCAACGGTGAAACTGACGCCACAACCCACATCCGACTGTTCCTCAATATTTGGAATGCAAACCACATGGCGCAGAGCCTTTCCGAGGCAGTAGCGCATCAGTCCAAAATGACGGAGTTCGGATTAACCTTGGATGGGAGAGCGGTGTTTTGGCATTCGTAGATGGATCTGCCAGCAATCATGACCTTCGACCAGCTGCAGTCAACCTTTTTGCGGTTTTTTCATCAGAGGGTACCGCAACGCGAAATCCTCGGGCAGTTTTACACAATTAAACAGTTGCCGACCGAGACGGTCACGGATTTCAGCTTACGTTTCCAAAATCTACGGCGGAAATTAGAACGAGGCCCGACGAAGGATGAGGCTAGGGAGACATTTTTTCAACAACAATAGCGTGAAAGGGAAAACGGCCGATATGGTCATAGAAAGAGCGCTATAGCTCGAGCTAGACAAAGAAGAGCAAAGGTTTTCCATGTCCTCATTACGACAAGTGTTAC
Source organism: Azolla caroliniana (assembly GCF_043228905.1). Classification (NCBI taxonomy): domain Eukaryota; kingdom Viridiplantae; phylum Streptophyta; class Polypodiopsida; order Salviniales; family Salviniaceae; genus Azolla; species Azolla caroliniana. Next base: position 12,511,759 of record NW_028230436.1, read on the forward strand.
CTCAGGATGAGGAACGACATTTTCGTCAAGCGATCCAGTGCACGATTTGCTTGAATTCGGGGCATTCCGCAGTTGAATGCAACATGCGAATCCACTGTCCTATCTGTCACTCGAAAACTCACATAGTTGAGCAGTGCAACTACAATATGTTGAACAGAGCCACGCCCACAGTACGCAACGTGGACACACAGCATCCCCCACTCCGTAATGAACAAAGGCGGTAGGAAGATAGACCACGGTATATGGATCGCAATCCACGCGATGACCGGCTCTACCGGAATCGTCGGAATCACAACGATTCCGAGGAAGACGAGCCGGAGGATGAAGACTACCGTGGGAACCCCAGAAATACTAAAGGGGGCCGACGCTATGAGAATTACAGTCCGACGAACAAACGTGGCGGCAATATTGGGACCAATGGCGATACGACGAAAGTTCGGACAATGACCAACACCAGGAACCACGCCGGGACCAACAACAACCACCGCGTACGCTCCGACGAACGAATCAGGACTGGGAGGAGCAAGTCACACGTAGGGATCAACACACACCACCGAGGGCCGAGAAGGGCGAATCTAGTATCCATTGTTTTGTTTGTCAACAACCCAGACATTATGCCACACAATACCTAGTACGCAAGGGCAAGGGGCCTGTGGTCAATATGATTACAACGAAAGTACAGCAAGTCACAACACGTCAGCAAACAAAAACTGCTGATTGGGCCGCGCAATATGAGATATGGCGGACAACCCAGACATGGGTTGAAAAAGCAAATGCGACAAATACGGAGCGCATGCGAAAGGAGTTTGCAAACACGATGGAGCTATTGGAGGACGAGGGACCATCCCCGAACCCCATATGACAAGCAATGACAGGCTGCGAGATAACGTTAAGCATGGAGAAGCTGTTGCAACTAGTCCCACGATTCCGCTAGGCCATGGAAGAGCGGGTGACGGGAAAGCCTGGGGTAAGCGTCGCCGCGAATTTTACGGACATTAGCGACGGACCGACAGTAGTGGATCACCACAACCCGACTATTAAGTTGATATTACACAGTCAGGAAATCTCACGATGCGTAATCGATGGCGGCTCGGGCGTTAATGTAATTAGTGCGAAGACATGCGAACAATTGGGAATTTCAGAATGGGAAGCTTGCCCGTTCTGGCTCCGCATGGCGGATACCCGCTCAGTACGACCATTGGGGTTGATACGCAAGGTAGGCATTATCGTGGGAGGACATCGCTTTGACATCTCAGCGGTAGTCCTCGCCCTTGACGCCCTAGGGGTGTATCCTATGCTGCTGGACAGACCCTGGCTTCGTTCAGCGAATATCAAGCAGACCTAGAAACACAAGTGTACCAGCTTTCAACGCGGATGCACCAAGGTCCGCGTACCAACAGAGGAAATGGCAACACAACACCATTGTACGCGGAGGATATAAATATGTTGGCTGGGGTAGATGATACAGAATTAGAGGCATACCTAGACGAGCACCCTCGGATTATTCCGCTGTTCGAAATCGACGTCATCGAAACCGTGACGGAATATGCCACGCCCGCTACACTCCACGACGAGGCTTATGAACCAAACCCAAAGTCAATATTAGAACTAAGCAGAGCACGGGCAGCGTTCGAGAGGGAAATGGAAATTTCACGGCGAGTCACAGCCTCAACCCTGGAAGAAGTAAACGTGGGTACGACGTCAGAACCCCGTTTCCTCTCCATCGCAAAAGAATTAATGTCGGACCAAAGAGACGTGATGATAGCACTACTCAAGAAGTATAAAGATGTGTTCGCCTGGGCCCATGAGGACATGAAGGGGTTAGATCTGAAGTTCTATAAACATAAGATCAATTTAGCGACCAATGTGAAACTGGTCCAGCAGCGTCGATACCGCATGAACCCAAACTACGCGGCCTGCTGTCGCGTTGTTACGCGCGTGCGTGGAGAAAGGCGGGACCACGGGGGTCTTGGACTAGGGAGTGACGGAGCGTAGGAAGTCGTGCTTCACCGTTTCCGGGGATCCCAGAAGAACACCGGAAGCGGCCGAAGGGAGAGAGAGAAAGAGAGGGAGCGCGCGCTTAACAACGACTCACGCACACACACACACACACACACACATGCCGACCCGACTCACGCCCTTATGTACAGGAAACGCAGGAAGGGGGAAGCACCCGACACCAACAGAGACGCGAATATACACAGACAGACGCAAATATACATATATAAGAGGAAGAATACATTCCCGGCTTCGAGCCGGACCAAGGTAGGTTACAATAGTCGTCAGCTGCCAAGCCGCCGGTCGGGGAGCTCACGAGCTCGTCGCACTGAGCGGGGTCTTGTGCAGGAGAGGAGCTGAAGCCAACCCTAAGCGAACACGAAGGGGGAGAAGAAGAAGAAGAAGAAGAAGAAGAAGTGTAACTAACCCTAAATCTAACGGTATACCCTCTAACGCAAAATGGGCAACCTCTTCACAAAGGGCACCCCCTTCCTTTTATAGAACAAGGAGAGGGATGCGTTACAATGTGGGATAAATCCCGACTTACATGGGATCGTCTGTCCTGACTTGACTACTCTTCGGCGCCATAAAGGCGCCCTCGTTATTCACACTAAATGTACATGGGTGCGTACACACGCTACACCCCGCCGATGTAGCCAATGTTTCCCGGTTTCTGCCTTTGGCCGAAATTCTTCACGACATCCGCCCCCACCTAACCGCACGTCCACCGGTACGTGCCAAATCCGGTGAAGGGTGAGAGATTTCGGCCGGTGAGAAACCGGTCTTCCGTGATCCGCATCCTGACTCGCTGTCGGTTTGATCTGTCGGCTTCGATTCTTCCTTCGGGCTTACCTCCCCGTAGGCTCATTCGACCCGTCGATGGGTCCTCTGCCGCGATCTCCGTAGTACACGTACTTCCGTTGGCCCTTGTTCGGCCGTATGAACGCCCTGCTTCCCGCCGTATGCCCGATGTCCTCCGCTTGAGGCATGCCCGTAGTGGCCCTCTTGGCCTCCGTTGACCATTCGTGATGTCCTAATTGCCATCCCATGCTGCCTCGCGTTGCCTTCATCACCTCGCCGCCACCGTCAGTATCTTGGTCTTACGTCGACCGCGTTGCCGACTGCCGAAGTCTCTAGAACCGGTTTGAAGGATCCTCCTTGGGCCTTCTACGCGCTACCTCCGAACCGCGCAACCCATCTCTGTGCTCGCCTTTCCGCTCCGGCACCTCCGTGTGCCACATTCACTCGTCCGTTGTTTGACACTGGCTGTGCCGTACTCCGGTTCATTGCACGACTTGTCGGCCCGTTTCCCGGCCAGATCGCGCATCGCCACTCACCCGCATACTAGTGTCCTCCGCACCCGAGGAACAGCCTGTGGTAGCCCGCTTGGCCCTTCCCGTCTTCGTGCTGCTGCAACAGGTCCTGAGTCTTCCGCTTGCCGTCGTGCCCTCGCCCCCACCAGCTTGTCATCCCGGCTGGCCGTGTCAGTCTTGGCTACTTCGACGGAGCTACCGAGATCTACGAAGCAAATGTGGAGGATCCTCCTCCGGCCTCTCTTGCCGACCCTGTGCAGTCCACTAGGCACTTGTCACCTCGTTCCCGACACCTCCCTTGTGCCGTCTTCCGCTTCCTTTGTCCGGCACCGCCCGTGCCGAACACTGTCCCATAGTCACGCTTCGATCCGGCCCGCGATGGCCACTTGCGAGACTCTAGTTCAGTCCTAGGTGTGCCTTTCCGGCCCGACACACCTCCTTGTGTTTGCCCCTACCAGCTACTTCCGAAACCGTAACCGGCTGGTGAGGGTTTCGCACTTCGTCTGCCCTGTCTTACCGACTCTCGGTCCGCTACCTCGTGTCATTGGGTCCCGTTCCCTGCCGCCACCGTCCTTCTCCCTAGGTCTCACGTTGCCACGTTGGTCAAACTGCCGGAGTCTCCGGATCGGTGTGAGGGTCCCATAGGACCTGTCTTTGTTTCGTCACTTGCCGAGATCTGGGTGTCTTTTGTCGGAGTCCTCCACGACTCTCCTCGTGTCTTCCGCGTAGTCGGGTCCCATTTCCCGCCGCAACCAACCTTCTCTCTCGGTCTCATGTTGCCACGTTGGCCGAACTGCCAGAGTCTCTGGATCGGTGTGAGGATCCCATAGGACCTGACTTCCTTACGCCCACTGACCTTGCCGGAAGGTCCGATTTGGTTCGTGGCCGCCTCACCGGCCTGATACCTCCTTGCCGTTCGTCACCTCCTGTCGTCCGATCACGTTCTCCTGCCGCCACCAATCTTCCCTATAGGACTCACGCCGGCTCTCGGGCCGATCGCCGGATCGGTGTGAGGATCTCCGTAGACCGCCCATCTGTAGCCCTTTTGCCTTCGTCACCTCGCCGCCACCATCAGTATCTTGGTCTTACGTCGACCTCATTGCCGACTGCTGAAGTCTCTAGAACCGGTGTGAAGGATCCTCCTTGGGCGTTCGCCGCCTCCTGTCGTCCGATCACGTTCTCCTGCCGCCACTGATCTTCCCTATAGGACTCACGCCGGCTCTCGGGCCGACCGCCGGATCGGTGTGAGGATCTCCGTAGACCGCCCATCCGTAGCCCTTTTGCCTTCGTCACCTCGCCGCCACCGTCAGTATCTTGTTCTTACGCCGACCGCGTTGCCGACTGCCGAAGTCTCTAGAACCGGTGTGAAGGATCCTCCTTGGGCGTTCGTCGCCTTCTTGACCCTATCCCGGGTCGTCCTTTTCCGCATGCCGAGAGGGCGTTTTGTTCCGCACCCTCTCCCGTGGTACCGACGTATCGTCTCCTCGGCCTCTCCGTAGGCCTGCTCTCTTCCTCCCTCCCGGAATGGTCATCCGGGAGTCCGCTCTGCCCGGTTCTCATCCAGGTCGGTTCGTCCTTCTAACTCTCGACCTTCGCCCGGTCAGTCTTTCTCCCCATGTAAAAGAGGGCGGCTCGTCCCGCACCCTCTCCCGTATCGGCACCTTTATGCCGAATCCGGCCCCGATCGAACAATCCACGACCGGATTACGCTCCATCCGAATCGGAATGCCGATCTTTTCGTACCGCCTCCTCGCAAGTCGTTCCCCATCCGTCTTCGGTGGCATCGTGCTAGGACTCCTCGGTGCCGCCATCCATCTCCTCGGTCTTACATGGGCATACGGGCCCGAATGCCGAGATCTCCGGAATCGGGTCCGTGGGCTTTCGTCCGCTCCTTCCCCGTATCGTCTCGCCGGTGATTCTTGGTCTTTCGCCGCCGCCTTCCTCCGCTTGGGACTCACGTGGGCACTCGGGCCCGACTGCCATCGTCTCGGGAGGAAGTGTGGGAAGACACAAAGAATCGCCCGTCCGTTTTATGCTCTTGTCCGTAGTCACCGGATCTTCGTGGTCGTTGGTCGACTCTTTACCGATCGCGCAAGCCCCACCTGGGCTTGCTTGTCCATTGTCTGGGGTCTCGGGCTGACACGCCCGAAACCGCTGGTCCCAACGTTCCGATTCCGCAATCGGTATCTCGGCCTCGTTCTTGGCCGTTCTATCTCTGCAAGTCGAGAGGGCGTTTTGTTCCGCACCCTCTCCCGTGGTACTATCGTACCGATCTTCCGTCGTCGCGTGGGGCAAGTCTGTCTCCTTAGTCCGGGCTTGCGGCCTCGATCTTTCCTCTTCCTCGAGCATCGCCTCGAGAGCTGCGTACACCTCCGCAATCCGGGCCTCCATGCCGGCCCTTGCCAACTCCCTTTGTTGTTCGGCCTCTTCCCGCTATGATGGCACGACGTCGCGCGCCCTCCTCTTAGCCTTCTCGGCTCGCTCATCGTCTAGTCGTTGGCACACCCTTCCGACCTTCGACTAGTCCTCCGTAAGCCCATTCGCTCCGTCATCGTCTTCGAGCTCAATCCCGACGGCCTCCCGTTCCGCTCGGTCGATCGACATGACGAACAATAGGACCTTCAGGAGCGCCCACCAAACCTTGTTCCCGCTCCGGGAGGCGAGCAAGTCGTCGCTCGAACTCTCAGAACGCCTTCGTTGCGCCCCAGTGGGTCTTTGCCGATGCTACCCACTGGTCGAAGTCGTTTCGTCGCCGGCTCTTCCGCCGTCCTCCGTATGCCTTCAGGAGCGCCTCTTCGAAGGCCTCCCCCGAACTATGAGCCTCACGGAGCTCCTTTACTTCCGCATGCATCCGGACTGCTACGACCCGACAGAAGAACTCCAGCCTCAACGCCTCGTCTACGCCGCGCTCCTCCATTTCCGCGTTGTAGGCTTCCAAGTAAGATGGGACTCTGTCCCCGCTGAAACGGTCGACTCCTTGGACCACTCGCTCAACCGATTGTTGCGCTCCTTCTCGCCTCATCATCACCCGTGCCGACTCCAACACCACTTCCGCCACCATCACCGCGAGGTCGTCGTCTTCCGACTCCATCCTCCCTTGCCGCCTTTCACGTCGGGTTCACCAAAGATGTCGCGTTGTTACGCGCGTGCGTGGAGAAAGGCAGGACCACGGGGGTCTTGGACTAGGGAGTGACGGAGTGTAGGAAGTCGTGCTTCACCGTTTCCGGGGATCCCAGAAGAACACCAGAAGCGACCGAAGGGAGAGAGAGAAAGAGAGGGAGCGCGCACTTAACACCGACTCACGCACACACACGCACACACACACACATGCCAACCCGACTCACGCCCTTATGTACAGGAAACGCAGGAAGGGGGAAGCACCCGACACCAACAGAGACGCGAATATACACAGACAGACGCAAATATACATATATAAGAGGAAGAATACATTCTCGGCTTCGAGCCGGACCAAGGTAGGTTACAATAGTCGTCAGCTGCCAAGCCGTCGATCGGGGAGCTCACGGGCTCGTCGCGCCGAGCGGGGTCTTGCGCAGGAGAGGAGCTGAAGCCAACCCTAAGCGAACACGAAGGGGGAGAAGAAGAACAAGTGTAACTAACCCTAAATCTAACGGTATACCCTCTAACGCAAAATGGGCAACCTCTTCACAAAGGGCACCCCCTTCCTTTTATAGAACAAGGAGAGGGATGTGTTACAATGTGGGATAAATCCTGACTTACATGGGATCGTCTGTCCCGACTTGACTACTCCTCGGCGCCATAAAGGCGCCCTCGTTATTCACACTAAATGTACATGGGTGCGTACACACGCTGCACCCCGCCGATGTAGCCAATGTTTCCCGGTTTCCGCCTCTGGCCGAAATTCTTCACGACACCGCATAAAAGAAGAAATTGACAAACTCCTCAAGGCGGGATTCATACGGCCAGTTAAACAAGCTACTGGTTAAGCTCGATCGTAATCGTACCAAAGAAACATGGCAAAATATGGGTATGCATGGACTACCGAAAATTAAACGCCGTAACCATTACGGACGCATTCCCTTTACCTTTCACCGATAGCGTACTGCACGCCGTCGTGGGGCATGACATGTACAATTTTTTAGATGGCTTCAGTGGGTACAACCAAGTATGCATGCACCCCGACGACCAAGAGAAGATGGCGTTTGTCACAGATTGGGGAGTCTATGTTGCAGTCGTCATGATGTTCGGGCTAAAGACGGCGCCTGCAACATTTCAACGGACAATCACTGCGATTTTTGGGGAATATATTCCGGCCTTCATGCAAGTTTTTTTAGACGATTTTGCGGTATATGGGAGAACAACCGACCATTTTACGCATATGCAACTGTGCCTAGAACGTTGCCGCACCACACCCTTAAGCCTGAATCCTGCCAAATGTGCCTTCGGCATTACCAACGGGGCTCTCCTCGGCCATATAGTCCGCAAGGAAGGGATAGCATTCGATCCGAATAAAATCTCCGTGATTACCAAAGCGAAAACGCCAGCAAGCGCGAAATCAGTCAACCATTTTTTAGGACAAATATGATGGCATAATCGGATGATACGCTATTTGGTGGACTCCGCCACGCCGTTACATGCCGTCGTTCATCGGACTCCCTTCCAATGGATAGCTACGGAGGAAAAGGCATATGATGCACTAAAGGTAATGCTAACGCAAGCACCTATCGTACAACCACCAGTTTGGGCGAAGCCATTCGACGTGTTCGTAGGTAGTGCGCTAATGCAGCTCACGGAGCCAAATTATGCTAGTCGGAAATTATCAACGACTGAGCGTAACTATTCCACAACAGAACGTGAGGCGTTGGGGATGATCTACAGCATCAATAAGTTCCGGCATTATCTGCTAGGGCGGAAATTCACGTTTCACGTGGATCATTCGGCGTTGCTGTATCTGGTGGAGAAACAAGCGCTGACAGGGAAATTGGCGAGATGGATGTTGTTGCTTCAAGAATTCGACTTTTTAATTCAGCACCGCCCGGGTACGCAACACGCAGTGGCAGATTTTTTGAGCAGACTCGAAAATGGAGAAACGGCGCAGAGGGATGACGATGACTTTCCGGATGTAGACATTCTACGGGTAGCAGCACTAGCAGAACGAACGGAAAAGACTTTCCCGGATAGGTGGCTTATGGAAATGACCTACTTCCGGACCAGGGGTTACTACCACCCCAATTACGGACGGATGAGAAAAAACGGTTGGTCGTTCGGAGTTGAAATTTCTGTTTAGTGGAAAACATACTATACCACAAGGGCAGTGACGACATCTGGAGGCGTGGAATACGACAAGATGAGAAGGTCGTGGTTCTACAAGAAGCCCATTGTGGTAGGGCGGGAGGACATTACATTGGCGATGTTACGGCCCGGAAAATTTGGCAAGCAATATTGTCGTGGCCAATGACGCAAAACGACGCGTATGAATATTGCAGACAGTGCGGTTTATGCCAACGACTAGGCCAACCCATAGAAGTCGCAAGAATGCCACATCAACCAGTGTTGCCACTAGATCCTTTCCATAAGTGGGGGTTAGATTTCGTAGGACCTTTTACCTCCGCGGCTGCTCGAACAGGCAATAAGTATATCCTGGTGGCTACGGATTATTGCACCAAGTGGGTAGAAGCGAAACCACTACGCGAGAATATTGCGGCAATCACGGCGAAATTCCTGTACGAACACATCTGGTGTCATTTCGGCTGCCCTATTGAGCTCATTAGTGACCAAGGGAGTCACTTTCTGAATACAGTCATCAGCGAACTGACCCAACATTACGCAGTGGTGCACAAGAAAAGTACGTCGTTTTATCCACTGGCAAATGGCTTTGCGGAATCCTTGAACAAAATCCTCCAAGTGGGTAACTGCACCAAGTGGATAGAAGTGAAACCACTACGCGAGAATATTGCGGCAGTCACGGCGAAAATCCTGTACGAACACATCTGGTGTCGTTTCGGCTGCCCTATCGAGCTCATTAGTGACCAAGGGAGTCACTTTCTGAATATAGTCATCTGCAAACTGACCCAACATTACGCGGTGGTGCACAAGAAAAGTACGTCGTATTATCTGCAGGCAAATGACTTGGCGGAATCCACGAACAAAAACCTCCAAACTATCCTCAAAAAGATAGTCAATGAGAACAGGACGAATTGGGACACCAAGTTGCATAGCGCATTATGGGCATACCGTACCAGCTATAAGAGCAGCATACAATCAACACCGTTCAGGCTGGCATTTGTTCTAGAGGCTGTGGTGCTAGTTGAATTCCAGGTACCCAGTCCATGGATTCAAATACGAGCTCGGCTACCAGAGGGCAAATCTGCACAAATACGGTTATAGAGACTACTAGAGCTAGGAGAAACAAGGGTACGCAATGTGGCCATATTAGAGCAGGAACAGCGGCGACACAAAGCATTTGTTGACCGACACCGGCAAGTGCGTGAAAAAGATTTTACGGTTTAAACTGGGCACGCTGGCCGGGGAAGTGTTACGACAAAAAGTGAATGGGTTTCACCTTAAACCGTATCTGGGACCTACGCCACCTAACCCGTTCCCCGCCGAACAAGACAAAGCCGGAGAATCCATGGAGTAAGTAGATGGCCCCACTTGTATTATAATGTAAAAATAGTCTTGTATGTAACTGTTACAAAAAAAAAAGAAAAAAGGAAGAGAAGATAGCGACACTATTAAAAGGACTTAAGGCATGCACAGACTTCTAGACTAAGAACACACGGCACCACGATGGCTCACCGACCAATGAACCCTAGGCCACAAAAAGAAGGAAATAGAAGGTTTTTTGCACAATACAGAAATCAACCTTCTAACTCTTAGCGCTCTCATCACTCCCCTTCCTCACCCTCTTCTCCATCCTATCACAGAGCTCAAGCCCGCCCTATTCATCTCTACCGCCTTGCGTCGATGGCTCGTGGAGAAACACTTGGATGGGTACATTAGGGTCGTTGAGGCACCTCCACACCTTGATGCACTTGACATCGCTAGAAAGCTCAACATCGACACGGTCACCAACTCATCCATCCAGAAAAAGTTGGACCTTTCATCACTGGGTGAAAGGCATTTCGAAATCCCTCATGTGGAGTCCCTGTAGAGATATTTCGGTCCATATTCATCATCCGCCAAGGCACATAGAACGAAGGAGATCCCAGATCCCTTTTTCTGCGAAATCGCCAAGTTCCTATTGGAGGTCGAATGCGTACATGTAAACACATATGGGATGCCCAAACAGAAGGCAGGTATCATCATTGATACCTTTGAAGGGTGTACGGTCGATTAGGGGGTCATTACGGGGCCGACGTTAAAGGAAGGCCTGCACGCGTATAAAGGAGGCAAAAAGCTCAGGCCTATCATACAATAGTACCTGACAATACTATTCCCACCCGGAGGTCTACCGGCACCACAGCCCAGCAAGCCCACGCCGCCGCCTCGATCTGTGAAGCGAAGGTTAACGACGTTAGCCACCACAGAGTGGGAGGATGAAGCCCAACCCGCCCAGCCGAACACGCGAACAACGCAGGAAGAGCAGGTTGCGCGCACCAAGGAAGCGGCACCGAAGCCGAAAGCCGAACCACGACAGGAAAGCCCGAGACCGAAAGACAGAGACTGGACAGGAAAGATGGGCAAGGGTTAGTTAAAGACGCACTCGCGGCCACGGAGACAACGACCGTGGGTGACAGCTCCACAGCTACGGAGCCCAACACCACCTTCAAAGTAATCCGGGAACCACGACCGATCATTATGGCCTAGTCACAGCGAGGGAAACCCGTATTGACGGCGGAAAGCGAGGCCCTAGCATACCCAGACATTCTGGACATATCCCATGAGTTCGGCGCACTATTACAGTTCGGAACCTCTTTTGAGCTCATGGAATTCTTGGCAACGCAACAGATAAAAGTCTCACAACGAATGGTTGAGGAGCACACGGAGCGCCAAATGATCGAGCGCACATTAACACAAACGTTGGAAAGCGACGATAAGGACCAGTTAGCCAGAGTCAGTAGGCAGAGGAACGTCGGTATACGCCGAATGGGGATGGAACTACCCCCATTAATGCGGCCCTTATCGAAGTTCATAGGGAACCGACAAAGGTCAGCATGGGCGCCAAGGATATGGCAATTAAAAATAAAAATGTCTGGACAAAGGTTAAACTGACCCAAGCCGAGCTACAAAAGGCCAATGAACGCATCACGGAGTTGGAAAATAACGCGACTACGGTGCAACAGGCAGCTCCACCAACAACCAACGCCATCAAAGCCTTGAGGGAAGAGATTGAAGCTCAGACTGCCATTGCCTCCAAAGCAAAACAGGCCGTGCAACTAGCGGAATCTGAGATTGACCGCCTCTGCGCTGAACTTCGCCAGTCATCGGACAAAGAAAAGGACATCCGGGCCAACGGCCGAAAGGCAGTGAAGACCCTTGAAGAGAAACTGGCAGGGGAGACAGCACAGCACACCCGAATGAAAGAAGAAAATGCCCAATTATGGGAGGAAGCGAAAAAATCGAAATCTGTAGAAAAAGCACGCAATCGTTGCCCAGCCATAACAGACAACGTGCGCATCCTTCTGCTAACTAATCGGGAGAGGTTTACGGCACAATTAAAAATGGTGCTAGACAAAGGATGGATGGTGTGGGTTGCACAAGCGGCGGAATTGCATACGTATCGAGCGGACTGGGAGAACCGAAGGAAAGACGGCTGAGGGTTCTACAAACTCAATGAGGAAAGCATTGCAGCAGTATGTGAGGACCTGGCGCAGGACTACCACATGCTAGCGGATGAACATTCTGAGGAACTCGCGCAACTACTAGATGATTTTGGCGAAATTCCGGAGGACCTGTTTCACCAGATCACGCAAGCCTGAAGCATGCGAACAAATGAGGAATCCATCGCGACACCAATTCCGGATACTGCTGAACAAGAGGAACCTTAGGCCATGTCACCAGAAATTACCACTACGGTGAACAACACGGAATGGCGAGCGGAGTTCCCCACAATACCAGACAACGAAACCGCCGACCAAGAGGAACCCCACCCACCGGAGCATACGCTTACGGCCGACCGCACGGAGGACATTCCAGACCAAGAGGAACCGCAACCCCACTCCCCAGAGCGTACAACGACGGCCAACATCACGGATGAAGTGACGGACGAAACAGAGCCGTGACCTACCGCAAGCCCGCAGACGGCGGAACCAACCCCCATAGGCCAAGAAGAGCCCGTAGAACCCCGACCGGGTAACCACACAATGACGCACCTACGGGCCCTATGCCGTCCCCGTACACAGACACCGTAGTAGAACCAAACATCAGGGCCATTTTGGAGGAAGATTAAAGGGGTGGGTCCGACGTGCCATGGCACTGTCCCACAAGCGTGCCAGGTGTTGTCCGCCGGAATAGTAACCGACAGACAAGAGCGCAGTAATATGGAATAGAATAATATTATAACGCATGTAAACGGTTCACACAGGAAGCGTGAACGGCTAACAGACCCTGCGTATATAAAGGGCAGAAAATCTTTGATAGAGGTAGCGTGTAATTTTGAATGTAAAAGGCGTATCTTAATAGAGTTCTATCTTCTCTGATATCTGTGCATATCTGTGGTTAATCTACTGTATGTCTGTAATCCTTAAGAGCGTAGGTGTGAGTAACGGTGTGTGCGCTAGCCCACTGTCTAAGGAGCTCGGTTGTAGCCGTCTCCCTTATACGCTGCTAGGTTACGGGAGGTATCCCACTTAGTATTACGCACAGACGCTAACATTCATTGTCACACAGTCACTTTGAGGTCTAGGTCAAAGGACTGACCATAGACCGTGTTCCTAATTGGTAACACTCTATGTATTCACCCTCAAGCTCGACAATGTAGGCAACATGAGACCAAGATCCGATGCGAATTGCTCGAGCTTGTCTACTCCTAAGGCCTTCGTAAATATGTCAGCAACTTGGAGGTGTGTGTTGATATGTTGGAGATCGATTTCTCCGACTTGTACGCGCTCGCGGATGAAGTGGTAATGCACTTCGATGTGTTTAGTCCGCGCGTGAAATACGGGGTTGCACGCCTAGTAGATACTACTCATGTTGTCGTAGTACATGTGTATTGGATCTTTGATGGGAACGCCCAGATCCTTCAGTACGCGCTTAAGCCAAACGGCTTCACATGCGATGACCGCCGCACCCTTGTATTCGGCTTCTGTGCTCGATAGTGTGACTGTCGGTTGTTTCTTGCTGCTCTAGGAGATCGCTCCGCTATCGAGGAAGAAGACAAATCCGGATGTGGATCGTCTATCTGCTTTGTATCCTGTCCATTCCGCATCTGTGTACCCTTCGAGTTGAACACTCGTATTCGACTTATATAAGATGTTGTGATCCATTGTCGTACTGACATACCGTAGTATCCTCTTAGCACAATCGAGATGAAGGTTACACGGATTCTGCATGAATTGGCTAAGTAGGGCGACCGAATAACTTAGGTTGGGTTGCGTAATGGTGAGATAGATCAAGCTACTGATCAGTTGGCGATACTGAGTCGGTTCAAACTCAGCCGTGCCGGAACTAGCATCAATCTTGATATTGCGATCAAGAAGGGTAGTCATAGGTTTGCACTCTGTCATTCCGAATTTGTGCAGTACGTTGAGGACGTAGTGCCGTTGTGAGATCATTATCCCGACTGGTGTCCGAATTACTTCAATACCTAGGAAGTAATGAAGTTCGTGCAGGTCTTTCATTTTGAATCTGCCGGAAAGAAGTGATTTAACTTTGTTAATCTCAGCGAGATCCTTTCCTCCGATGACCAAATCATCCATGTACAAGATGATGATTATCGGGCTATCCGACTCGTTTCGGATGTACAGGGAAGTGTCGGATTTTGACATCTGAAATCCGACTTGATGAAGATATTGTTGGGATTTCGGTCCCTCCGGATGGGATGTCCGGAGATGAATGACGGCAAGCCCGGTTGCGGTTACGGAGCCGGATGACGAAGACCCTGGCTACGGAGCCGGATGTTGAAGACCCCGGCTACGGAGCCCGATGATGAATACCCCGGCTACGGAGCCGGATGACGAAGACCCTGGCTACGGTGCCGGATGATGAAGACCCCGGCTACGGAGCCAGATGATGAATACCCCGGCTACGGAGCCGGATGCTGAAGACCCCGGTTACGGAGCCGGATGACGAATGTACCCGGAGGGAGATCCGGATGCGGGGACATATTTGTGAATATGTTTGCCAAGAGCCCTTGAGGCTATATTTGTAAATAGCCCGAAAGTCATATGTGTATAAATATGACCTAGGGCAAACAGTTTATGTTGTTGCTCATTTTTCTGTTTTCACTCAGAGGGAGCGAAGTGAGAGCAGCCGCTAGAGAGAGAAACGAAGAGGTCGACGCCTCTGTGTAATACCGCCGCCTGTGGCGAGGACAGCGAGCTCAAGGTCGTCGCCTTGCAGCTCGCCATTGTATATTCCAGTGTATAGTGATAGTTGGATTCGTGCACTCCCGTGGTTTTTCCCGTTTAGGGTTTTCCACGTTATACCCTGTGTATTCGTCTCTCTGTGTCTTTGTCTTTTTTTTCCCATTTTCTGCTGCATTGATCCGTGTTGTCTCGGTTGTGGCCGAGAGGCGAAAGATTTGATAGCGTCAAACCCTTACAAACTGGTATCAGAGCACGGTAACACAGAAAATGGAAGGCGGCGGTAGTGGGCCTCCGGGCATGATGGTGTTGAACTCACAGAACTACGCCGACTGGAAGATAAAGATGGAAGACCTCCTCATCGTCCGAGACCTGTACGAACCGATCGACAATGCCGAGATACCCAAGGGGGTAATAGAGTCGGAGTGGAAGCTCCTGAACCGGAAAGCCGTAGCGACGATCCGGCAATATGTAGATGTAAGTGTTCTGCAACATGTGGCGAACGACACCAACGCATATGAGATGTGGAAGAAGCTGTCGGGCCTCTACGAGAGGAAGAATGCGTTGAACCGGACCTCCCTGATGAGGAAGATAGTGAACCTCAAGTACCGGGACGGCGAGAATATGGTGGAACACGTGAGCACGTTCATGGGATTCGTGAACCAGCTTGCGGCGATCAAGTTCCCGTTGGAGGATGCAATGCAAGCCATCATTCTGATGTGTACATTGCCGGAAAGCTGGGAGAACTTGGTGGTGACACTCAGCACCTCCTGCACGGAAGATAACTTGTCCCTACAAATGGTAAAGACAAGTATTTTGAACGAAGAAGCGCGTCGGAGAGATAAAGAACCGGCCTCCGACTCGAAGGCGCTGCTTACCGAATCGGAACGGGGAAGACAATGGAACCGGAGTCCGCAAAGACGGGAGAAGTCGGGGACCCGGTCGCAGTCAAGAGGAAGGCCCACATGCTTCCACTGTGGGAAGCCGGGGCACTTCCGGAAGAATTGTCGGCATTACCGAAAGGACAACGGAGCCGACGACACCGATTCGAAGAAGTCACCGGAGAGAAACGGTGCATACCGGGGAGCCACGGACCGGAGAGGTCCGGATCGGCGAGGGCAGGACCGGAAAGGAACGACGGCACTCGCGGCAAGTGAAGAAGAGATAATGCTCATTACCGAAGAGAGGGAGCTGAACCTTGCCGGTGAAGAGATGACCTGGGTGGTCGATTCCGGAGCGTCGTTCCGCCTGACCCCGGAGAAGAAATACTTCTCATCCTACACAGCCGGTGAGCACGGCTGTGTCCGGATGGGAAATGAAGGCACATGCCGGATTGCCGGCATAGGAGACGTGTGGCTGATGACATCAACCGGATGCAAGATGCTGCTGAAGGATGTGCGACATGTTCCGGAGGTCCGATTGAACCTGATTTCGGCCAGGAGGCTAGACGATGAAGGCTACACGGGCAGCATCCGGAACGGTGTCATGAAGTTCAGCAAAGGGAGCCTGATAGTGGCTCGGGCCCGGAAGGTCAACACACTGTACCTGATGAATTCCCGGCTATGTCCGGAGGAGCTGAACGTGGCAGCCGACACTGCCGGTGAGTTGTGGCACAAGAGACTGTGCCACATGAGTGAGAAGGGGATGAAGAGGCTTGCAGAAGACAACCTTATTCCGGTGAAGCATGTGCACCTGGAGAAGTGCACCGACTGCCTGGCCGGTAAGCAAAACCGGACCTCCTTCCACTCAAGGCCACCGACGAGACGTAGTGTACCATTGGAGTTGGTGCACACTGATGTGTGTCAGGTAGAAACGAAGTCACATGGCGGAGCCCAATACTTCGTAACATTCATAGATGACCATAGCCGGAAGTTGTGGACGGCACCGTTGAAGACAAAGGACCAAGTATTGTCCGTCTTCAAAGAACTCCACGCGAGAGTGGAAAGGGAATCCGGCAAGAAGCTGAAAGCGATACGAGCGGATAACGGAGGGGAATACCGGGGGCAGTTCCAGGAGTACTGTCGCTCGAAGGGAATCCGGCTCGAGTTTACTGTGCCGAAGACGCCGGAACTGAACGGGCTAGCCGAGAGGATGAACCGGACCATAATGGAGAGGGTCCAGAGTATGCTGGCGCATGCGAAATTACCCAAGGGATTTTGGGCTGAGGCAATGTCGACGGCGACGTATGTGATAAATAGATCACCCTCAGTACCTTTGGACGGAGACACGCCGCAGAAAGTGTGGAACGGTAAGGAAGTGTCCTACCGGCATCTGAAGGTGTTCGGGTGTCTCGCATACGTGCATGTGGCAAAGGACCGGAGAGGAAAGTTAGATCCAAAGACCCGGCCATGCATATTCCTCGGTTACGGCGACGACGAGTTCGGCTACCGAGTATGGGACCCGGTCGACAAGAAGATATTCAGGAGTCGAGATATCATCTTCATGGAGGACAAGACACTCGCCGACTGGGAGTCGGAGAAGAAGATGAAGAGCTCCAAGTCGACCGGTGAGGATAAACTCTACGAGGAGCAGTCCCGACCGGCAAGGGACCGGTTAGCACTCGAGGATCCGGCCGAAGACGGTGAAGAAACAGAACCGGCCGAGGAAGATGAAACTGATACCGGAACCGGCCCCGATCCCGAAATGGATTCGGATGAAGAGGAAACGGAGCAGCCGGTTACCGAAGCTCCGGAACGGAGATATCCTCTAAGAGAGAGAAGGGCCCCCCGGAGATTTCCCGAACCAGAGCACGTGCTGCTAACCGACGAGGGGGAGCCGGAGAGCTTTGAAGAAGCAAAGCATGACACCCAGAGCCGCAGGTGGTTGAGTGCCATGCAGGACGAGATGGATTCCCTGCATGAGAACCACACATATGAACTTGTGGAGTTGCCAAAAGGAAAGCGGGCACTACGAAACAAGTGGGTGTTCAAGCTGAAACCGGGAGATGCCGGAAACCCCCCGAGATACAAAGCCAGGATCGTGGTGAAGGGGTTCCAGCAAAAGAAGGGCGTCGATTTCGACGAGATATTTGCCCCGGTAGTGAAGATGACCTCCATCCGGACGGTGCTGAGCATAGCGGCAAGCATGGACCTCGAGGTAGAACAGATGGACGTGAAGACGGCATTCCTTCACAGTGACCTCGAAGAAGAGATCTACATGCAGCAACCGGAAGGATTCGAGAAGAAAGGGAAGGAGCACCTGGTATGCCGGTTGAAGAAGAGTCTTTACGGACTGAAGCAGGCTCCCCGGCAATGGTACCGGAAGTTCGACTCCTTCATGACCGACGAAGGGTACCACAAAACGCAGTCCGATCACTGCGTGTTTGTGAAGAAGTTCGAAGGAGGAGACTCTCTAATACTCCTCCTGTACGTGGACGACATGTTGATCGTCGGACGGGACCAGGGCAAGATACGGATGCTGAAGAAAGCACTTCACCGAACCTTCTCAATGAAGGACCTGGGTCCGGCGAGGCAAATACTAGGGATGCACATCATCCGAGACCGGAAGAAGAAGCAGTTGTGGCTGTCACGGGAGAAGTACGTAACAAAGGTGCTTCACCGGTTCAACATGTCGGAAGCAAGACCGGTCGGATCAACTCTCCCGGCAAACTGCAAGTTGTCCAGCAAGCAAAGCCCCAAGACAAAGGCTGAGAAAGAGGACATGATGAAAGTACCATATGCCTCTGCCATCGGAAGCTTGATGTACGCAATGGTGTGTACAAGACCGGACATAGGATACGCAGTCGGAGTGGTGAGCCGGTACATGAGCAATCCCGGCAAGGAGCACTGGAACGCGGTCAAGTGGATACTCCGATACCTGAAGGGCACGGCAAACGTGTGCCTCCGATTCGGCTCCGGTAAGCCCGAACTCGACGGCTTTACCGATTCGGATATGTCGGCTGATGTAGATACCAGCCGGTCCACATCAGGGTATGTGATGACGTATGCAGGGGGAGCTGTTTCGTGGCAGTCGAGGCTGCAGAAGACGGTTGCGTTGTCAACCACGGAGGCGGAGTACATGGCGGCTGTTGAAGCCGGCAAGGAAATGATATGGATGAAGGACTTCATTAGAGAGCTCGGTATCCGGCAGGAGGAGTACCGACTCTACTGCGACAGTCAGAGTGCCATCCACCTTGCGAAGAACGCGGCCTATCACTCCCGGACGAAGCACATCCAGCGAAGATATCACTGGATCCGGGAAAGGATAGAAGACCAGG
The DNA here is from genome assembly GCF_043228905.1 of Azolla caroliniana. Lineage (NCBI taxonomy): Eukaryota > Viridiplantae > Streptophyta > Polypodiopsida > Salviniales > Salviniaceae > Azolla > Azolla caroliniana. The sequence goes on from NW_028230436.1 coordinate 12,530,730, forward strand.
AGTTCGTGCTGACGAAGATCCACACGGACGAGAACGGCTCAGATATGCTGACCAAAGTGCTCACACCCGACAAGCTGGAAGCATGCCGGAAGAGGATCGGATTGGAGAGACATCCCATGCCGAAGTGAAGGGGGAGTTTGTTGGGATTTCAGTCCCTCCGGATGGGATGTCCGGAGATGAATGACGGCAAGCCTGGTTGCGGTTACGGAGCCGGATGACGAAGACCCTGGCTACGGAGCCGGATGATGAAGACCCCGGCTACGGAGCCGGATGATGAATACCCCGGCTACGGAGCCGGATGACGAAGACCCTGGCTACGGTGCCGGATGATGAAGACCCCGGCTACGAAGCCGGATGATGAATACCCCGGCTATGGAGCCGGATGCTGAAGACCCCGGTTACGGAGCCGGATGACGAATGTACCCGGAGGGAGATCCGGATGCGGGGACATATTTGTGAATATGTTTGCCAAGAGCCCTTGAGGCTATATTTGTAAATAGCCCGAAAGTCATATGTGTATAAATATGACTTAGGGCAAACAGTTTATGTTGTTGCTCATTTTTCTGTTTTCACTCAGAGGGAGCGAAGTGAGAGCAGCCGCTAGAGAGAGAAACGAAGAGGTCGACGCCTCTGTGTAATACCGCCGCCTGTGGCGAGGACAGCGAGCTCAAGGTCGTCGCCTTGCAGCTCGCCATTGTATATTCCAGTGTATAGTGATAGTTGGAGTCGTGCACTCCCGTGGTTTTTCCCGTTTAGGGTTTTCCACGTTATACCCTGTGTATTCGTCTCTCTGTGTCTTTGTCTTTTTTTTCCCATTTTCTGCTGCATTGATCCGTGTTGTCTCGGTTGTGGCCGAGAGGCGAAAGATTTGATAGCGTCAAACCCTTACAGATATTGCGTGATCTTTGAATGCCAAGCACGCGGTGCTTGTTTGAGGCCGTAAAGTGTCTTCTTGAGTCGTCATATAGCATGCGGATGTTTACGCAATTCGAATCTAGGTGGTTGTATCATATACACTTCTTCTTCTAGCTCTCCTTGGAGGAAGCCATTTTTCACGTCCGTCTGGTGGAGGTGCCACCCTTTCGTTGCGGCGAGTGCAATTACGGATCGTACTGTGGTCATCTTTGCCACCGGCGCAAAGGTCTCTTCGTAGGTTTCTGGCTCCCGTGCTGACGCTACCTTCATCATGAAGGCGTAATGATACGCTAAGTACTCGTCATAGCTATAGCAGTTTACGGGGTTCTTCTCACACGTAGATGGGTGTGGCTTGTCATTTGCGGACTCTAGAGGTTTCTTCACGCCGTCCGTGTGAATGTCAAGGCCTTCGAACTCACTGTCAAGGTCAAAATGATCTTCGTATTCCTACATTTTTGCCTTGCCTTTTTCTAGCTTCGAACTTGGCCGAAATGTGCTTTTATCACTTGGGGGCTCTTGCGATCCACTCAGCCATGTCGTAGTTGGGTTGTCTTTGAACATCTGCATGAGCCGATCCTCTGCTTCTATTCTTATTTCGGTGTCATCCGCAACGAGCGGAGTCGAAGTATACTTTGGTGCGTACCAAGATGCGGACTCGTCGAAGACTACATCTCAACTTATGCGAACTTTTCGGGTAGATGGGTTGTAGCATTTGTACCCCTTTTGTTCGAGCGAGTATCCCACAAGGATACATTTCTCCGACTTTGGATCGAGCTTTTGCCGCGTATCGCCGGGAATGTGTACATAGGTGATTGTGCCAAAAATGTGGACATGCGATAAGTTTGGCTTCTTCCCGAAAAACTTCTCATGCGGAGTTATGTCGTGTACTCCTGAGGTTGTGCACATGTTCATGAGGTATACGGCCATATTTGCTGCTTTTGCCCAATATGATTTCAGCAACTTCTTCTCATTCATCATAACTTGCGCGACTTCGACTATGTACCTATTTTTCCGCTTTGCAACACTATTTTGCTGAGGCGTATGTCGGCACGAGAACTCTCGTCGGATTCCTTCTTTTTGGAGATACTTCGTGAACTCATACGAAAAGTATTCTTTACCTCCGTCTGATCGAAGGCAGCGTACATGACGGCCCGTAGCTTTTTCTACTTCGACTTTGAACTTTTGGAAGTGTCTGAACACTTCACTCTTCTGTCTCATCGGGTAGATCCAGGTGTTCTTGGAGAAGTCGTCGATGAACATGACATAATAATGGCATCTGCCAAAAGGTAGCCGTTTGGGCTGGTCCCCACACATCTGAATGTATTACATCCAGGATCCCTTTGCTCACATTCTGCTCCTTAGAGAATGGGTGATGGTGTTGCTTTCCGAATTGGCATGCTTCGCACACGCTCGTGATCTCCTTTGCCGTAAAGTTCGGAAGTCCAATTACGACTCCTTTCGTCTGCATGTTCTGAAGCTTCTGGAGATTAATGTGGCCGATCCTCTTGTGCCACAATTTCAAGTCAGTTTCGACTTTCTAGCCCTTTGCGTACACGGCCGACTTTACCTCGCTTGAGTCAAGGATGAACATACGGCCTTCACGACAGCCGTAGGCTACGATTCGATTGCCTTTTTCGATAAAACAACCGTCATTGTTAAATCGTACTTGCATTCCCTGTTCGACAATCTCACCTACAGAGATCAGGTTCTTTGTGATTGTTGGGACATGCAAGACGTTCTTGAGGTAAGTTTGGTCCCCGTCATTTCCGAATGGGACATTCTCAATATGATGTATTGAATGAGCCGTGTCATCGCGAGTCTCAACATATCCGGGCCGATCGGGTTTACGCAGTTCTCAGAACCAATCTTCATGAGACGTCATATGGTTGGACGCACCTGAGTCAACAAACCATACACTATTTGAGGCGGAGGCACTAGTTGAAGCTTGTGCGGACATTGAGTGTGCTTTATGCCTCATTACGAACATTCCACCACGATCGCCGTAGTTAGAATTTGTTGTGTAGTTCGTGAGTTGTCGGCCTGCCTCACGTTTCTTCTTCTGGCACTCTTCTTCGTAGTGGTCGGGTTTTCCGCAGTACCCACAGTTGCTTGGTCCGGCATTATGACTCCCCCTTCTGCCAAGCTCTTTGGGCCCGTTCCTGTCCGCTTGCCACTGGTGGGAGTTACGACCTTTATTCCGCCGATCATTATGGCCTTGTCCGAAACGACCTCTGTTTCCACAAATGAAATCTCTTCTATTATCCGACTAGGAGTAGAGCAAATGAAGATCTGCTACGTTGCTGCTCTGTCAGGCGTGATTCTCTTCGACCAACAATATCGATTGAAGGTTGAAGGAGGGAGGGTTCTCCCTTGCAAGAATGGCTGATCTAATCGTGCCAAAACGCAGTGCTAAGCCTCCAAGGCATATCTACACCAGTTCTTCATCATCAACAATGATGTTGATCGATCCGAGGGCATCACATAGTTCCTTGATCTTCAAAGCATAGATTGATATTGACATGTCCCTCTGTTGGATGCTATTAAGCTCCTGACGAAGCTGGAGCTTGCGTGCGGCCGTGTTGGTTGCGAAAATCATTTTGAGATTTTCCCACGCTTGCTTCGGCGTTTTTGCCTCTCGAATGTAGCCAAGCATATGATCATGAACGCATGATGCAAGGCAATACAACACACGGCTTGCGGCTTGCCCTATGCTCCCAAGCGGGATAGTCGGCGTGTGTTGGGTAGGGTTGTGATTCGTGAGCTCCTTCGATGTAGCTCTAGTAGCCTTGTTCGACAAGGTATTGATGCATCTTGTATTCCCAAGATGCAAAGTTCGTTCTGTCGAGCTTCTCCATAGGAAGAGCGCTTCCCATCTTAGTGTTCATGGTGATTTCTTCTTCTGTTGATTAGCTGGTTATGTTGATCGTCGGCGTGCAGCACAACACAATCGAATAGGTGTGATCAGACAACCACACGCTATAATACCATGTTAAGAAATGAAGTCTGTGGTGATTGCAATGCAGCGGAAGATGAGAGACTATGTGTGTGTGTGTGTGTGTGTGTGTGTGTGTGTGTAGCAACACAGAGGGAGAGAGAGAGTGAGTGAGTGAGAGCTCAAGACAGAGATAATCAAAGTATATATTACATAAGACTTCCAACAATAGCTAAGTTACAATGAGTTGGTTTATATACCAACTAAGCTAGGGCAAGCACCCTTTCTACTATTTACAGAACTAGCATGGTATGTCCATGGGCTAGTGTGAACCTATTCCTATGGGGAGTTGAGTTCGATTCTCAACAAGCCTGATTCAGCTAGTTGTCCAGATCATATGTCATCTAGGTCGGCTTTGTAGCGAATTCGGTCCCTTCGAATGGGATCCATATGAGATTCGGACGAGCCGGATCGGATGAGCCAAAGGAAGGAACCAGGCCGGATGCATCAATCGGACCAGACCGGAAGGTATCCGGATGGATCCAGTGTGAACCGGATCCAGGGATATATCTACAAATATGTTTCTAGCGTGCTTGTACAGGCTATATTTGTAAATATTCCTAAATTCATATAAGTATAAATATGACTTAGGGCAATCACTTTAGAGTGAGAATGATTATCATTCTGTTGTATAGAGAGAGAGAGAGAGAGAGAGAGAGAGTTTATGTTGTAACTGTCGATTAGTGAACATATAGGACTCGAGGTCATTGCCTCTGAGTCTTCTGTTGTACCTCCTTCTTGTATAGTGATAGTTGGAGTCTGTGGGCTCCCATGGTTTTTCCCTGTTAGGGTTTTCCACATAAACATCTTGCGTCATTTGTTTTTCCTTTGCTCTTCCATCAAGTGTTTGAGGCTCGGTTGTGGCCGAGCACTATTCCGTACAAACTGGTATCAGAGCACAGGATGTTCAAGCTCAACGGCACCAACTACCCAGTGTGGAAGTCGAAGATGAGGGACATGCTTGTGGTCAAAGATCATTGGTTGCCGGTACAGTTCGGGGACAAGATCGATGCCACAACGTGGGAGGTGATGCACATGAAGACGACGACATACATTCTGTGCTTCATCGATATGAACTTGTACAACAACTTCAATGAAGAAAGTAAGGCTCATGTGCTCTGGGAGAAAATCGGTACCATGTTGGAGAGTAAAAATGTCGTAAATCGGGTTTCGGTATTCCGGAAGTTAGTGAGACTCCGGTAACAAGACAGATCCAGCATGGTGGAGCACAAGAATGCATTGCAAGGGCCCATAAATCAAACAACTTCACTAGAAGTACCTCTAGCAGACGAGGTACTTGCGTTGCTCCTGCTCGGTTCCCTCTCGGATAGTTGGGAGACGCTAGTTGTCACCTTGGGCAACGTCGGGCCGGAAGGAAAGCAGTTGTCCCTAGCAAGGGTAGAATCAAGCTTGGTAGATGAAGAAGCTCGCTGATGTCGTGGGGAAAACCGGCTACAAGAAGAAACAGTGACCTAAGGCATGTGAACCACAGCGTGCACGGATGCACGCAAAGTATAAAAAGTGAGGGAGCAAGGAGTTTTTCTATTAGGTGTAGAGAAATGGCCCAAGTCCCTTTTTTGTGAGGCGGTGAGATTAGGGTTCAAGATTCGGTGAGCCATTGTGTGGACGCATGTCCTTTCTTTCTTGGAAATTGCGTCTACATGCAAGATCCTTAAATAGTTCTGAATGCCCTCTTTTTTTTTCTCTGTGGCCATACCTAACAGTCATGGTTTTCACTATGATACATTAGTGATACATAATTACATGCGGGGTCGCTTTTAATGTGACATGCGTGGGCCCCCCGAATTTGGTGTGGCGGAAAGTGGGCCTTCATTTGTCATTTCGGTTGTGAAGGGATCCGGTGGTGTAGGGCCCCAATACGGCTTAAGTCGAAATTCGTTGACCTTTTGTCGTTACACTTCCCCTGCAAGAGGACCGAGTTCGAATGTACCATTTTTGACACCGATTATCTAATATAGCCCAATCCATTGAAAACAAAGTTTTCTAGGCATTTGTCCCATCCATGTTTGAAATACGAGTAATGTTGCGTAACTATGCGTGCGTTTGTGAAGCTAGGCGGAACCACGGGGGCCTCGGACCGAGGAGCCGGTGAGAGCAGGAAGGTTGTCAGAACGGTTCATGATCACGAATCCGTGCCGGATCGGTTCTCGAATGCCGGGACTGCAAGCACACAAATTCGGGTACACATTGTTCCAGACTGGATGCCAGTTGGCAGTGACCAACTCTTGGCGCCACTCAGTTAGACACTCAAGACAACAAGGATAGACTAGAAACAAGAACACAGGAAATTCGAGACACACGGGGAGACTCAGAGAACTAACGATAAAGAAAGGAAACAATAAAGAGTAAAACCAGCCGTGGTTAGCAAAATAGCTTCGAGCTCTCTACAAATACTCACGCACACTAGCGAGCCTCCGATTGGGAGCACACGGACTGCTAGCGCAAAGCATAGTTCTAGCCATACGTCCCATTCGTGTCATACTCAAACGCCAATATTCGTATCATACTCATACGTGAAAAGGCTCCAAGTATGATTGAAATCCATACGCGGTACATAGATATATTATATATACATATGTTGTATATGGTGTACATAGTGTGTGTGTGAGGGGGGGAGAGAGAGAGAGAGCGTGTGTGGTCTAGAGAGAGAAGCCCTGTTTTGCATGTGTGAGGAGACAGTGATTGAGTGTATATCTAGACTCTAGAGAGAGAGAGAGAGAGAGAGGAGCTATGGGTTTTGTCTGTGTGAGGGAGTATGTAATATGTATATTAGATATCTAGATTTTGTAGAGAGAGAAAATCTGTCAGTTCTCGTGTGAGAGAGAGAGAGAGAGTGTGTGTATATGTGTCAGATGTCACTTCTATTCACAAAATATTATGAATATCAAAAATTAAAAAAACCAAAAAAAGTCAAAAAAAAAAAAAAAGCCAAACGAATATCGCGTATCATACGCGTACGTTTGCAAACGTTCACGTACGTCCAGTAAATTGGACGTACGCGAATATTAGGAACTATGGCGCAAAGAGGATGCCTCGCAACACGACGACAGGGAAACCAGAAAGTGGGAATTAAACAAGAAGCCTCCAGAGCTCAGACTGGCACCACTTCATCCTCCCAAAACGTGGATCCCTCACTCAATCCTCTCCACCTCCTTTTATAGACCACGGAGAGAGAGGGTTGTTACATCAAGTAGTTAAGCCGCCGCTTTGGACCGAGATTCTCCTCGATCTCCTCGCATCATTCCCATATCCCACTGAATCCGTGTGAACACTTAAAGTAACTATTAAATCCTCGTTCCTAGCGCTTGTTAGTCCTTCATTATTTACATGTGTCCACACCCAGAGGCTAAGTTTGTCTATATATGTGCAAGCGCCCGATCCCACGCATCCGGCTTAATTTCTCCCTAAGGCCGGATTTTGCCACGACAACGGCTTTTCTGATCGTGAATTTTTTTTCGTTCCGTCCTTGGTGCCAGTCCACAAACTCCTTTCAACAACGTTCTTCTTGTTCCAGAACTGTCGTGCTTCGAACCCTCTCTTCACCGAGCTCAAGGAGTTGTTGTAAGTGTAACAGTTCGAACTGTTTCTCGAGGAGACGCTCCCGACTCTGTATCCGTAAACTTGGGATCTAGAATTCTATGGGCATTACGGCTTCGAGCCTGAACGCAAGCCGGAATGATGTCGACTAGATATTGGTCTTGAAAGTTGTTCGATATGCCCATAAGGCACTGTGCAGTTTCATATCCGAGTTTGTGCGGTTCTCGTTGACGATCTTTTTCAAAATGTTTGTTGACGCCGCAAGTCCATCCACTTGTGGGTAGTACGGGGTGCTCTTTGTGTGCACTACGGCGTAATGATGTGTGAGCCCTTGAATAACCGTGTTGAGAAAATGGCCTCCTTGGTCACTGATTAGTTCTATTGGGCATACGAAATGACACCAAATGTGCTCGTACAAAAACTTTGCGGTGGATGTCGTTGTATTGTCCCATAATGCCTTTGCTTCGACCCATTTAGTACAGTAATCTATGGCCACTATGATGTACTTATTACACGTGTGTGCGGCGGCTGGAGTAAATGGTCCGACAAAATCGAGACCCCACTTTTGGAATGGTTCGAGCGGTAGCACGGGCTGATGCGACATCCAGGCTTGTTTCGTCGGTTGGTCCATCCGCTATACGCTGTCGTGCCTTTCGGCTCCGGATCGTTTGCGTGAGTCGGGTGGGAACCACCGGGGTTTTGGACTAGGAGAAAGAAGAATATGAGATGAGGCTAGTAATGAATAGATTATTAGAAAGAGAGATAGAAATTTCGTGAATCCCACGAGTGTATTGTATTCGATTAATCAATATTTAGATAAGAATATGTATTTAGATTGAAAGAAAGATATAAGAAACTTGTGAATCCCACAAGTATAGATTATATTATTTTCGTGAATCCCACGATTATATTAATCGGTTGGTGTTTTCGGAAATATATCCAATTTCCAAATATTTCACACACCTATTACATTGTGCTCCCCATCCTTATGTAGTGATGGGAGAGACTAAGCATAACTACATGCTTTTTTAATCCTTGCTTTTATTTGCTAAATATAGTGCTCATGCACGCTAGATGTGCATGAGTCACTTTTTAGTCGCTTGCGTTTTTCTATAAAATATTCACGCACTCTAAAAATACATGATTTACCTTTTAATAAAGGTAGGCGCAAATAAAGGACTTATAGTTATTAAATCTATTTGTAGAACACTAAAGATAAGGTAGCATAATGGTAAAGTTGAGGTTTGGCTACGTGGAGGTACAAGGTTCGAATCTTGCCCTATGCACGTGATAAATATCTTGATATTCTTATTTTATTTATTGGTGATAAATATCTTAATATTCTTATTTTATTTATTTATATGTAATTAAATCGGTTATATTATTTTTACTTTTTCACGTAGTGTACGAAATACACTACGACACTCGCCCCCTCCGAACCCGCACATCCTCCGGTATGTGCCGAAGTTGCCGATGCTCGTTGTCTCCCCTTCATCCTCTGTTTGTCCCGCTATGTCAACTTTGTCTCTCCATTTTGAGTAGACCCATTCTTTCCACCCGAACCATTGTCGCCATCCGATCCACCATATTCTTTGTTCATTCGTGGTAGTGTCTTTTACTGGGCTCTTTCTTGTCTTCATCAACCTTGACTTTTTTCCGGATCGCTCTCGTCCGATCAACTTTCGGTTTGATCGGCTTCCGATCGGATTCGTATTCGGCCGAATCGGAATCGGTTGTTCGGTTTCGATTGAGTCGGTCTCCTTTCGGCCCGGTTTCGATCTATCGGTTTCGGTTTCGGTTGGCTTTCTTTTCCTCGTTTTCACCAGCCTCGACCGGTCCAACCTCCGGTTGAGTCGAATTAGCTTCTTTCCGGATCGATCTCGTCCGATTAGCTTTCGGCTAGGTCGGCTTCCATCCATATTCGCGTTCGGCCAAGTCAGACTCGGTCGATCGGTTTTGACCGATTCGACCCCTTTTCGGGTCGACTTTCTTTCGGGTCGTCTTTCGGCCGAATCCTCATTCGCCCGGTTCGGCTTTCGTTTGTGTCGTCTTTCGGCCGAATTCTCCTCCTTTCGGTTCGGCTTTCTTTCGGGTCGACTTTTGGTCGAATCCTCTTTTACCCGGTTCGGCTTTCTTTCGGATCGGAATCCCGTCCGGATCACCTTCCATCCTAATTGGCTTCCGACTTTACCTTTCTTGCCGCCACCTCCCGTCTCTCCGGTCTCACGTTGCTTCTTAGACACAACCGCCAAAGTCTCTAGGATTAGTGGGCAGGAATCCTCAGTATTATCATCCTCCATTGTTTCACCCATAGCCATATTCTCGGCTATCTCTCTGTCGTATGCATCGACTTCGACCTTTGTTTTCTCTCCGCCACCTTCCGTCTCTTCGGTCTCACGTTGCCTTTCGAACGCAACCGCCGGAGTCTCTAGAATCAGTGGTGGGGAAGTCTCGATATGGCCATCCGTCGTTGATTCGTCCATAGCCACCTTCGATTCGATGTCATCTTTCGCGGCGACCTCCTCAATCAAGTCCTCTTTGCTCTCTTTCACTGCATCAATTATGCAAACATCAATTATGCTTACCCCTTTTTCACCCGATGTTTCGGACACTTGTATTCTGAAATCTTCTTCTACACTTGGGTTATCGGCCTTATCCTTCGTCGTTGTTCTTTCGCAAGACAAGAGGGTAGCTTGTTTTACACCCTCTTCCGTCGCACCATCATGTTGTATTTCGGCCTTCATATCGGCTCCATCGTTTGTCTTCAATCGACCATCCTTCATCGGCCATGTCGTTGACAAGATTCTCATCTTCCTCTCATCATGTCTCCGGCATACCCTTTGGACTTCGGCCCAATCTTCGGTAAGACCATTCGTACCTTCATCGTCTTCGAGTTCGATCCCGATGTCCATCCTTTCTTTTCGATCGATCGATTTTACGAACATTAGGACTTTATCCTCTCCCACCAATCGTTGTTCCCGCTCCGAGAGTCGAGCAAAACGATGCTCGAACTCTAGGAATGCTTGTGTTGCACTTCGGTGGGTCTTCTCCGATGCCACCCATTCGTCGAATTCTTGCCGATCTCGTCCCTTCGATCTCTTGTAGTCATATGACTCTCGTAAAGCTTCTTCAAAGGACCCCCATGTTGGATTTTGTTGCCGTATCTTGTGGATTCTCTCTTGTAGCTCATCCGTGGCCACCCGATTGAAGGATGTCACTTGCAATCCTTCCGGTATCCCACATCGTATCATCTCCGCCTTGTAGTCACGTAGATAGCGTGACACATCGTTTCCGTTGAATTGTCCGTTTCGTTGTACGAGCCGCTTTACTGCCCCCGTGATCTCCGACATCACTCGTTGTTCTTGTAGCATCCGCTCGAACATCATCATCATCATGTTCATCGCCTCTTGTTGATTCTCCATCTCCTTGCCACCCGCCTTCACGTCGGGTTCACCAACTGTGTCGTGCCTTTCGGCTCCGGATCGTTTGCGTGAGTCGGGTGGGAACCACCGGGGTTTTGGACTAGGAGAAAGAAGAATATGAGATGAGGCTAGTAATGAATAGATTATTAGAAAGAGAGATAGAAATTTCGTGAATCCCACGAGTGTATTGTATTCGATTAATCAATATTTAGATAAGAATATGTATTTAGATTGAAAGAAAGATATAAGAAACTTGTGAATCCCACAAGTATAGATTATATTATTTTCGTGAATCCCACGATTATATTAATCGGTTGGTGTTTTCGGAAATATATCCAATTTCCAAATATTTCACACACCTATTACATTGTGCTCCCCATCCTTATGTAGTGATGGGAGAGACTAAGCATAACTACATGCTTTTTTAATCCTTGCTTTTATTTGCTAAATATAGTGCTCATGCACGCTAGATGTGCATGAGTCACTTTTTAGTCGCTTGCGTTTTTCTATAAAATATTCACGCACTCTAAAAATACATGATTTACCTTTTAATAAAGGTAGGCGCAAATAAAGGACTTATAGTTATTAAATCTATTTGTAGAACACTAAAGATAAGGTAGCATAATGGTAAAGTTGAGGTTTGGCTACGTGGAGGTACAAGGTTCGAATCTTGCCCTATGCACGTGATAAATATCTTGATATTCTTATTTTATTTATTGGTGATAAATATCTTAATATTCTTATTTTATTTATTTATATGTAATTAAATCGGTTATATTATTTTTACTTTTTCACGTAGTGTACGAAATACACTACGACAACGCGTGGGCGTCCTTTTGAGCCGTTGGTCACCAAAGCCCTCCTTGCCATATCTTACACGTGGTCGCCTCTCCCTCATTATAGCCCCCGGTTATACCGCAATGGGCTTCCTATAGTACGGCGTTCTTCTCATCCTATTGAACACACCTCTGCCAAATGCCATCGCTTCCTTTATGGTACAAAACTATTTCAAGCAGGCAAAAGTTGCGGCTTCTGACCGCCAATCACTTCATTTCATCCATTTGTATTCATGGGGGTGGTAGCCCCGTGCTTAAGAAATAGCTCATATCCTCCATCTACTTATCAGGGGTGCTCTTGCCCGTCTCGGCGTTATTTGCTGAAATGCGTAGGATTCTGATCACTAATCCGCCACTACATGCTAAGTGCCTAGTCAATGCTAGATTTCGAACTCGAATTCTTGCAACAACAGCATCCATCGAGCCAGTTTCCCAGTCAATGATTGCTTTGAGTCCAGGTAAAGTAGTGCCACGTGGTTGACATGCAAAATAAATTTTCGGCCCGGTAGGTATTGTCAAAATTTGTTGATGTTGTAAATCATACCCAGGGCTTCACGCTTGTTCGTGGAGTAGTTCTGTTCGACGACCAAGAGTTTCCAGCTAGAGTAGTACACCAACAAATCGATACCAATTGGTCTCGGTCAATTGCATTAGTGCGCTACCAATGGCTATATCTGATGCATCCACGAAAACATGCAACGGTTTCGTCTAATCTTGTGGTTGTACTACGGATGCTTGTTTGAGCATCACCTTTAACGCCAGGTATGCCTTGTCCTCCGTCTTCTTACAACTGAATGGGGTGTGGTGCACCACCGCATGTAATGGTGTAGCGAAATTTGCCAAATAGTTAGCATCCAGTTGTGCCAGTGGATCTGCCCTAGAAAATTACTGAGGGCCTTTGCATTTTTTGGTGTCAGGGCCTCAATGATGGCCTTGATCTTACCTTGATCGACCACGATGCCTTCTCGGCTGACTATATGTCCGAGGAGAGCCCCGCTTGTGATGTCGAACGCGCACTTGGCCGGATTGAGGCTGAGCCGTGCTGAGTGGCATTGTTCTAAGCATAATCGTAAATGTTGTAAATGAGCGGCTCGCGTGTCATATATTGCAAAATCGTCGAGGAAGGCATGTATGAATGCCGGAATATATTCGCCGAAAATCTCAATGATGATTGTTGAGATACAAGCTCAACATTGGGTACGTAAACCAATGTGTAGACTAGATGTGTAAACCGGGTGTGCAACGAGAGGTTGTAACAGTGCTTAAATAGGGAGGCTGTTGGATAGATATTCCGCAGAGGAATATATTTTTGGGAGTCCATATGAACTTGTATAAAAGTGCTCTCTAAGCACATCCTATGTAGAGAGTTTTAGAGTATTATTTTGGAATAGAGTTTTCTGTGGTCTGCTCTCTCTGTCTCTCCCGCGTACGCGGTGTTGATGAAGCTTTCCATTAAACCTTCCTTATCTTCCTTGTCTCATGTCTTTTATTTGTTGTTACCCGGCTGTGTCTGTTAAGCTTACAAACTTCTATTGCCGACAAACTTACAAACCCTAATCACGGTGAAGAACAGAAGAAGGAAAGAATGGACAGAGGAATGGGTAGCTCGCTTCCGACGGAGAAGCTCGATAGAAGCAACTACGCAACTTGGTCGTACAAGATGCACCAGTACCTGCTCGGGCATGGGGTACAGGAGTTATGTCGATGGAGCTAATGACGCAACACCCGAATCGACACACAGATATTTCCCAGCCTAGGAACATGAGGCAAGCAGAGTTTTCTACTGCTTCGCATCCTTTGTGAGCGATCAACTTTTGAGCTACATTGAGGATGCGAGGACGCCAAAGGATGCTTGGGTAAATCTGAAAAATATTTTCACCGCGAGCACCGTAGCCAGAAAGCTTCAACTCAGGCAAGAGTTGAGCAATGTTCGACAATGAGATATGCCAGTGGCTGATTACACCTCCAAGATCAAGAGCATCTACGACTCTCTCACCTCCGTCAATGTAAACATCGAGGAGGAAATGGTGTAGGTCTGCCTCGGAGGGTTAGGATCGAAGTTCAGAGCTTTCTGAACTACGGTCTGTACGAGGGAGAATACGTCGTCGTTTTTCGACTTACAATCGATGCTCCTAGTAGAGGAGAACCACGCGGGTGCGTCAACGAGTACGCATGTCAACAACAAGACGTTGTACACGGAGGAAGATAGGCCCCTTAGTCGTGGCAGGCGAGGCGAGTTAGTACGCAATGGAGGCAGGCGATAGGAGCAAGATGGAAGTCATGCTTGTAATTCCAACAATAGTTCCGGACCCTGTGGAAACCGGCAAATGTTGGTATTGTGGCAAGAAAGGCCGCAGGGAGAGCGAGTGCTAGAAGAAACACGCCAATTCGGCAAAAATCACATCCGGCTCCGAGCGGACCGAACAAGGAAATCGGCCGCGATCGCACTACATTCAGGGCTCCGAACGAGCTGAAAATGGATCGGGCCCAGCCTTCGTAATGAAGCACAAGGCCAATTCGATGGCAGTGAACACCTCGAAACCAAATGTGGTGTGTCGAAACCAATTTTTATCATCTCTTCATCAAAGGATTCTCAGTGATCGCACAACCTCTCATTGCTCTGACCCGCAAGGATGCTACTTTCGAATGGACAACATCTGCTCAAAAGGCGTTCAACTTGCTGAAATAAGCCTTTACTATGGCACCAGTCCTTTTACATCCTGACCCAACTAAGCCTTTCCAAGTCAAAACGGATGCTTCCGATTTCTCCATTGGGGCGATCCTCTCTCAGCCAGATGAGGTTGGTGTGCTTCACCCGGTGGCTTACTACTCCCGCAAATTCACGGCCCCAAAAATCAACTACCTCATATACAACAAGGAGCTTCTCGCTATTATTGCTGCTTTTGAAGAATGGAGACCCTATTTAACCGGGGCGCAACACCGTATTCAAGTGATTACCGATCACAAAAATCTAATATACTTTTCTACCACACAAACCTTAAATCGTAGACAGGCGCAATGGTCGACCTTCTTTGCAGACTATGATTTTGAGATAATCTTTCAACCCGGCGCCCAACACACGCCGGCTGATGTCTTATCCACTCGGTCTGAGTTCGAGCTCACTCTGGAGGATGAAGGCTATGTTCAGCAGTCCCAGAGTTTGTTAAAACCTAACCAATTCTACAACTTTGCGACTTGCTTGCTCCGGGATGACTCTTTGCTCAAGCAAATAGAAGAAGCCACTACGACTGACAAGTTCACCACAGAGGTCAAGGCAAGTATCACAAACTCCTCCCATGAACCCAAAAGACCTGATTTAGCTCGTTTTACAATTCAGGATAATCTTTTGTTTCGAGATAATCTTTTGTATGTCCCAGAAGGTCCTTGTCGGACAAGGGTGCTTCACGAGTGCCATGATGATCCACTTGTTGGTCATTTTGGCATTGCGAAAACCTTGGAGTTGATATCTCGGGGATACTAGTGGCCACAACCATGGAAATTGGTCAAAGAGTTCGTTAAGTCATGCGACGTTTGTGCTCGCTCTAAAGCATCTCATCATCAACCATATGGTCTCCTTCGCCCTCTCCCAATCCCCAAACGTTCTTGGGCCTCTCTTTCCATGGATTTCATCACTGACCTTCCTTTTGTTGGTGGTTATGACTCGATATTTGTCATGGTCGATCGCTTCACCAAGATGGCTCATTTTGCTCCATGTGCCAAAACCATTACCGGAGACGAGACAATCGATTTGTATTTCAAAAATGTGGTTCGACTACATGGACTCCTAAATGATATCACTTCTGATCGAGGACTGAGGACGACAATTTGTTTCCAATTTTTGGCAGCGTCTTCCGCAAACCTTCGATTGTACTGTGAATCTATCTTCCGCTTATCATCTGCATACCGATGGACAAACGGAGCGGGTTAACTAAATCTTGGAACAATACTTGCGGTGCTCTCTTAGTTACCAACAAGACAACTGGGTTGGCCTTCTTCCACTTGCCAAGTTCGCCTACAACAGCTCTCTGCATGCATCTACGGGAGTTACTCCATTTTTCGCCAACTACGGTGTCGAGGAAATCCTCGCGTGTTTGCAAAATGAAGCGGGACCACCGGGGTCCTGAGCCGAAAGGATTCGATGTTTTTAGTAGCATAAGCGAGAAAGTATTGAAGAGAGAGAGAGAGAGAGAGAGAGAGATTGAACCCTTGACTTTAGTTTTACGAGACAAGATACATCACCATTAGGATAACTCCGATGTTTGATTAAAAGTTTCTTTTTTTACTTACATCACTTGTCTCCTTACACAAGCCCCACTATAGGCTTTTATAGTTCTCTCCATGCAAAAACCATGGGCTAAAACCATGAGCTAAAACCATGGTTTTGTGCACACGGTTTCTATATGTCTGCTTCCTACAAAATATTGAAGATTAAAAGAAAATATATGCAAACTCTAATACACTTAGTAGTGGCTTTAGTGGTAAGTTAATTTGTCTTTTATCTTGGAGGTGCAAGGTTCAAGCCTTGCTTTCACCCCTATGTATGCACTTAAATGTTACTAGGCTTTAGTCTTATTTTTATATTTACAATTGAGTGCACATCACACGTGCACATGTTTAACTTTACATCTAGCTTTTCTTTTATGATTCTCATTTCAGTCCTATTTGCAACATGCTAGCATATGCGTGTGGCTTTCACCCCTTTCACACGTGCACATTGCACCTTCTCAATTTCGTTCGTTGCACACAATTTTCACACCGTTGCCAAAAATCTTCACGACATCCACCCCCACCAAACCGCACGTCCTCTGGTACATGCCAAGAAGAGCACGTGTGAGATTTCGGCTACGATGATTAGTATGATTCCTCCATTTCGAGCATGTCCATTCCCTTCACTTGAACCATTGTCGCCACCCAATCCACCATATCATTTGCTCATTCTTTTCTTTACCATGACCAATTGCCATGGCCCCTTGTTCTCCTTCCGAGCATAACTGTTTAGGCTTTATGCATGTTCCACCTTCATTCCGACCATCTCCTTGCTCAAGGCACTCTGCACTTCGTCCACCTTCTTCGTAAAATATCGTGTTAGAGTTGATGATCTTCACGTTAGAGCCCTCCTTAGTCGAGATCTCATCCTCGGTAACACCCTTCAAATCCGCTTGGCTCATTTGGCCCTTGTCGTCCATGGAAGGGTGCCTGCTTGGCCTCTTCCTTGTCTTCATCAACCTTGACTTCTTTCCGGATCGGTCTCGTCCGATCGGCTTACGGTTGGATTGGCTTCCGTTCGGATTTGTATTCGGCTGAATCCGACTCGATTGATTGGTTTCAACCGAGTCGGCCCCCTTCCGGGTCGGATTCAACCGATCAGTTTCGGTCCAGGTTGGCTTCCATTTCCTCGTGTTCACCAGCCTCGACCGGTTCGACCTCCAGTTGAGTCGGATTAGATTCTTTCCGGATCGGTCTCGTCTGATCGACTTCCGACTGGAATGATATCCATCCGGGTCGGGCTCGACCGATCTTATTTCAGCCGAATCCACTTCCACTTGGTTTGACTTTTCTTTAGGCCAAAATTCCGGTCGGATCATCTTTCGTCCAAACTCACTTCCGGCTCTACGTTCCTTGCTGCCACCTCCCATCTCTCCGGTCTCACGTTGGTTCTCGGACACAACTGCCAAAGTCTCTTCAACTAGTGGGCAGGAATCCTTGGTATTACCGTCCTCCGTTGTTTCACCCATAGCCACCTTCTCGGCTATCTGTTCGTCGTATGCATTGACTTTGACATTTGTTTTCTCTCCGCCACCTTTCGTCTCTTTGGTCTCACATTGCCTTCCGAACGCAACCGCCGAAGTCTCTAGAATTAGTGGTAGGAAAGTCTCGACACGGCCATTCTCCATTGACTCGTTCATAGCCACCTCCGACTCGATGTCTTCTTTCATGGCTACCTCTATAGACTCATGGGCCTCGTACCCATTAACCCTCTTGATTGAGCAAGCCTTGATTATGCTTCCCTCTTCATCGCATGTATTAGTTTCGACCTTCGGCCCCTCGCTGACACCTTCTCTCTGTTGGGTCTCACGTTGGTTCTTGGATGCAATTGCCCAAGTCTTTGGAACAAGTGCGGGGAAAATCTGGCCGTGGTTGTTGTCGAGGCTTGTAGTCTTGTTCATAGCCACCTCCTTGATGTCGATTTTAGTGGCTAGATCCTCCATCATGTTGACCTCACACTCTTTATCTCCCTTGATGCAAGCTTCGATTAAGCTTGCTCCTTCATCATCCGATGTTTTGAACATGATGTGTGTTCCGAAACATTCGTCCTCCCTCAAAGTGGCCTTCTCCGTCCTCGAGTCATCATCAATCTTCTTTTCATATAGGTTTCTTCGTTTAGGCGGCTCGACTTCTTTAGGTGGTCTTGTTTTTTCTACTCTTGTCCTTGCCAAGTCAATATCATCAAGCCTTTGACGACGCCTATCGATCTTGTTGCACACTCGCTTCACCGCATCCCAATCTGCCACAAGCCCATTCGCTTGGGAATCATCTTCGAGGAGAGTCACCAATTCTCTTCTATCCTTCAAATCCACAGCTTTCAGGAAGTACAAAGTCTTGTCCTCCTCAAGCAGCACTTGGTCCATGGTAGGGAGATGACTAAACATCTAGTCGAACTCGTCGTATACCCTCGAGGCGCTCATCTTCTTATTTTTCTTTTCTATCCACTTCATCAAGACATGTTCAGTCATCCTCAACAAATCTTCCATCGCAAACTCTGCTAATATTGCTCTTTCAAACTCTAACCACATTGTCTTCCTTTCTTGAAGCTTGATCACCCGCCTTTGGACGTTGTTGGCGGCAACTCTCTTGAAACTTGAGATTTGACATGCTTCAGACACATCCCTCTAATTCATGTCCCTTTTATATGCGTCAAGGAACTTCATAATGTTCCTTCCATAAAATTGACCCTCGATCGATAGCCTTCTCCACGGTCGCATCGTTGTCCCGAGATCTCATCATTTGCTCAACGATTAGCATCATCCTTTCGAACTCTCTCGCTTGATTTCTTTAGGACGCCATCTCCAAGTATCATTTGATCCTTGACTTGATCCTTCCTACCGCCTCTTTCACGTCAGGTTCACCAAGTAAGATGTCAAGGAAATCCTCGCGTATTCGCGAAATGAAGCGGGACCACCGGGGTCCTAGACCGGAAGTATTCGATGTTTTTAGCAGCGTAAGCGAGAAAGTATTGAAGATAGATAGATGGATGAAGAGAGAGAGAGATAGAGATTGAACCGTTGACTTTAGTTTTACGAGACAAGATACATCACCATTAGGATAACTCCGATCTTTGATTAAAAGTTTCTTTTTTTACTTACATCACTTGCCTCCTTACACAAACCCCACTATAGGCTTTTATAGGTCTCTCCATGGGCTAAACCCACGGGCTAAAACCATGGGCTAAAACCATGAGCCGAAACCATGGCCTAAAGCCACGAGCTGAAACCATGGTTTTGTGCCCACAATTTCTATATGTTTGCTTCCTACAAAATACTGAAGATGAAAAGAAAATATACAAATTCTAAAGCACTCAATAGTGGCTTTAGTGGTGAGTTAATTTGTCTCCTATCTTGGAGGTGCAAGGTTCAAGCTTTGCTTCCACCCCTATGTATGCACATAAATGTTACTAGGCGTTAGTCTTATTTTTATATTTACAATTGAGTGCACATCATGTTTAACTTTACATCTAGCTTTTCTTTTACGATTCTCATTTCAGTCCTATTTACAACATGTTAGCATATGCGTGTGGCCTTCACCCTTTTCACACGTGCACATTGCACCTTCTCGATTTCATTTGTTGCACACAATTTTCACACCGTTGCCGAAAATCTTCATAAAATTTCCGATTCACAGGTCCGCTCCAGCTTTTACCCAATTGGATACCAAACTATCTATCTTTGAGAGAGGAATTAAGGTTGTAGATCTTTTGGCTCCGTATCGCCGAGGCGGAAAAATCGGATTATTTGGAGGAGCTGGAGTGGGGAAGATGGTTCTTATTATGGAACTAATTAATAACATTGCTAAAGCTCATGGAGGTGTATCTGTATCCGGCGGAGTGGGAGAACATACACGCGAAGGCAACGATCTCTACATGGAGATGAAAGAATCAAAAGTTATTAATGAAGAAAATATATCAGAATCAAAGGTGGCTCTGGTTTATGGCCAGATGAATGAACCACTAGGAGCTCGTATGAGAGTTGGCCTAACAGCTCTAACGATGGCAGAATATTTCCGAGATGTTAACATTTAGCATCGGTCTCTACCCCACTTCAACATTTCGCTTCCCTCTGACTCTATCAATCCTTCTATGGAGGACCAGGCATGTCTCTTGGAGGATGTACATCGCGATCTTTCCTTGGAGCTCACCCTCACTGGCAAACGCTACAAGGAGCAAGCTGACCGTCATCGCTTAGATGCTCCCCGGTTCGAGATAAGAGACTTTGTTTGACTTCTCTGTCACAATATTGCCACCACTCGTCCTTGTTCGAAGCTTGATTACAAGAAGTTAGGCCCTTTCCGAATCATTGAGAAAATTGATTCCATGGTTTTCCGCTTAGAGCTACCATCCCACTTTCGTATTCATAATGTATTCCATGTCTCCCTTCTAGAACCTCACCATATATCTGAAATCCCCGGTCGACACCCATCTCCTCCACCACCAATCTAGCTCTCAACCGGAGAAGAATATGAGGTAGACCAAATTCTTGACTCTCGTCTCTTCCGTCGCCAGCTTCAATACCTTGTCCTCTGGAAAGGGTACCCGATCTCTGAAGCAACATGGGAGCCGGCACATCATCTCAAGCATGCCCCAGACATAGTTCGAGCATTTCATGAATGTTATCCACAAAAATCGGCCACAGGTCCAAGGAGGCGACCTTAGAGGGAGGATAATGTCATAGACAGGATGCCACATAGAATGGTGAGGGTTGAACCTTTGACCTTCTGGTCTTATTGGGCAACCTTACCAATTGAGCTGCATCCATCTATGCATTATTGTATTATGTAAGACTCAACTTATTTCATTATAGATTGATCACTAGAACTTTCAAGAACCTTCTAGAGAATGCATCTTCATGCACTCTCTAGAAGTTTCCATGCACTCTCTAGAAGTCTTCTAGCTTTCATGCATACCTCCACATTCTTGTATAAATACTACGGTGCACCTTGATTACAATCAAGGTGAACACCAATTATGAAAGCATATATAGTTTTTGTTTATTTGTCTATCCTCTCTCTTGCTTGTTCTCTTGTCTAGAAATAAGAGAGCCACATTCAGTGCATGTGCAGAACTTAAAAGAAAAATGAAGATTAATCCACAAGCGACTATAGTGTCATTCTTAGTAATGGTCGACCCAAATCAATGCCCTACTATTGTTGACTTCAAGTACAGTTCTGTAGATGACTACACATACTATGTGATTGGAGTATCCCACTTTGTTGAAGCCCGACGTCAAATGGTCAAGGAGTATCCTCTTACCCCTTTCTTCAAGTATGCAGAATGTAAAGTGTATGTAGGCCTTACACATGAAGAAGCCAAGTGGTTAGCTTGGGATCATAACAACGATAATAACTATAGACAAAAGATGTCATGTATTGAGCTCATCAGGTTCTTCCATCACGAGTACCTTGATGCGCTGCAAAAAATTGGTACTCGGGTGCATCCTGGATTGCAATGACAATGTCTACTTGAAGTGGGGATAGCAGTTGATGAAAGCACCAAGTCTAAAGGCCTGAGAAAATATGACTCATGGTTTACTTAGAACAAGGGAGGTGTGGGACCTCCAAGATCACATTTTTAATATGTGGGAGCGTAAAGAAATAAAGGATCAAAGATCAAAGAAGGCTAAGCTCGACCCACAGGTGGAGATGAAATCTAAGTCACGTAAAAGTGACTTAGTAATTGAAGAGTTAGCCGAAGATATGAAGCTACTTCCTTGGCGGTCACTACAAGGAATTAAGGATGACAGATTATTGATATCTGTATTATCAAGAGTGGCCACCAAGGAGTTTAGCCTTGACGAAATGGTCACAGAGTTTCAAAAGTGAGTCATCTATGTGCATGTATTATTTTGATTTGATTGCTTTGTTGATTTGTTCTTTATTTTAATTTTAGTTTCTTTTGTTTTTTAGCAATAAGGTGTATATGAAGATTCAAGAGTTGATGATGAAAAAATTGACCCTGCCTACGTGGGAAGAAGTGGAGCAATCTTGTCCAAAAACATCATCTTACAAGGCTCTTGAAGAATTCTTTATCGTGTTTAGAGAATGGGTATGTATGTTCTACAAATATTAATTGATTTTTGGATAATGTGTTTCTTCTTACAAAATTTATAATTACAAAAACCACCTCGTTCAAAGAAGAATAGTGACAGCAATGAATGCATACCTAGAACCTTTATCACCCATTTGGAACGAGCTAAATACAAGAAACGGATGACAAAAGGAGAGGTGCTTGAGGTGCCTGAGGACTCAGATACCATAAAAAGCTTTTTGCACAAGAGTGATCCTTTCCGAGAATTGTATTATAGTGTATATAATGGTGAAGTGGGTAATATGCTTGACATATTACCCAAGAGACATTATACATTGCTCGTGGCAGATATATCGTATGGCTTCAGAATATCAGGCTCAACATACGATGATGTGCCATACAAATATCCGCAAATAGAGAAGATGGTTAAGGACTTTGTGGAGCTGACCCTGGCACCATATGGCCTATTGTTATATTTCACAGTATGGGTCTGGTTATCGCTCACAACTACATTGAAGTCGAGATGCCATGCCACCGAACATATGCATTGGTAAGCATTATGTTACTATATATTTAATGTATGGATTCTATGTTGCTTACTACATATTTATTAACTTGTTTCGATTCAATTATAAAATAGGGTTAAAACGAACATAACTCGTACCCCGGGTGATCAAATGGTGAGCGTTGTGGAGCACATGTGCGTGGGCTACTACAATGCAATTTCTAAGAAGAAGGCTCGGACACATGTTAATGAGCGAAACATTGTCAACTATATCATGTGCCCAGCTGTAACAAAGAAATTGCACCATGTGTCTGGCGATAAGAGTTTAGTAAACCCTTATCAAAAGCCCCAATCATTGATTAATCGATTGGTCGGGTTGTTCTCAAACCCTCATGATTGGGTTCTCGACATATTTTCTAGAACAGGTAATCTCATAAGTTTCATCAATTGTTTTAAAAATGAAATATTATTTCTTGTCTTGTTTTCTTACTTTTGTATGTGTGATTGTTTATTTAGGAACGACGACTGCATGTGCTCTTAAACTGTTCAGGAACTACGTCGCATTAAAAAAGGACCCCGACCAAGTCAATTTTATTAAGATGAGGATCCAAGGTATTTGGGATTGTCCTGACTAGGATCAAGAGGTTGGGGCAAAGCATATCAACGAAACAGAGATGCTTCAGATGACCTTTAGAGAGCCGATGGAACCTATAGACAAGGAAAGAGGCGACTTGTCGACCTTGAAGATGCACCGGGTTCTGATCATATACAAGATTCAGCTGAAGAGACAGAACATGTTGATGTAGCACCACTATCAGCTAATCTTGGAGAGCAGCTTGTTCCAGACCTCCTAATGGAGTGATTGTGTATTAGTTTGTATTTGTAACTATAAAATTGTAACACTAACTTGTTAAGGAATATAAGATTATTTTGTTTGAGTACCATTTCTTTACACTATCTGATTGGTTTGCAAACTTTAAGTGTCTATCATATATTTGTATTGGTTGACTCGCAAAGTATGTGGTTGTTAAGTATAATTTTTATTGAATAGATGATGATGAACTTATCGATTGTATGACAAATGTTGGTTATAATTGTTTCTTTATTAATATAATTGAATTTAGCTTTATTCTAGGATTTCTGAGCTCTTTAATCTTGGTTCTTTAGTTTCGAGTGTACAAAATAATATTAAGTCAACGTTGTTGCTCACTTGATCTTTCATTTAGGTTGTTCATATATGATTGGGATATAATGTTCGTAGAAGTTTTTGGACATGTGAGGTATATAATGTGATATTCACTTGTGAATATGTGTCTAATTATACCCAAAAATGCAATTTGTTCATTTAATATAACAAGCTTTATAGGAGTTAGAGAGAAATATAGCATTAAAATTGTGTTTCTAAAATTGTTCAATTGGATTCAAATTCAACATTATGTAAAATGAAGCATATTACAATGATAGTTGAAAGCATTCTGGTAATCCAAGCGAATGTCTGGCTAAATATGTGTATGAATTGAGAAAATATAGGTTAAATTTGAAATATTGATAATATTAACTTTGTTTTTTATTGATGTTTTTAAAAGTCATGTGCGCGTGCGTGATACATTCTTGAAAGTTTGTTAAAAAATTGTAGTTCTTGACATCTCATGTATTTATCAATAAAGGAATGCGACATATTACCTGTTCTAAATGACCCGGTGTTTTGGGCATCTTAATTTTTTCCAACATCTCTCAAATTATGTTGGTGATGTTGTTATTCTTCCATTCCATTAACTCATTCTATTGTAGTGTATACCTACAATTATACTTCCATCAAAGTCAGTCATCAATCAAGAAGCTTTTGAATTCATTTGAGAACTCCTCCATCAAATTTGGTAGTGAATTCTCCTGCCAAATTGTTTCTATATCAAGCACTTGAATGTTCTTGATGAAGTATATCAAAGTTCTCTTTGAGTATTCATCACCATGAAGGTGATATAGTACCTTTAGTCCATTGACCATAGGGCGGTTAGGTTCTCTACATACATATCAAGTAAACTCTTACTCGCATTTCCTTCATTGTGAAATGGACATCTATCTTGTTTTCGTTGTTGACATACCTCACATATACTTGTAAACTTCAAGTGCTTGAACTTTGGGAGCCATTCATTGTTTTCCCCCTTGGTTTTTTGCTATAGATGGATATTATGTTGATGTGGCCAATCTACTTATGCCACGAGTCTATGTCTAGTGTGATAGAATCCTATGTGAACATAGCACTCATGAACAACTATGGTGTTTTGTCCAAGTAAGCTTCATTGAACACCCTAAGTTACCTCTTAGATGTACAAGAGCATTCCCACCAATGCTCCTACCAATGCAACCATCATTCCCCATAATTAACTCAAGATTTTCTAGACATGATTAATCTTATGCTTGGAACAAATTGCATGATGATTATAAGCAACAAAAACAAAATCACTTGATTCACACACACACACACACACACACACTGGTAGCCCCTAGGGGAACATTATGTTCTCGAAACACCCTTGGATATTAATAAAAACATGGATGTCATACTATCGCTCCACTTTCGTAAAAGAACCAATATTTCCTAACTACCCTCCCATGGTTACCTAAGGTTTTCCTTTATTATATTCCCCCCTAAATAAACACAAATACAGGAACATGGTCTTTTCACATTTAGATAATTAGTCCTTTCATATAACAATTTCTCATTTCTATTACATAATCAATAGTGTAAGACCCATTTATGGGCTGTTTAAACTTTCCAAATAATGTTCAATTAAAAGAGTGGTAATGTTAATGTGGTTGATTGGTTGGTTGTTAGGTTAACAACATCTTATATTTTATAGAACCTTACAAAGAGCTTGAAAGTTACACAACGACGACATTACAACAATTGGAGTTTCATGCCATATGACAAAGGAATATTTGTAGGTCTTTTGACAAGGTGAAGTGGTTTTACTCTACACGGAAATATTTATTTAAGTCAATAGCTAGAACTTAACCTTGATAAAAAATTCAGGTTATATGTACATATTTCATGTACAGCCTTAGGGAAAGCGTGCTAGAAAGTTAGTTCTCCACTTTATCACCGAGTTGTATCTACATCCGGTGCTTTACAGGTACATGATATAGAGATCTTTTTTATCAAACCCTCGATTATAATCGTGGTCATGACTCAACCTTTTTCTAATATAAAGTGTTTCCATTTATTCTCTTTGTGGTCTATATGTGTATGCATTCTCTACTTTCCAACCATTTGTTAACAACAATGGCTTGCCTATGGAACCAATGTATATATAGGCATATTACACAAATGATTGCAAAGGTTAGTTGTGTATATAACCATCCTTCACTATATGAAATAGAACTTGTAACTAATATCTTTATAGGGACGCAATATGGCGATAAGTGTATGTATGTTTGCCAAATATGGTGATATTGTTTCTTTCGTTTAAATTATTTTCGGAAAATTTGACATTTTTTATTTTGAAAGATCATAAATTTCGTGCATCACTAAAACTATTTATTTTTTATTCGGATTTACATGGTACATATAATGGATATTATCCTAAAGTTCAGTTAGTGGAAGTGTTTCTAGGAGACATTATTGACAAGAGGTCACCGACTTTAGGGTGCATTATTGAGAGGGCATTTTAACTATAACATTGATTTGGTCTTTGAATATAATATGTCCTTAAGGAACTTTAAACCAATCGAACTACTCCACCGCATAACAACATGCATAGTGTCAAATGGTTAGGATATGAAAGTTTGCAATGTGGGAATAATTTAGGATCCTTGAGTTTATTATTTCGTGGCATGTTCAAGCATTCCAAAATCAGGCATTGATCTAATTTTAAACATGCATCAAGTCAAAAATTCCATGTGAAAACATTGTCACATACGCAAATGATATTGAGCTCACATGGGTAAGAGAAAGAAAGATGAGATGAGGTGTTGATTGCAAGTCATATCTTGCGATTGTAAATTACCGTCAGAATCAAAACAGTAAACAAATATCTATGACTCATCAAGCAAATTAGATTGCACCATCAAAGAAAAACAATCTTGCATGAAACACGTGGAAAAAAAACCTTTGGAGGGGAGTGTTGGAAATGCAGCACCTTAAAAGGAAATCAATGTTAAGCATGAATGTAAAAGAAACTTTCGTTTATACATCTTTGAATAGTTTAAACTTTGAAGAAATAACTCGAACCATTCTTCATATTTGATACGCCACATTGAATAGAATCTCATTTGCTTTCCCTCGATGCCACACGAATTTATAAACATTTCTCTTCTAGAGTTAAGAGTTTCCCAATCGCATAGCTAAAAAGTAAACTTATCAAAATACCTTAATATTTGAACTATTAAAACATCCTCTTTCTCAATACGGTGATTCTTTGAGTCACATCATTCATGACACAAGACTTGTGTGTTTCTTTGTCATCTAACTTCAAGGACATTATGTGATCAATTGTGGATATCCATTGGTAGCAAGTAGAATTTGACAATTTCTAATATGGAATCTAAGGCACATTGTTGGCAATAGGTAGAGGCCATAATGCAAAGCACTTATTGTGCTAAAACAATTCCAAAAAAGGCATTATCTAGAACATTAATTAATATTCTGAGAGCCCACAATGCAATACACAATTGCACAAAACTAATTTGAACAAACACAATTTGGGAAATCAAAAATGTAATTTTACTTATCATTTTAATTCCTAGTTACTTATCGTCGTAGAGAGATCACTAGATGAGCAAACCATAGAACACATACTTTTGAGGCATAAGCGAAGCACATTTTCCTTATTTATCTTAGGCATATCTAGTTTAGAGTAAGTGCTCAAGTGCTAATTAAGAATATAAAATAGTTAAACTTGTATGTGATAAGCTATCAATGCAATGAAATTCTTCAGGAAACTAGTAATATTTAAAAAAGTTGTAAGTTTTAACTTAATCATTTCTTCAGAATTGAACTCACAAAATGCAATTATTTACAAAACCTATTAGTAATATTTTAAAAAGTTGTAAGTTTTCGCTCTATCTTTCTTCAAAATTGAACTCGCAAAATGCAATTCTTTAGTAAACCTAATTAATAATATTTTTAAAAGTTGTAAGTTTTAGCTCCATCCTTCTTCAAAATCAGACTCGCAAAATGCAATTATTTAGGAAACCTACTAATAATATTTTTAAAAGTTGTAAATTTTAGCTCCATCCTTCTTCGAAATTGAACTCGCACAATTTGTGAATGTCCATATCATGCATGGAGTATGTTGCTCATGTGACTTCCGATATTTGAGTTTAAGAGAAAAAAATGTTTCAAAGGCATGCCATTTATTTGCAATGTCTTTTTAAGTGTGAATTTATTGAAGGGAGCACTATTTGATAGATGTTTGTATGTGCATTCTACTAACCTAATGCATTAAAAATCACTATAATTCTTTTGATTGTGTCAAACTCCATTATAAATGAAAAGAGCTAATATTTGGAAAAGTTTTGATTAATGGCCTTGATATCATAGTTGTTAAAAAAACGTGTATTCTATGCTTAGAATATGTGCTAGAATACTTTGAAGTATTTTATGCGTATTCTAGTTTTAGAAGCGCCATGTTATAATTTATTTCACATATTCAAAGTATTCTACATATCTATGTATTTGACAAGTGTTTATCGTTTCCAAGAAGCTAAAAAAATAAACAATTAAATTTATTTTTTCATTTTTAAGAAGTATTGAACGTATTTTACACGTATTCTACATATTTAACGTATTTAATGCATTTTATCTATAGAATATGTATTTATTGTAAAAAGGAAGAATACTTGGATAAGTACAGTATTCTACGCATATAGTACCTTAAGCATTCAACAACAATGCTTGATATCTATACTAAAGAACTAGAGACTAGAAGATAAACAACAGAAAACATCTCAAACACATTGTTTTCTTGCAAGTCCTATTGTACTACCTTATTCCCAAAGATGGACTCCTACATGTCTGTCTACTATAACATTATCTTACCTTACCATCCTATTCCATAAATGTGGAATGCGACATACCTATTGTACCATTGTTTACAAAAGTTGATGCGTTTGTTTAAAGATCATAAAATTGTCGTATTGATGGTTTAAGTGCAAAGAAATATATGTGTCAAAGCTTAAACATGATTGAAATTTTATTGACAATAAATGTTTCCGATAATATCATTCCAATACAAGCATTGCTTGTGATTAGTGTGAATTTTATAGTGGGCCATGTGATGTGGATGACCTAAACAGATGAAAGGCTAAAGGGATTTTATAAAGCCAATGGAATTGTTTGTAGATAAGACATGTGCAATCCATGGATTTCATCAACTATGTAAATTATCATTCAATTAAAAGGGACTCCTCTTTTGACCAAACAATCCGTTGTCTCTTATTGGTCCATCGTTTGACAATGTACATATTTGCAATTTAAGGATAAATTTTCTTGCCACGTTATGACCTTTTGAAAGGAAAACCATCATTGTTTGTGTGATCTCCCTTAACCTTGAATTAGATATGCAAGGTAAGAATCGATAACCATGCCATTTGAGTTGAAAAAGAACTCATGAGAAATAAGCTCAAGATGTAACATTTTCAAATATGTTTTATAGAGAATATGGTTAGCCTTGTACAATACATAAAAGTATGCTTACATTTTTTGGAAAAAAAAGTATGCTTACAATGATTCCAATAAGTATCCATGTTTCTCTATCTCTTATCATCCTTTATATTTAGGGAGCTTCTCCTCTACACATGATCTATGCCACAAATCATGCACATTCTTGTATGCAAGAAGATGTCAAGGTAGAAAGTGGATTCTAGCATTCTTTTAAATAATTTGTTTAGAAGTCATGCAAAACGTAAAGTTAAGATGGTGTATGTGATTTACTGCCTCGTCATGGTTTATTGCATCTTTCATTCTAAAAGACTATATGGTCTAAGATATTAGGTACAATTGGATGAGAAATGAATTTAAAAGGTTGGCACATGTGAGATGGACAATAGTTTAAAAGTTGTCTCCACTAGGCACATGTGTTTGTTTTTCAGATGCTTTTGTGAACTCTAATGTCTGTAATATATAAAGGACCATCTAGTTCATCCAATTCTTACCAAGTATCATATCCATTACCGCCATGTCCCATTATGATGAAGAGCCTTTAGTAGAGTCACACCAAAATCCACCTTCTCCAAATAGAGCTTCTTTTGTAATGAATAATGCAAGTATAATAGCCAATGCAAGTGCACTAATGAATGATAATATCTTGGATGAAATGAATGAAGGCATTGCAAGCCTGAGTTGCCCCAAATTTGGTGGATGCAAATCAATCGCACTTCATAACCTAATCAACACCCAAAAACAATGGGATGAGGTACATATCACTCTCCTTTGTCTCTTGTTCACCTTAAAGTACACTCTGTCAATTGATCAAAGTCACTCACAGGTAGATTACTATTGGGAGCAATTGCATCCTATCCCATGAACGTATTCTCGATCTAGACATATTTGTAGGACCAAAAGACATCATGTGCATCCAAACACATACAATTTCAGACTATGTCACATTCAATTTACCTTGATGCCAACACATAATTCCCATTTTTGTCAATTGTGGTTACAAATTAACACTATTGTAGGTAGATTACCATTAGAAGCCAACCTTGAATCACATAGAGGATCACATTTTGGGCTTTACTTGAAAAGTGGTTGTTTGGGTCTTAAATGGCTTTTTCTTGATCATTGACTTTAACATGATTTAAGAAAAACCTCATGGTGATTGGATGCATAGATTTTGTGTGAAGCCTCTTGTTAATGTAAGGTATTGCAGGAGCTATTATTAGAAGATGGTCCTCAGAACAATTACCGCATGTTGAAGCCTAGTTCCACTTGCGATGATGATGTCTACAAATCAATGCGGCAACGAAAATATGTATGCAACTTTTGCACAAGGGAGTTCACAAGCTCTCAAGCATTGGGGGGTCACCAAAATGCTCACAAGCGGCAAAGACATCAACACTTGATAGCCAAGAGTTCCTCTAGTACTTTGTCCGATACTATTTGTACAAAAGGGACCACTATCATTAAGAGTAAGATTAGCTCACCTTCACCACTTGTATTGTTCCATTCAACCCACAATCCTTCACATTCCATTATTTCGTTTGGAAATTCAAGTGTGAGTGAAAGCACCCCCTTGGATCTGTGCCTTCACCTTTGACCCTTTAACATTCCCACATGATAAATGAATGTTAAATTGGAACATCTTGAACCTTCTCCTAGTTAACAAGTATATGTTTCTTTCTCTTGTTCTAGAATGTACACATGTAGTGCTAATCTAGAATGTACACATGTAGTGCTAAGGAAAAGGGGCCCCTCTTCCACTAGAATGTCGGTCAATATTTTTAACTCACGGTATGAACGGATCTTATGTTCATCATAGAGAAATGCTTCTTGTCATTATAATTTATGATTATGTCATGCTCAAAAAAAGAACCTAATTATTTGGCAATGATGATTTTCCTAGACTGTCACTATTTTATATCATTTCATGCTCAAAAAAGAAACTCAACTAGTTGATAAAGATGTCATGAGTTTCTATCATTTCCTATTATCAAATACATGAAAAGGACATAAATCCATTAGCAAAGAAAAATGTCACCAACATTGTGAATCCTATGTATAATAACCCCAAAGCTTTTATAACATTTGAAAAAACTAACGTAAACGTCATTTACTGTTAGATGATTATCATTCACAAACTACTCTCCATTTGGGGGGTATTTGATAAAAGAAATACCTTTTCACATTGATTTCTATGTGATAGTCAAGTCATTTGTTGGCATGGTAGTTGGTGCTTGTGGTTCTATCTTGGCTTAACGGCTAACACTCTAGTCTTTCAAGATTTATGAAAACAATTAAGATACTTTCCATACATTACTCTTCGACATAGGTTCATTCAGACTAGATATCAAATTGATTTTAATTTTATGTAAGAGCTATCGATCTCTAAGTAGTTATAATAATTGATAATATACCCAAAGAATACCAATAGTGCCTACATTATTTTGTCACATCAAATGAATATAAAATCATGGGAGTTACGCAACATAAATATATGTCAAAGTAAGACCACACTTGTTCGATATCAAGTCTACGTAATGAATGATGATATTGCAATTGCAATTGGACACTTGATAACAAATTGATTGATCCAAATTGGTATAATTGATTATATCAAAATAAGTTGTAGTGATTGGATGATTCATTTATATCTAAGTCAAATTAAATTTGAAATAACAGTTGTTTCATAACATATACATACTCACTAATATTTATTCATCATGTGCATTATTAGGCTAGAAAGCTGCGCTGATCCAAACATAATGTTTAATGCCCACATCCATCCATTTCAACAATCTAGAACTTCAATCTTCATCAGATATCATTTTACATAAGTCCATAATTTATGCGACCAAACCACCAACATTCATGCATGATATGTACCAATGCAGATTCGTATAAAAGGACATCATTTGCTCAAAAGAGAATCATTTGCCTATAACGCTGGCTCTCCTATTTATGATTTAATGAATGCTGGTCTGTAGGAATAAACTACAAGTAGGGGAGTATTTGGATCAATTTTAAAGCTGTGAATATTTCCATTTATCTCGCTAGATTGTGAAATTTACATGAAACAAACAAATCTCACAGCAACTTGCTCAAATTCTACAGCTCTGTGGTTGACAGTCAACAAAAAAAGATGAACTCTAGTCTCGTTTATGTAATGGCTAAGGCCATTGGATTATACACATGGGAGAGTCGGTTAATGAAAATACAATCATGAATCCATATTAGAAAAAGTTCAAAATTTACAAATAATAAGAACCCATTGTTAACTATGCAAAGTATTAATTTTTTTTTACAATAGAGGTTAGCTGCAGTTAGTTAAGATGTATGCACATTTGATTACTTGCGTTTTTGCCTTTTATGGTGATATGCAACAGCATATGAGGAGTGCAAGTAGGGGGAATTTGCCAGTTCCTTAGGGACAAAAACCCCTGAAGACTGCAGAAGGCTGACAAAACTTTTGAAAATCCCTTTGTTTTCATTGTTGATAAAAACAATGGCCGAGCCAGGCATCCCAAGCCTCGATGCTCTCCCAATCTGGTGAACATATTCCTCGAGAGAATTTGGCATGTCGAATACAACCACTTGTCTCACTTTAACTAGATCCAATCCTCTTCCAAGAACACCCGTTGCCACCACGATTGGAAGCTCACCCATCAAGAAAGAGCCGAGCACTCTCCGCCTCTCTGACATCTCTTTCTCACCGTGTAATGCCTCAGCTTTTAAACCAGTCACTTGACAGATGGCCTCTGCTAATAGTTCGGCACCCACCCTTGAGCTCACAAACACTACCAAAGGGGGTTGATAGTGTGCATTGCTCTTCAAAATGTCAAATAACTTTGCTTTCTTCTTATTGGACTCCACCCAAATGACCGTCTGTTTCACAGCATGACAAACCACAATGGAGTTATTGTGGTGCGCGTCTGTGTTGTTACCGCCAACAAAGACTTGGACGGCTCGTTTGAGGAGAGAGGTTGCAAGCTTCTCTATGCTTGGTGGGATGGTTGCTGAAAAAAGCATGAGCTGTGGTCTCGACAATGCCCTCACAACTAGCATTACTTCATCCCGAAAGCCTTTTTCGAGCATACAATCCACCTCATCTAGTACAAGCACACATACATCACTGAGGTCAATCGGATGCTTTGTTAATAGATCCACTAGACGTCCAGGTGTCCCAATGATGAGCTCTACCCCTTGCTTAAGCCTATATAGTTGTTGTGGCAAAGCATCTCCCCCAACAATGAGAGCTGTCTTGAATGGAAGCCCTTTACCGAATACCTTCGCTTGCTCCTCAACCTATTGAGATGATGTCACATAATCAGAAATAAAATTAAGTTCATCTTTGAAAACCCAGTGTTTCCTCGTTTATGAACACCACATTCTTTATGAAATATCTAGCTAATCTCCCAACTTTTCTCAAAATTTAGGATAATGCCACATAATCATAAACAAAATTATGTCCATCTTTGGAAACACAGTGTTTCTTCATTTATGAGCATCACATTTTTTGTTATATCATTACTATAGAAATATTTTGCTAATCTCCCCAACTTTCGCAAAACTGTTGAGAATATGGGTGATTTGTGCAAATTATGATAAAAGCATAAAATATTACAGACTGGAGAATATTTCAGAAAAAGATTGATCATAAAAGATAGACAAGAAACAAAAAATTTGAAAATCTTCGAATATAATTGTCTCGTTGAACATGGGCCACTAATTTTCACCTTGAAATATATATACCATTATTAGTTTTGTACATACCTGTGAACAAAGCTCTCTAGTAGGTGTCATCACAATGGCCAAAGGTTTCTCTCTCTTAATCACAAAACGGCTCCGGATCAGACAACACTTTGCGATGATAGGAAGCAAGAAGGACCCAGTTTTCCCTGACCCTGTTTCCGCCCTAACAAGAATATCTCGGCCCTTTAAAGCGAGCGGAATCACCTGCATTTGCACTGGGGTTGGAAGACTAAATCCAGCACTCTCAAGGTTACTCTGGAGCCTCTGTGGAAATTTGCAGTCAATGAATTCCAATATCGGCGGAGGAACTGATTCGCCTTTGATGTTAACACCAATCTCTTGCCTAAGCCTCTCGGCTTGAATGTTTGTGAGTGGGTGTAAACTTTCCCAGTTGGGAAAGATATTATGCTCTTTATCATTCACATACACACACTCGTCTTCAAAGGAGACAATCTTGACAGGATGTATAGCCGGTGCTGATGTCGGACATATTGATGACACCAGATTGTCAATGCTTCTTTTTCTACTACCACTTCTTTTGAGGGCTATGTCTTTACATTGTAGAGAGCATACATCTTCATCAGTTTCATCGCAGATATACTCGCCATATCGGGAACAGATAACACACAACGGCTCTCCCTGCTCTGCTTCGCGTTGTTGTTCGCTTCTCTCTTTGATAAGATCTTCCTCTGCAGAGGGCATTAGAATCGATAAATCAACATCAAAACCGTACTACCTAAAATCTAAAAACTGAAACCTAAACACTCCATTTGTTACTCGGCATATAGACACATAGACAACAACAATTCGTGATTCCTTTTTATCTTTGTACATTGATGCATAGTTCTCACTCTAACTTTGAGCAAATGGGTAGAAGACAACATAAGAAACCTAAAAAATCCATTCACAATCTCGTTTCATCTTTTTACATAAAAACGGAGTACTTAATTCTAAAGATGCACTTCGTTATCTCTTTCTTATCTTTAACATTCACCGGGTGAGAGTTTCTATGCATCCCATAGAAAATTCTTAAAACATACCTTTAGGATTTCAGGGCTTTACCTTTACTTGGGAATAGAGGAGAAGTCAATATCTTATTCTCTGATGATTGAGGGAGTTCCTGATCACATCTTTCAATCAAGGGAGCTTCTGCAAGACCATAAAAGAACAAAACTAAAAACCCTAAAACGAAACGCATAAATACTTTTAAAAAAAAAAAAAAAACTTGCAAAACCTAAAAACCTCTACAAAATGCCCCAAAAACTTGAAAACTGTAAAATCCTAAAAAACAACGCTTAACCTTGAAACCCAAAAGAACCCTGAACTCCAAAAAAGAAACCCAAAAAATACAGAACGGATCTAAGGAAACCAAGATAGAGCAAATTTGGGTCAGGGAGGAATCATTCCTTACCTCCAGAGGGATCCAAGTCAGGCTGCGAAGGATGGTGATCTCTCTCAGACTCCGAGAGCAGAGTGGGAGGCACCCTAATTTGGGGTTGCCTGTGGGAGGCGCGAACAGAACGCGGGACAAACATACTTAGGTTCGAATACCATCACCATATCACGATTCACCGTATCACCATGACCATGACCATAAATCCATAAGTTATATAACTTATAACCATCACCATCACTGCGGTCAAATGAGTAAGCCATCAAAAACCATCTTTCTGCTCGGTTACAGGGTCAAATGAGTAAGTAAGCCATCAAAAACCATCTTTGTGTTATGGTTACTTGGGGCTTCACTGTTTGTTTGGTCAGGTTGGTCCGGGCCGGGCCGGACCTCTCTGCCATGTCCGTCCGTCCCGTCAGGGTCTCCTTCATTCACACACGTATCTGCCATACTTGCACTCGGGATGACATTTTTTTTCACTCCATCCTTTCTTCGCGTAAAGAATTGGATATGATTCTTGTGAAGTTGAAGAGATGTATGTTGTGTGTATTCGTGAGAGGAAAGAGATGAGAGAAGAGAAAACACAAGGTAGATAGATAAAAGAAAAATGAAGTACTCAAGAAGAATGTGTATATTAACAAGGAGAATAGCAATTACAAAATGTAGCATTACAAGGAGTCACAACCGACTCTACATATATGAAGTAGGAGGAGGGTGCTTTATATAAGGTCACCCTCTATCTTCATTAACTCACTACAATGTCCATTCTCTCTCCAGAACCTTCAGGAATGCGAAGGCTCATTGGTCATGGGGAATCTGGAACTCATTACTTATGTGTCATAGAATATGATTCTATAACACATAGTTAATGTGTAGAGAGTGGTGTGACTCTTGACCTCTGAGTGCTCAAAGATTCTCAAAGGGTGTGTTCACACACAATGTTAGGTTGAGCTTGATTCTCAACACGCCCCCTCAAGCTCAACTCGGGTCGGTTCCTTTCGGTTGATGTCTGCTTCGGCTAGTATCCGATTCAGGCGATCTCCGGTGTCCGCTTCGGCGGGTACCTAGTTTGGACGGTATTCGGTTCTCTTTTTACTCCCCCTCAAGCTTGGCAAGTCAGGGATCGTCAATCCAAGGTCTGACATGAATTGCCGAAGCTTGTTGGCTCCTAAGGCCTTGGTGAAGATGTCAGTTGTCTGAAGATTCGTGTTGATGTGTTGAAGGTCAACATCTCCGGCCTGTACGCGCTCTCGAATGAAGTGATATTGCACTTCGATATGCTTTGTGCATGCCATTGTTGTTAAAAAACGTGTACTTTATAGATAGAATACGTTTTAGAATACCCACACATATTCTAAATGTATTCAACCTTTTGGAACTGTCATTTTTTCTAAGCCTAAATTTGTAAATAATTTAAAAATTAATTTTCTAAGGTTTTTTTAATAAAGAAAAAGAAAATAATTATGTAAATATTGAAACACCATTTATCCATAGGCAATAAAGATAATTGGTATTTACTATATAGTATTTAAATTCCAAGTACCTTTGCATTCAACATCAATGGTGTTCAAGTATTCGATGTATTCAACATATTCAACAACCTATTCAACGTATTCAACAACGTATTCAACATATTCAAAACGTACTCAACGTATTCAACGTATTTTACCTTTAAATACGTATTCTAAGAACTTATAAATTTTTTTTAGAATACTTATAAAATACGTAGCATACATGTTGTACGCGTACGATATGCTACGTATGTTACAACCATGGTGCGTGCGTGGAACACCGAGTTCCAAGCCAGATAAATATTGCTCATGTTGTCGCAATAAAGGGGAGTTGGATCCTTGATGGGAACACCTATATCCTTCAAAATCCTCTTGAGCCATACAACTTCACATGCAACCACGATTGCGCCCCTGTATTCGGCCTCTGTGCTCGAAAGGATGATAGTTGGTTGCTTCTTGCTACTCCACGAAATCGCTCCGCCGCCGAGGAGAAAACAAATCCAGAGGTCGATCGTCGATTGGCTCTGTAGCTGGCCCAATCAGCAACTGTGTATCCTTCGAGTCGAATTGGTGTGGCCGATCTATAGAGAATTCCATAGTCCATCGTTCTACTCATGTATCGTAACACTCGCTTAGCACAATCGAAATGAATATCTTGCGGAGTTTGCATGAATTGGCTAAGGAGGCCGACTAGATAGCTAAGGTCGGGTTGAGTGATCGTGAGATAGATGAGGCTCCCGATCAGTTGTCAATACTAAGTCAGCTCGCACTCGCCTGTGCGGAGTCAATGTCTAGTTTGAGGTTTCGATCGAGAGGGGTTGCCACATATTTGCACTCAATCATCCCGAACTTGTATAACAAGTTGAGGATGTAGTGTCCTTGAGAGATCATAATGTTGGTTGGAGTCCGAATTACCTCGATGCTAAGGAAGTAATGGAGTCCCTTCATGTCCGTCATCTTGAATTTGCTGGAGAGGAGGGACTTGACCTTGTTGATGTCGACTAGACTTTCACCTCCAATGACCAGATCATCCATATATAGGATGGTGATAATTGGGCTATCAGAGTCGTTTCATACATAGAGGGAGTTGTTGAAGTTCGACATTCAAAAGCCGATTCGATGAAGATATTGTGTTATCTTCAAGTGCCA
Source organism: Azolla caroliniana (assembly GCF_043228905.1). NCBI lineage: Eukaryota > Viridiplantae > Streptophyta > Polypodiopsida > Salviniales > Salviniaceae > Azolla > Azolla caroliniana. The sequence goes on from NW_028230436.1 coordinate 12,568,718, forward strand.
AGCATGCGGTGCTTGCTTAAGGCCATATAGTGGCTTCTTCAGTCAGCAGACTGCTTTCGGATGCATGCTCGATTCAAAGCCGGGTGGTTGTACCATGTTCACCTCCTCTTCTAATTTGCCTTGAAGAAAGGCGTTCTTTACGTCTATTTGATGGAGGTGCCACCCTTTTGCCGCTGGAAGTGCAATTACGGTTCACACAGTTTTCATCTTTGCAATCGGGGCAAAGGTCTATTCATAGTTGACTCCATGTGTTTGTGTGTATCCTTTCGCTACGAGTCAGGCTTTGTAGTGGTTGATGGAACCGTCGCCATTATACTTCACTTTGTATATCCATCTGCAACCGATTGCCTTCTTCTACGGTGAGTGGGGGATGAGATCCCATGTCTCTTTTTTGCATAGTGCCTGCATCTCCTCGTTCATTGCTTCGACCCATCGTGGATCCTCCATTGGTTCGGAAAAGTTTTCCGGTTCACGAATTGTCGCCGCCTTCATCATAAAGGCATAGTGGTATGCCATATAGTCATTGTAGCCGAATCGGCTAAAAAACATTTTCATTTACAGTGGCAATGGCTTTCTTTACACTAGGAGTCCTCATGATAGGTAGATCGAAGCCACCACACTCACTATCGAGGGAGTGAGTCGATTCGTAGTCGTTGAATTGATCGTCTTTATATTCCGGCATTTCTGCCTTGCCTTTGTCCATCTTCAGACTAGGATGAGATGTGCTTTGGTTGCTCATGGGCTCTTCTGGCCCAACAAGCTTTGTCGTAATCGGGCTGGGCTTTCTTTGAACATGTGTTCGAGTCGAACTTTGTCTTTTGTGTTGTCGAGGTCATTCGTAAATGGTTCGGAAGGAGTTGGCTCAGGTTCGTACCATTATGTCGATTCGTCAAAGACGACGTCTCGACTTACATGAACCTTCCGAGTAGAGGGGTTATAACACTTGTACTCCTTTTGCTCCAATGAGTATCTTACGAGGATACACTTCTCTGACTTAGGATTGAGCTTTTGTCGCTTTTCGTCGGGAATGTGCACATATGCAAGTGAACCAAATAGATCTGACTTCTTCCCACAATACTTTTCATGCGGGGTAACCTCGTGCACACCAGATGTTGTGCACTGGTTCATGAGGTAGACGACCGTATTTGCTGCTTCGGCCCAATATGACTTTGGCATATTCTTTTCGCTCATCATGGCTCGTGCTACTTCGAGGATGTGTCGATTTTTGCGTTCGGCTACTCCGTTTTGTTGTGGTGTATGTTGACACGAAAACTCTCGCCGAATGAATCCTTCTTTCCGGAGAAAAGCCAAAAATTCGTCGGAGAAGTACTCTTTTCCTCCATCCGACCGAAGACATCATACATGACGGTCGGTTGTCTTTTCGACTTCGCTTTTGAATTTCTGGAAGTATCCGAACACTTTGCTCTTTTGCCGCATGGGGTAGATCCAGGTGTGCCTAGAGAAGTCGTCGATAAAGGCCACATAGTATCGGCATCCGCCGAAATATAACCGTTTGAGCTGGTTCCCATACATCGGAATGAATTACGTCGAGTATGCCTTTGCTCACATTCCTCTCTTTCGGGAACGGGTGCCGATGTTGCTTGCCGAATTGGCAAGCTGCACATACGCCTTCAATCTCTTTCTCTTTGAAGGTCGGGAGTCCGATGACAACTCCTTTAAATTGCATTGCCTTGAGCTTTTGGAGGTTGATGTGGCCAATCCGCTGATGCCACAACTCTATGTTGGTGTCGGCTTTGGTGCCTATTGCAAACATGGCCGATTTCATCTCGTGCAAGCGGAGAATGAACATTCGGCCCTCTCTCCATCCCCGAGCGATGAGTAGACCCTCTTCCTCGATGAAGCAACTGTCGAATACATGTGTATAATGGACGTATTCACACTATCCCGTTTTGGCCATTTATGTAATTAGCATAAAGGGTAGTTGCCCTAAGTCGGTCACTATATATAGTGACCTTGTAACCTTTTTGTAAGGTTGGGTGTTGTATTATTGCTTTATGAAATAAGAAATTCTTTTGTGCCTCTCTGTCTCTCTCTCTCTCTCTCTCTCTCTCTCTGTGCAACGACCTACAAACTGTCATACGCAGGTACTCAACAGCAATCGAATGCTTCTTGATCTTCCGCACAGACGACTTTGTCTCCAACATCTAGTATCAGAGCATGCACAGTAGTCGGTCCTTCAATCCGCTGTCGGCCGTCGTCTCAGCATTCGGTTTCCTGCGTCATTCGAAGAAGAGAGAAGAAGAAGAAAAACGAGGCTTGCATCTCTTCGCGTTAGATCCTCTTCGCTTGGAGTAAGCCAGCCGGTTGTACTCCGTTCCTTGTGATCGCAACGCTCGAGGTGAAATCCCCTTGTGCAACATTGACACGATCGCGCTCCACTCGGTTAAACGGCATCCGAAAAGGTCATTAAACGCTGCTCGCCGCTCGTTGTAACCACTCGGTGCAGATCGGTCTCAAGACAACAACCCCAATTCGCGCTTCATCCGGCTGATCGACATTCGGGAGGATCAGTTGGATCTGTCTCTCTCGTCGCTGCAGCCACCCGAAGCAGAATCGGTCCAGATAATCGGTTTCAATAATCGGTATTCGGCATATATATCCGAAGCGAACCGGGCTCACTCCGACTCGGCAACATTCGGGAAGACCAGTCGGTTCTGTCCCTCAAGTTACCGGAGTCAATTCGAGCAAGTTCCGAAGCCGAACCGACTCGGGTTCAAATCCGACTAGAACGATATCGGGTGAGCCAACTGGCTGCACTCCAACAAGGTTCGTAGTCAACTCCGAACCGAGCTTCGTCAACCAAAACCGAACTTGATGGCATCAACAACCGGCTCGTCAGAAATGAGTCTACGAAAGTTCGATGGATCGAACTTCAACTTCTAGAAGGAACAAATGCAGGACTATCTCATAGTCAAGGGGCAAATCGATCCCATCGAAAATGAAGAACCTCCAGAAGGATACAAACCAATTGAGTGGCAGAAGCTGGACAGAATTGTCCGCGCCACGATTCGGATGCACCTATCGGAATCGGTATACTTTACGGTGCAATCGTGTACGACAGCATTCGAACTGTGGAAAACACTGTCGGACACTTACGAAAAGAAGGTCGCCGCAACGAAGATGTTTCTGATCCGGCGCCTCTACAACTTGCGGATGAAAGAATCCGATTCGGTTCAAGCACACCTCAATGAGTACGAAAGCATAAGCTCCCAAATCTCGTCACAGGGGACGGCAATCGAGGATGAACTCAGAGCAATGATACTCATGAGCAGCCTTCCCTCATCATGGGAAACTTTCGTCACAACCGTGTGCAACGCGTCAACCACGGCTGTTAAATACTCCGAAGTCACGAGCGCAATCCTGACCGAAGCAGCTCGGAGAAAGTCTTTCGCCAAAGACTCAACAGACCACGCTTACGTAGTACAAGGTTCGACAGACCGATCGAACATACGAGGAAGAGATTCCTCACGGCCGCCGAACAATCAGCGAAGACGGAGCCAGTCACGGGATAACCGAATCTGCAACTATTGCAAGAAACCCGGACACATCAAAGCCGACTGCCGCGCACTCAAGAACAAGAACAAGAAGAGTGGCCGGCATGAGGAGATCAATTACGTCAGCTTCTCAGCTGATGTACTACCGGACGACCCGAATATACTATCAATCGAAAATCCAGTCGGATCAGAAGTTCTACTCACGACTGAAGAATCGAGCACATGGCTCTTAGATTCGGGCGCGTCATTTCACGTGACTCCTCATCGATCCCAATTTCGGCAATATACGATCCGTCACTCCGACTCAGTTCGAGTCGGCAACTCACAACACTGTGACATCATCGGAATCGGCACAGTAGAGCTCAACCTTGCCGGTGGCTCTACACTTGTACTCCACAATGTCCGACATGTACCCGAGCTCTCAAGGCCATTGATCTCAGTCGGACAACTAGATGAAGACGACATTCGTGCCGGTTTTTCTTCGGGAGGGTGGACACTCCACAGGGGGAACCTCCTGCTTGCTAGAGGACCCAAGATACACTCCCTGTATCCGTTACATGTTACGCTCAGAGAGGGTAACCTGTTTTTGGTGGATATTCCTGTGTCATCACTATGGCACCGAAGATTAGGACACCTCAGCAAGGCCGGCATCACGCACCTATCTAGAGCCGGATACATCCCCAAACTCTCCTTCTCGGACCATCAATTCTGCGAGCATTGCCAGTATGGCAAACAAGCAGCCGCATCACACCCGACATCAGCACCAAGAGAAACGAGACCTCTTGATTTGGTCCACTCGGACGTCTGTGGCCCAATGCCGCATCAGTCTCTCGGCGGTGCCTCTTACTTCGTCACTTTTATTGACGATTCGACTCGAAAGGTGTGGGCTTATCCAATTCGCACCAAAGATCGGGTCTTCTCGATCTTCACCGATTGGCTCGCTATGGTGGAAAATCAAACCGACCGAAAGCTGAAATGCTTTCGGACAGACAATGGGGGAGAGTTTAAATCCGAAGAATTCGTCAAATTCTGCCGACAACGCGGCATCCGACGTGAATTTACGGCACCACACAGTCCGGAGCAAAACGGGATTGCCGAACGCATGAATCGGACAATCCAAGAACGGACAGTTTCCATGCTCCAACACTCCGGACTGTCGGATGGCTTCTGGGCAGAGGCTCTACTCACGGCAGTACACATAATCAATATGTCGCCAAGTAGACCTCTAGGACTTCAAATTCCTCAGGAACTATGGATCGGCAGTAAGCCGAATTACGACAAGCTGAGGATCTTCGGATGCGAGGCGTACGCCCTTATTCCGAAAGATGATCGCCGAAAACTTGCACCTCGGTCCAGGAAATGCATTTTCCTTGGATATGGATCCGACGGCGAAATGGGATACCGACTCTGGGACCCCAAACGCAGACAAATCGTTCGAAGTTCGGACGTTGTGTTCAACGAGTCGGCTATGAATCCATCAGTCGAAAAACCGATCGAAGTCCGAAGGGTAACATTTTCCGATGTGCCGACCCTTCAAGAAGGCCCCGCTCTCAACACACGGTCAGCTTCACGGGTAGCTGAACCTTACACTACCGACTCGGACAACCCCGACTCGGCACAGCAGAACAATCCGCTTTCGGACCATCCGACCTTGATACCCGATGCGACCAGTCCAATCTTACCTCGACGATCCGAGAGACTGTCGCAACCTCCGGAGAGGTATTCTCCTGGAATTTTCTTCACCGACGCCGGCGAACCGACGTCTTACGAAGAAGCATCGACATCTGTCGATTCAGCCACCTGGCATCTGGCGATGGAGTCGGAAATGCACTCCATTCGGGCAAACAAGACTTGGGATCTGGTTGAATTACCTAGGAACCGACGTGCTCTTCCTTGCAAGTGGGTTTATCGACTAAAAGAGACGTCTGATTCGACCACCCCAAAGTACAAGGCCAGATTAGTTGCGAAGGGCTTCCGACAAGAATATGGCGTCGACTTCGACGAGATTTTTTCACCAGTGGTGAAAATGACAACCCTTCGTTTCCTACTCGGCGTAGTGGCAGCCGACAACTTGGAGCTGATTCAGCTAGATGTCAAAACAGCCTTCCTCCATGGTGATCTTGACGAGGAAATTTATATGGAGCAGCCAAAAGGCTTCGTGGCGACTGGCCAAGAACATCTAGTCTGCCGACTCAGGAAGAGTCTATACGGCCTCAAACAGGCACCGCGACAATGGTACAAGAAGTTCGACGACTTCATCCAATCGATCGGCTTCTCAAAAAGCGATGAGGACCATTGTCTCTTCACCAACACAGCTCAAGATGGATCACCCATCTTCCTCATCATTTACGTGGACGACATGCTAATTTCTGGACGCCACGCGGGCGAACTTGCCGATCTCATTCGGCAACTGCGGTTGAAGTTTGCCATGAAGGACCTCGGTCCGGCACGACACATCCTTGGCATGAAGATTAGTCGGCATCGCGATAAAAGACATCTTTTTTTGTCTCAGACCGACTATACCCGACGTGTCTTAGAACGCTTCAACATGCAATCAGCCAAATCTGCTTCAACCCCGCTCCCCATGAATCTTCGGCTCTCTCAGCGAGACTGCCCGACATCCGGTCCGGAGGGGGAAGATATGAAGTCGGTACCGTATGCACCGGCAGTCGGCTCCCTTATGTACCTGATGGTCGCGACACGGCCTGATATTTCTCACGCCGTAGGAGTCGTTAGCAGATTTATGCACAATCCTGGCCGATCGCATTGGAACGCAGTCAAACATGTGTTCAGATATCTGGCTGGCACAAAAGACCACGGCATTCTTTTCGGTCCGAACCGAACCTCAGGCGTAGTTGGTTACACCGACTCGGACTTCGCCGGCTGTATAGACAGTCGGAAATCTACAACCGGATACTGCTTCAAATTCGGCAATGGAGCAATCTCGTGGAAGTCGAAACTTCAGGAGTGCACAGCGACCTCAACGACCGAAGCAGAATATGTAGCTGCGTCCGACGCAGCAAAAGAAGCTTTGTGGCTCGGTCGGCTGGCGCACACGTTTCGACAAGTCGACCATGACTCGGCTCCAGTTGTCTACAGCGACAGTCAAGGTGTTGTTGCCTTGTCGAAAAATCCGGTTCACCACAACGCCTCCAAACATATCGACGTTCGATATCACTTCGTTCGGGACTGCGTCATTTCAGGGAAAATCGGTCTAGAGAAAATATCCACAACCGACAATGTCGCAGATGGAATGACCAAATGTCTTTCGGCAGACCGTTTTCGGTCTCTTCGGCATCAGATGGGCGTAACGACAAACCAGTCCGGTTAGAGCCGGACACAGAACAGGATGGTTCCCGACAACCGACATCAGTTCCTTAATGATCGGCTTCAACTGTTCCGACCCGACCAGTTCGGTCTTCTGCCTTCGGACCCTGCCGACTCGAACAAAGCTGATATGTCCGAGAACCTAAGTCTATACCTGTAATCTTAGATAACCCATGTATACGCCCATTACGGGGGAGTGTCGAATACATGTGTATAATGGACGTATTCACACTATCCCGTTTTGGCCATTTATGTAATTAGCATAAAGGGTAGTTGCCCTAAGTCGGTCACTATATATAGTGACCTTGTAACCTTTTTGTAAGGTTGGGTGTTGTATTATTGCTTTATGAAATAAGAAATTCTTTTGTGCCTCTCTGTCTCTCTGTCTCTCTCTCTCTCTCTCTGTGCAACGACCTACAAACTGTCATACGCAGGTACTCAACAGCAATCGAATGCTTCTTGATCTTCCGCACAGACGACTTTGTCTCCAACAGCAACTGCCTTGATTAAATCGAACTTGCATCCCTTGCTCAACAATTTGGCCGACAGAGACCAAATTCTTCGTAATGGTAGGTACATGCAAGACATTTTTAATGTAATTTTGGTTACCTTCTTTTTCGAATGGAACATTGCCAATGTGCCGAATTGGATGAGTAGTGTCCTCTCCGGTTTCGACATAGTCGGGTCGGTCCGGCTCTCAAAGTTCTCAAAACCATTCTTGATGAGACGTCATATGGTTCAAGGCACTAGAGTCGACGAACCATACTTCTTCCGAACTAGAGGCACTATTCGAAGTAGAAGTTGACATAGAATTTGCTCTATGTCTCATCATGAACATTCCGCCATGGTCATCATAGTCGGAATTTGTGGCATAGTTGGTTAGTTGTTGGCTTGTGGAAGCTAACTTGTGCTTCGTCTTTCGGCACTCTTCTTCATGGTGGCTGATTTTTCTGCAATATCCGCATTCAATCGAGGTTTTTCGGTTTGGGCTGGAATGGAAGCTCCCCCTTCCTCCGAAGGTTCCTCGATGGCTTCCGTCTTGTTGTCGAAGTTAGGAGTAGTTTTTGTAAGTTGGACTTCGTCCGCCTTGTCCTTGGCCGAATTGGCCTCTTGCTCGACCGCGTCCTCTTCCCCCGTTTGAATGTGTGTAGAGCATGTAGCTTTCCGGGGCATTGCTCCTTGTTTGAACATGGTTTTCTTCAACCAACAACATGGATTGAAGATCGAAGAAAGAGGGAGGATTCTCCCTTGCTAGTACAACGGTCCTCATCGCGCCAAACCGTCGTGCAAGGCCGCCGAGGCATATTTGTACCATCTCATCATCCTCCACATTGACGCTTATTGAGTTGAGCGAGTCACAAAGCTCCTTAATCTTCACTGTGTAGCTCGTGATGGACATTTCCCATTGTTGGATGTGGTTCAACTCTTGGCAGAGTTGAAGCTTTCGTGCCGATGTATTGGCAAAGAATATCCTCCTAAGATTCTCCCATGCTTCCTTCGGTGTCTCGGCTTCTCCAATGTACCTAAGCATGTGGTCAAGAACACATGTTGCAAAACAATACGTTACTTGACTCGTTACTTGCTCCCATGTTGAGTAGTCGGTGTCCTTTGGATCAGGGCAATTTTCTTGTGCTCCTTTGATGTAGCTCCAATAGCCTTGGCCGACAAGGTATTACTGCATCTTGTACTCCCAAGATGCAAAGTTGTTTCTATCCAAATTCTCACTAGGGAGAGCGCTCCCCATTTGAGTATTCATTGTCGATGAAGATCTCCTCCTTCTTTTCCTTCTCTCTCGAACACGAGCTATGTAGTCGCACTACGA